>NC_057809.1:495972162-496288679 GCF_018294505.1 Triticum aestivum | reverse complement strand
AAGTGGGTGGGTGCGAGATCGATGAAGAGAGCCATCGAAATTGTGTGTGTGTGCAAGTCAAAGATATAGGGCGACTGGCCTACCGGAACGTTAGAGGGAACACGTCAAGTTTGTGTGTGGCAGGGAGACATGACTAGAGCGTTCGATGTATCGATGTGTGTGGGGGGAGGGGGTGGTGGGAGGGGTAGGCAGAGGCCTAACTATAGAGGTAGAGCAACTCGTATATGTGTTGAGAAGTAGAGACCCAACTATGTCTTGAGGGAGATCGGTCGACATCCAAACATAACTGAAGGATGGGAAATATGATGGGAGAGAGATAGAGGAGAGAGAGGGAGGGAGAGGGGTAGAGTGCTGGATGGGTGATGGAGTTGCTTCTCGAAGATGGTGGGAGAGGCCTACTAGACAAACTGAGGGTGGAACTGCAATGTTATCAATAAGAGCGGGGATGTGTTTCTGTGTGTGCCTGTGCGTGATAGATCTGCCGGGACGCATCCATGGATGATGAAGGGGAACCATGTGTTTGGTAAGAAAACCTAACTAGATCGGTAGATCAATTGTTGTTTGTCGGAGGAAGGGAGAGACACAACTAATGAGGTAGGTCGATTGACATGTGGGTAAAAACGAGTTATAAGGACCTAGCTAGCTATATGTATAGCGAGAGATCGGTCGGTGTACGTCCATTTGTTAGAGGCTAATAAGGCCCAGCGAGACGGATAGACAGAGAGAATGGAGCTAGGAGGTGGTGCGAGAGGCCCAACTACTAGCTAGATAGGGGGAGGAGTGTGCGGTTGTGAGAGAGCGATGAAAAGAGGGGCGAGAGTTCACACATGTGCCTGACCGTATGAGAGACACGAGGCAAGGACACATAAAGGAGGAGATTGAAGGTGTGTTTGTATGTTGTAGGCAGGCATCGCTGGAGAGGTTTATCGATCGGTGTGTGTCGGAAAGGAGTTGTGGAGACTCTGGGAGAACGACCTAAAGAAAAAAATGAATGTGCCCGGTGGATAGAATGCCGAGGGAGGGGGAGGGCGAGGAGGGCATGTGCATGCACGAGAGAAAGTTAGTGGTAGCTACAAAGGTTAGAGGATTGTGTGGGTGTAAGAGACTAACAAAGATCATAATTTGATATGAAAGTGGATTCATATATTTGAATAGGAGATCATAGTGTTTTAAACATTGCATGCATGAATATAGCGGTGATACACATGTTGTGCACATGTTATAACATAATGTGATAATGCATGGTGTTTGCAACTCACAGCTAAAATGCCGAACAATCTAAACCATACTATACATCAAACAATCTCACATTTTATTTGAATTTGTGATAATGTGTGGTGTTTGCAGCTTACAACTAAATATCGAACAATCTAAACAATACTATATATCGAACATTCTCACATTTTATTTGAATTTGTGGTAATGTGTGGTGTTTTCAACTCACATCTAAATACTTGTAGGCGTATGGGGGGGGGGCACCATACATAATGTGATAAACACATTATACATATGAGACATGGTTTAGATTATGAAGATCTAGCTAGAGCTAGAAATGTAATGTGATTTGAAATCAAAATAAAGTGGATTCAAAAAATCTAGTTCGAGTTCATATAGTACACATAGTTCATATGTAACTCGAGACTAATCATGTGGTGTGCTGTGAAGATAATACACAAACGATGGTTTAACTTGACAATAATGATGATTGTAGATCTTATTAAAACAGAGAAACGAATTCAAATGCTTTGACTTCACAACAATCATTACTGTAGATCTTATCCAAATAGAGAAACAAATTCAAATTTAGTTCATATTGAAGCGGTAGTATATATGTTTGGAATGCACTAAAACGTTCATTTGAGTAGTAGGTTGCATGCATTATACACGTAGCGAAATATTTTAATTGAACATAACATGAATTCAAAGTTTTGAATGACATTTGTAGGGCGCATTGATTTGGTACAGTACACGTTAGGCTTGTCCGGAAATTTCAACCCACGCCTTGTTAGCCCGAAATATTTAAGATATATCTTTGTCTCGTTATGCTCCGACAACTCCCTCCATCTCAACCCGCGCGTTGCTATTCCGAAATTACAACGCGCGCGAAAACTCCCACCTCCTGTGAAATCCCGACACGCGAAATGCCCGTGGTATGATAACCCACAAGTATAGGGGATCGCAACAGTTTTTGATAAGTAAGAGTGTCGAACCCAACGAGGAGCTAAAGGTAGAACAAATATTCCCTCAACTTCTACCGACCACCGATACAACTCTACGCACGCTTGATGTTCGCTTTACCTAGAACAAGTATGAAACTAGAAGTACTTTGTAGGTGTTGTTGGATAGGTTTGCAAGATAATAAAGAGTACGTAAATAAAAAGTAGGGACTGTTTAGATAAAGAAGCAATAAAGTAAATATAGCGAGTGTGGAAAAGTGGTGGTAGGAGTTGCGGAATTGCCCCTAAGCAATTGACTACTTTTCTAGACCGATAGCAAGTATTATGTGGGAGAGGCCACTTCTAGCATGTCATCCCTGACTTGGAAGTCTATGCACTTATGATTGGAACTATTAGCAAGCATCCGCAACTACTAATTTTCATTAAGGTAAAACCCAACCATAGCATTAAGATATATTGGTCCCCCTTCAATCCCGTATGCATCAATTTCTATGCTAGGTTGAAGCTTCTGTCACTCTTGCCCTCCAATACATAGTCCTATCAACATACAACTAACCCTAAGGTGTGATCCACGCGCGCGCTCATATGATGGGCACCAAAGGACAACAACATAACCACAAGCAAATTAAATCAATCATAGCAATTCATCAACCACCGATAGGACAACGAAAATCTACTCAGACATCATAGGATGGCAACACATCATTGGATAATAATATGAAGCATAAAGCACCATGTTCAAGTAGAGGGTACAGCGGGTTGCGGGAGAGTGGACCGCTGTAGATAGAGGGGGGAAGGTGATGGACATGTTGGTGAAGATGGCAGAGGTGTTGGTGAAGATCACGGTGATGATGATGATGGCCACGACGGCGTTCCGGCGCCACTGGAGGAGAGGGGGAGAGGGGCCCCCTTCTTCCTCTTCTTCCTTGACCTCCTCCCTAGATGGGAGAAGGGTTTCCCCTCTGGTCCTTGGCCTCCATGGCATGGGAGGGGCGATAGCCCCTCCGAGATTGGATCTATCTCTCTGTTTCTCTCTGGTTCTGTGTTTTGTTCTGGCTCTGTTTCACCATTTCGTATATATATGGAGATCCGTAACTCCGATTGGCCTGAAACCTTCGCCGTGATTTTTTTTTCCGAATATTAGCTTTCTTGCGGCAAAAGAAGAGCATCAACCACCTTACGATGGGCTCACAAGGGTAGGGGGCGCGCCCCCTGCCTCGTGACCACCTCGGGCACTGGTTCGCGTTGATTTTCCTTCCAAATTTTCCATATTTTCCAAAAATAAGCTCCGTCCGTTTTTATCCCATTTGGACTCCGTTTGATATGGATATTCTGCGAAACCAAAAACATGCAACAGACAGGAACTGGCACTGGGCACTGGATCAATATGTTAGTCCCAAAAATAATATAAAAAGTTGCCAAAAAGTATATGAAAGTTGAATAATATTGGCATGGAACAATCAAAAATTATAGATACGACGGAGACGTATCAGCATCCCCAAGATTAATTCCTGCTCGTCCTCGAGTAGGTAAATGATAAAAAAATAATTTTTGGTGTGGAATTCTACCTAGCATAATCTTGATCATATGTCTAATCATGGCATGAATATTAAGACACGAGTGATTCAAAGCAATAGTCTATCCTTTGACATTAAGACAATAATACTTCAAGCATACTAATAAAGCAATCATGTATTTTTCAAAATAACATGGCCAAAGAAAGTTATCCCTACAAAATCATATAGTCTGGCTATGCTCCATCTTCACCACACAAAATATTCAAATCATGCACAACCCCGATGACAAGCCATGCAATTGTTTCATACTTTTGACGTTCTCAAACCTTTTCAACTTTCACTCAATACATGAGCGTGAGACATGGACATAGCACTATAGGTGGAATAGAATATGATGGTGGAGGAGACAAAAAGGAGAAGATAGTCTCACATCAACTAGGCGTATCAACGGGCTATGGAGATGCCCATCAATAGATATCAATGTGAGTGAGTAGGGATTGCCATGCAACGGATGCACTAGAGCTATAAGTGTATGAAAGCTCTAACTGAAACTAAGTGGGTTTGCATCCAACTTGCTTGCTCATGAAGACCTCGAGCATTTGAGGAAGCCCATCATCGGAATATACAAGCCAAGTTCTATAATGAAAATTCCCACTAGTATATGAAAGTGATAACTCAAGAGACTCTCTATATGAAGAACATGGTGCTACTTTAAAGCACAAGTGTGGAAAAAGGACAGTAGCACTGCCCCTTCTCTCTTTTTCTCTCATTTTTTGTTTTTTTTTGTTTTTTTGGTGGGCTTATTTGGCCTCCTTTTTTTATTTGGGCTTCTTTGGCCTCTTTTTTTGTAAAGTCCGGAGTCTCATCCCGACTTATGGGGGAATCATAGTCTCCATCATCCTTTCCTCACTGGGGCAATGCTCTAATAATGATGATCATCACACTTTTATTTACTTACAACTCAATATTACAACTTGATATCTAGAACAAAGATATGACTCTATATGAATGCCTCCGGCAGTGTACCGGGATGTGCAATGATCTAGCGTAGCAATGACATCAAAAAACGGACAAGCCATGAAAACATCATGCTAGCTATCTTACGATCATGCAAAGCAATATGACAATGAATGCTCAAGTCATGTATATGATGATGATGGAAGTTGCATGGCAATATATCTCAGAATGGCTATGGAAATGCCATGATAGGTATGTATGGTGGCTGTTTTGAGGAAGGTATACGGTGGGTTTATGGTACCGGCGAAAGTTGCGCGGTACTAGAGAGGCTAGCAATGGTGGAAGGGTGAGAGTGCGTATAATCCATGGACTCAACATTAGTCATAAAGAACTCACATACTTATTGCAAAAATCTATTAGTCATCAAAACAAAGTACTACGCGCATGCTCCTAGGGGGATAGATTGGTAGGAAAAGACCATCGCTCATCCCCAACCACCACTCATAAGGAAGACAATCAATAAATAAATCATGCTCCGACTTCGTTACATAACGGTTCACCATACGTGCATGCTACGGGAATCACAAACCTCAACACAAGTATTTCTACAATCCACAACTACCCACTAGCATGACTCTAATATTACCATCTTTATATCACAAAACTATTGCAAGGAATCAAACATATCATATTCAGTGATCTACAAGTTTTATGTAGGATTTTATGACTAACCATGTGAATGACCAATTCCTGTCATCTCTCTAAATAGATATAAGTGAAGCAATAGAGTTTAATTCTTTATACAAAAGATATGCCCGTGCTCTAACAAATCTAAGTGAAGCAAAAGAGCATTCTACAAATGGCGGTTTTCTATGTAAAGAGAAACAGGCAATCCAAACTTCAAATGATATAAGTGAAGCACATGAAGCATTCTATAAAGCCATACTCAAAAGATATAAATGAAGTGCAAAGAGCATTCTATAAATCAACCAAGGACTATCTCATACCAGCATGGTGCATAAAAGAAAAATGAAAACTAAATGCAAAAGACGCTCCAAGATTGCACATATCGCATGAACGAAACGAATCCGAAAACATACCGATACTTGTTGAAGAAAGAGGGGATGCCTTCCCAGCATCCCCAAGCTTAGATGCTTGAGTCTCCTAGAATATTTACTTGGGGTGCCTCGGGCATCCCCAAGCTTGAGATCTTGCCTCTCTTCCTTCTTCTCACATCGAGACCTTCTCGATCATCGAACACTTCATCCACACAAAACTTCAACAGAAAACTCGGTAATATCCGTTAGTATAATAAAGCAAATCACTACTCTAAGTACTATTGCAAACCAATTCATGTTTTGTTTTTGCATTGTGTCTACTGTAAAATAACTTTTTCATGGCTTAATCCACTAATAGAAATTGATAGTTTCATCAAAACAAGCAAACTATGCATCAAAAACAGAATCTGTCTAAAACAGAACAGTATGTAATAATCTGAACATTCACCATACTTATGATACTTGAAAAATTCTGCAAAAATTAGGAAAATAAACAATTTGTATAGGAAGACGTTCCAGCTAAAAATGTAAAATCGCGCACTACAGCCAAAGTTTCTGTCCTGCACCGTACAAACCATCAAGCAAATGTAAACATCCTAAAGGCAAACCTTGCCACATTATTTTTATAATACAATGGAATTGTACAAGGGGATAATTATTTTTGTTGAAAAGTTTCTGTAATCAAGATTCACAAAGTTGCCGTGAGCATGAACAAAGTTCAAGGAGCTCTCCCACTTCAACAGTGCTTGTCTTTCTCACTTTCACTTTCCTTTTTGAAAAGTTTTGGGTTCCCCTCTTTATTTTTGTTGTTTTTAAACTATATGAAAGCACTCAACAGAAATAAATGACTCTCTAAAACTTCCGGGTTGTCTCCCTGGCAGCGCTTTCTTTAAAGCCATTAAGCTAGGCATATAGTGCTCAAGTAGTGAATCCACCCGGGTCCCAAGGTATATCAAAGCCAATTTTAATTAACAATGATTTGTAATTTAGTAGTGAGAACAAAGCAACATATATCAAGCAATGATGAAGTCTAACTCTCTTCCTATGCATCGGCATGTCATAAAAGAACAATTCATGCACACATAGTAAAGGCCAATGCATAGTATAAACAGTTTGTTGCAATTTGTTCGTGTTGGAAACATAGAGAGGTGGAGATATAGTTCCTCTCTCATAATAATTGCAAGTAGGAGCAGCAAGCACATGCATATTATATTCATCAAAATCATCATGTGCAACGGTAAAAGGCAACCCATCAATATAATCCTTAATAAGTGCAAACTTCTCCGATATTGTATAATCGGGAGAATTCAAAAAGATAATAGGACTATCATGCGTGGGTGCAATAGCAACAATTTCATGTTTAACATAAGGAACTATAGCAAGTTCATCTCCATAAGCATAATTCATATTGGCATCTTGGCCACAAGCATAGCAAGCATCATCAAAAAGGGATATTTCAAAAGAATCGACGGGATCATAGCATTCATCCTTCGGTAAGCACGAAGGGAAATTAAACAATGTATGAGTTGAAGAGTTACTCTCATTAGAAGGTGGGCACGGGTGATCAATCCGCTCTTCCTCCTTTTGTTCTTCGCTCTTCTCCTCATCTTTCTCATCCAATGAGCTCACAGTTTCATCAATTTCTTCTTCCATAGATTCCTGCCAAATATTAGTCTCTTCTTGGACAGCGGAGTATTCCTCAATATATTGTTTAACATAGGTATTAGAAGCATAATTATCATAGCAATATTTAAGTATAGCAAAATTTTCAGATTTGTGAAAAGTAGCATCATACTTTTCAATCAAAGAAGCAATTTCATAAGCACCCTCAAAAGCAACAAATTCTTCAATTTGTTGAACATCATAGTAACTATAAACACCTTTAGCATAAGAAGATAAGATTCCATTATCAATAAACTCACATTGGTAGGGAAGGTGTTTCTTAGGGTTTTCAGAACAACAAGTAAAATCATATAATTCACATAAATTCCAAGCATAGCATTGCAAACGTTGAATTTGACTCCATAATAATTTCCCTTTTTCAGATATACGGTGTCACACATAACAAGCATGCTCATCTAAAGATTTGCCCTCAACTAAGCTAGTTGGGGTTTCAGCACGAGCACATAGGGATCGAAGATGATCCAAGTAATAAGCTTCAGCAGTGTGATAGATTTTGATTGGTTCTTCAACCATTGGTTCAGTAGGTACAACTAATTTTTTTGGTATTTTGCGTTTCCTACCCATAACTGAAGATAGGAAACAACTAAGAACAGCAAATAAAAATTACTTAGTGATAAAGCAAACAAGCACACACGAGAATATTCACCCCACGCTATTGCTCCCCGGCAACGGCGCCAGAAAAAGGTCTTGATAACCCACAAGTATAGGGATCGCAACAGTTTTTGATAAGTAAGAGTGTCGAACCCAACAAGGATCTAAAGGTAGAACAAATATTCCCTCAAGTTCTATCGACCACCGATACAACTCTATGCATGCTTGACGTTCGCTTTACCTAGAAAAGTATGAAACTAGAAGTACTTTGTAGGTCTTGTTGGATAGGTTTGCAAGATAATAAAGAGTACGTAAATAAAAAGTAGGGGCTGTTTAGATAAATAAATAATAAAGTAAATATAGCGAGTGTGGAAAAGTGGTGGTAGGAGTTGCGAAATTGCCCCTAAGCAATTGACTACTTTACTAGACCGATAGCAAGTATTATGTGGGAGAGGCCACTGCTAGCATGTCATCCCTGACTTGGAATTCTATGCACTTATGATTGGAACTATTAGCAAGCATCCGCAACTACTAATGTTCATTAAGGTAAAACCCAACCATAGCATTAAGATATATTGGTCCCCTTCAATCCCGTATGCATCAATTTCTATGCTAGGTTGAAGCTTCTGTCACTCTTGCCCTCCAATACATAGTCCTATCAACATACAACTAACCCTAAGGTGTGATCCACGCGCGCGCTCATATGATGGGCACCAAAGGACAACAACATAACCGCAAGCAAATTAAATCAATCATAGCAATTCATCAACCACCGATAGGACAGCGAAAATCTACTCAGACATCATAGGATGGCAACACATCATTGGATAATAATATGAAGCATAAAGCACCATGTTCAAGTAGAGGGTACAGCGGGTTGCGGGAGAGTGGACCGCTGTAGATAGAGGGGGGGAAGGTGATGGAGATGTTGGTGAAGATGGCAGAGGTGTTGGTGAAGATCGCGGTGATGATGATGATGGCCACGGCGGCGTTCCGGTGTTGGAAATATGCCCTAGAGGCAATGATAAAAGCATTATTATTATATTTCCTTGTTCATGATAATTGTCTTTATTCATGCTATAATTGTGTTATCCGGAAATCGTAATACATGTGTGAATAACAGACACCAACATGTCCCTAGTGAGCCTCTAGTTGACTAGCTCGTTGATCAACAGATAGTCATGGTTTCCTGACTATGGACACTGGATGTCATTGATAACGAGATCACATCATTGGGAGAATGATGTGATGGACAAGACCCAATCCTAAACATAGCACAAGATCGTATAGTTCGTTTGCTAGAGTTTTCTAATGTCAAGTATCTATTCCTTTGACCATGAGATCGTGTGACTCCCGGATACCGTAGGAGTGCTTTGGGTATGCCAAACGTCACAACGTAACTGGGTGACTATAAAGGTAGACTACGGGTATCTCCGAAAGTGTCTGTTGGGTGACATGGATCAAGACTGGGATTTGTCACTCCGTATGACGGAGAGGTATCACTGGACCCACTCGGTAATGCATCATCATAATGAGCTCAAAGTGACCAAGTGTCTGGTCACGGGATCATGCATTACGGTACGAGTAAAGTGACTTGCCGGTAACGATATTGAACGAGGTATTGGGATACCGACGATCGAATCTCGGGCAAGTAACATATCGATAGACAAAGGGAATAGCGTACGGGATTGATTAAATCCTCGACATCGTGGTTCATCCGATGAGATCATCGTGGAGCATGTGGGAGCCAACATGGGTATCCAGATCCCGCTGTTGGTTATTGACCGGAGAGTCATCTCGGTCATGTCTGCTTGTCTCCCGAACCCGTAGGGTCTACACACTTAAGGTTCGATGACGCTAGGGTTATGAAGATATGTATATGCAGAAACCCGAATGTTGTTCGGAGTCCCGGATGAGATCCCGGACGTCACGAGGAGTTCCGGAATGGTCCGGAGGTAAAGAATTATATATAGGAAGTGCTATTTCGGGCATCGGGACAAGTTTCGGGGTTATCGGTATTGTACCGGGACCACCGGAAGGGTCCCGGGGGTCCACCGGGTGGGGCCACCTATCCCGGGGGGCCACATGGGCTGTAGGGGGTGCGCCTTGGCCTAGATGGGCCAAGGGCACCAGCCCCTATAGGCCCATGCGCCTAGGGTTTCCACCATGGAAGAGTCCATGTGGTGGAAGGCACCCCTAGGTGCCTTGGGGGGGAGGGAAACCTCCCCTTGGCCGCCGCCCCCCCTAGTAGATGCCATCTACTAGGGCCGGCGCCCCCTGGCACCCCTATATATAGTGGGGGGGAGAGAAGGGATTTCACACCAGCCCCTGGCGCCTCCATCTCCCCCCGCTACGTCTCTCCCTCGTAGTCTCGGCGAAGCCCTGCTGCTGTGACGCCCTGCATCCACCACCACGCCGTCGTGCTGCTGGATCTTCATCAACCTCTCCTTCCCCCTTGCTGGATCAAGAAGGAGGATACGTCTCCCGTCCCGTACGTGTGTTGAACGCGGAGGTGCCGTCCGTTCGGCGCTGGTCATCGGTGATTTGGATCACGTCGAGTACGACTACATCATCACCGTTCTTTTGAACGCTTCCGTGTGCGATCTACAAAGGTATGTAGATGCATCTAATCACTCGTTGCTAGATGAACTCCTAGATGATCTTGGTGAAACGAGTAGGAAATTTTTTGTTTTCTGCAACGTTCCCCAACATCCGGCGCCACCGGAGGAGAGGGGGAGAGGGGCCCCTTCTTCCTCTTCTTCCTTGACCTCCTCCCTAGATGGGAGAAGGGTTTCCCCTCTGGTCCTTGGCCTCCATGGCATGGGAGGGGCGAGAGCCCTTCTGATATTAGATCTATCTCTCTGTTTCCCACAGCGCCGTCTTCACCTGCACCACCGGAAGAGCATCATCATCACCGTTTCCTCGGATGAAGCTGCGGCCTAATCGGCGCCACCAAAGAGGTTGTACACTAATCGCCGCATTTTCTTCTTGATTCGATCTCAGAGTGCTGCCGGCGCTCGGTCCCGAGCTGACACGGCGCGGCTCCATCCACGGTGGCGTCGCCGGCCACTTCCTCCATGGCGTCGCTCCCTCGGTGGCAACGTCCACATCATTAGGACCTGCTGCTGGTTTAGCTCTCGCTCGCGCTGCTTCTCTGCTCTTGCTCTTGGTCCCCTGCCTGGTCTGCTCTTGCTATTGCTCTTGCTCGCGCTGCTGTTCTCGCTCTTGCTCTTGCTTGCGATGCTGCTCCGATTTAGCTACACTTCACTCCGATGCCACCGGGGTGAAGGAAGAACCAGCCGCAGCAGGGAGGGGGGCTCACCGGAGAGGTACCCCACTATCTATCTTAGGGTTCAGGATGGGGGCGATGGTCGCCGGCAGTGGTGGGGCATTGGCGGGGCGGTGGCGTGGGGATCGCCGGAGAAAAATCTCGGCACGGGGGGGGGGGGGGGGGTAGAGGGATGGCCGGGGCAGCGTCGGACCGGCGGTGGGGAGTGTTTTCGGGGCGGGCGGGGGTGGCGCACCGCGGGCGGCGGGGGCCTGCTGTTTGGCTGGCTCAGGGGGGTGGAGGTTGAAGATGAACCGCAGGCCCTTGATTTGGTATCCAACGGCTGCAAAATCGACTGACCAGAGATGAAAAAGTCAGTCGACCGACGTGTAGCCTCACCTTGCTAGTGCGTCCAGTTTCGACAGCAAAATTCAGTTTCGACAATTAAGTTCAGTTTCAACAGTTAAGTTCAGTTTCAACAGTTAAATTTAGTTTCGACAGTTAAGTTCAGAGATGAGCGGCTGATGTATTTTACATCTAGCACTTTGTGGTTATGTATTTTACGTCATGTATTGGAGATGCTATTAGAATTCCACTCAGGTTAACGTTGTTCGTTGTCTCTCTTGTCCTGCTTCAGCCTCTGCGTCGTACAACTCACCAGAGCTGCTCCAACAATGAAACCCTCCATCACAGCGGAGCAGTACCTCGGGCTCCATCTCCAAACGCCTAAGATCTTCTTCCCCTCCTCCGACAGCCAAGTCAGCCGGAGCATCCTCACTGGCCAACCCAATCACCCTGAGATCGACATGGCTTCGCCAAAGAGGTTGTACACTTGTTGCATCTCTTTTTTACTCTACATGTTATATATATTGTCCACTGAGCACACGGATTTGTTCCTTTAGTGTCTCCTTGAAAGAAAAAAATGTAGGAATTTTAATTTTCACTTGTCCTCCTTTTCAAATTCCTATTCATGAAGCACAAGACTAAGAGATAGTAGCATAATAGCATTATAACCGTACATTTTCTTGTGGTTTGACTTAATCTCACCATGCTTCTTTGCATCCTGTGCTCTTCCAATTGTTGTGAATCAAACACCCAGATTGGCAGAAATCCTGTGTTTTTAAATTCTCTGTTTTGCACGTGCATTCCTATCCTATTCCTGTCTATTTCCTATCCCTGCATTGTTGTAATCCTCCAATTGAAACAAGCCCTTACAGAATTACTTCTCTTACAGATAGTTGTCAAAGAAAACCTTGCGTGGTTTGTCCCGCTCCTGCTGCACCGTCCTCCACCCCAGCTCAGCTGCTCCAACGACAGAAGGGTCCAGCACAGCAGGGATCTGGCCTCCAGACTGTCTTTCGCCGCCTTAGATCTTCTACCCCGCCGCTGGCAGCCATGAAAACTGCAGTACCATCATCAACCAAGCAGATGACCTCGAGGACTACACGGGTCCGCAAGAGAGGTCGCACTCTTTCGTGTCTGCTTACGTTATGCATCGCTTAATATTACATGCTACTTTATCGTCCTGTTCACCGATTAGACTCTGAGTCAGCTCCAAACTAATGGTCAAACTTGAGTTTTTAAATGGTTGTGGGGTACATATCGGGGCCGCTATCAATAGTATCTATCTACTATCTGGTTAATCTCCGGTGTCTACTATGAGTTTCATGTTGGGTGGGAAACAAACAGTAAAGAAGCCATTATCTGTATTTTTTAACTGAAGCCATTATCTGCCTGCTATTATTGGTTTTGGGTCTATCCACAGGTTGCTACCATCACTCTGGATTTCTGCATGCACTCCTTACATAATCTCACTATGTTTTATTCCTATGCATGACAGTTGTTGTAAACAATGGAACTGAACCTGTAGAGCAAAAGAGACGAGCCTTGTGTGGCAATAAAATTTCATGCAGACGTTGCTCCATGGTAGGCACAAAGGCAGCCCCCCCTCCACGCATTTTGGATTGTAATCGAGAGGAATATATCTCTTCTGAGGGGGATTCAGAAGGAGAAGACAACTCCTATTTACCCCCTGAGGTCTTCGCTCTAACTTGGCATGCTGATGTTGGTTATATCATGCATATGGTGTCTTGCATTGCTTATTTATACATCAAATATGTCATATGCTTAGTTTAGACATCCTTTGTGGGAATGCCATCTGTTTAGTTTATTCATCGTTTATGTGAATTATGCAACACCATCTTGTTTAGACAGGCATCATATATGTGAATTTTGCAATGCCATCCTGCTTAGCTAGTCATCTTATATGTAAATTATATCAGGCCATCCTTTTTTTCGTTACATATTACATTTGTCAACAATGTTATTACATTCAACTGCTCTTCGTGTGCATCAGCCATTTGACACGGTGATGGAAAATTCTGGAGTGAAAACAAGGTCTTCAGAGCAGACTATGCTATCTGACGAAGCGCATATCTCGCTGGTTACAGATATCTCCTCAGAGGAGGATTCAGAGACAGATGACCAGTCCTATTCCCCCCCCCCGAGGTGTATGCTCTAACTTGGTAGGGTTATGTTGCTCATATCGTGCGTATGGTGTCTCGCATTGCTATGTCATTTGATTAGTTTAGACATGCTTTGTGTGAATGCCACCTATTCAGTGTCTAATTACCATATATGTGAATTATGCATTGCCATCTTGTTGCAAGACATTATATATGTGAATTATACAATGCTATCTTGTTGCAAAGGCATTATATATGTGAATTATGCAATGCCATGATGTTTAGCCAATCATCATGTATGTGAATTATATCATGCTATCATTTTTTTGTATTACGTGCTCCATTTGGCGACAACATTTGTATATTCAACTACTCTTCCTGTGCATCAGCCATTTGAAGCGGTGATGGAAGTATCTGGAGTGAAAACAAGGTATTCAGAGCAGACAATGCTACCTGCTGAAGCAGACATCTTGCTGGTTATAGAGAGCTCCTCGGAGGAGGACTCAGAGACTGATGACCAGTCCTATTTTCCCCCTGAGGTCTATGCTCAAACTTGGCAGGGTTATATTACCCATGTCATGCATGTTGTCTTGCATTGCTTAGTTTTTACATCATATATGGATTGCCATCTGCTTACTTGCTTACTATATAAATCATATATTTGAATTATATCATGCCATCATGTTTACATAGTACATACACATCATCTATCTGAATTATGGCATGGAAACCCATTTAATAAAGACATCATATAGTTATATCATCTCATCCCGTTTAGTGTTTACAGTCATCATATTTTGAATTATGGCATTCTATCTGTGAATGTATGTGAATTATGGCATGCCAACCTATTTAATAAACACATTATATAGTTATGTCATGTCATCTTGTTTACATAGTCTCATATTTTGAACTATGTCTTTCCATCTTTTTTAGTTAGCCATCATAATGTGAAATTGTGTCATGCTATCCTATTTAGTTAGCCATCATATATGTGAAATTGTGTCATGCTATCCTGTTTGGTTAGACAACATAAATATGAATTATTTCATGCCCTCTTTTATTCCCCACTATCCATTGCACCTGTCTATCATACAATGTCTATACTTTCAATTACTTTTCTTGTTTATCAACCATTTGAATTGGAGAGCATGATGGCAGTATCTAAGGGAGTAACAACACGGTCTTCAGAAAAGATAGTGCTACCATTTGATGCAGATAGAACCACGGTTGTACTTGCCCAAGGACCAGATCCACCACACATAACCTAGACTCTCGCAGATTGTACCCCTACCCAGTTGGACAGAGAACCAGCTACACCCCTTCTAACCCCAACCCCGGTAGATAGTAACCCAGTTCCAGTTGACACAACACCGTCTCCACCACAGAGCACCCAAACACGAGCAGTTAGTAAGGGAACTGCAATGCCCAAAGCACGAGGACCACCACTCCGAATCCCAACTCAACGCTTAAAGGAGAAGAAGATTTGTTCTTAGGTCAGGTTCTGTAGCTATGGTTCATACTCCTTTGCTCTTGCATGACTATATTTACTCATACCAACTATTTTCAAATTTGAAGGATGGAATTGAAACTCCAATGGCGCAACAGGTATGTTTTAAACCCGTTTCTTTAACTGGTTTGCTGTTGTAACCTGCTCTATGTTGATTTCAGTTTCAATTGAATAAATAGTTATGTTCTCATGTCATGCACATTACAAGTGTTGTTATTGCTCTATAGTTACCCACACTTATATTCTGTCTATTCTGCTTTGTCTTGAACAAATATTATTTGAACTGTGTCTCTATCTTGATTTGGCAACAAAAACTAGAATGGTATAGACCATAAAGTGACCATGGTACATAGATATATGTTTGTTTCATGTTGTTATCCTGTCCACTTTACTACTGAACTCATTTACCAAAATGAGTTTCATATACAACATGGTAAACATGTGATGTGTCTGCTTGTTTCTCTTTTAGAATGCGGACAAAATATTGGAGAACAGTACCGCGTTATCCAATGGTAAAGGAAGTAATGCAGATAAGGTTCAAGATAGTGAGACATCCCTGTTGGTCTCCAAGAAAGTTGATAAAAACTATCTTGACGACAGTGAGGGAACCCAAAAGTCCTCTCTTGATGTAGTGTTCGAGTTACTGGCCACTACTGTTGGCACAAGCTCTTCGAACTCGCTGCCTGAATCAGTTCGTCTTCTTGAGTCTCAACTTCAAGTTGAAAGACATCGATCAGATGTGCTGCGACAGGAAGCTGAAGGACTGAGGAAGTCCCTGCAGAATTCAGATGCATATTTTCTGGTGCAACAGCAAGCGCTAGAGGATTTAAGGGCCAAACAAGAGAAAGTTAATAAGCTTGCTAAGCATCTTGCCAGCATTGTGGGTACCTAGGATATTGTTTCTTGAGATCTTCTGAAGTGGTTTCAGTTCTGGATTTGTTTTGTTGCGGTGTTTATTTGCGCTGGTCGCCAACTTTGACAACCAGTGTATATGATATGCTGCTTTGTTCCCTATATTTGCACTAGTGGCGAACTTTGATACCCAGTGGATGTAATATGTGTAATAGCCGTGATAGCCTAGTGTTAGTTGCTTGCTTATTTATTTCCTTGTTGTCTTCTTTATTTGTTTGCTTGTAGTCATTGCAGTTCTTTTTCCGCGGTTAGCTAGTGGCTGCAATAACCTATCTTTTAAAAGTAGGCCACAATAACCATGGGCTAATATTTACTGTAGTGACACTGGGCCTCCTACTGGCCATAGAAACAGTTGGCCTTCTATGGGCCGTAGAAACAATGGGCCTTCTACGGGCCGTAGAAACAATGAGCCTTCTGCGGGCCGTATTATCAATGGGCCTTATACGGGCCGTATAATCGATTGGCCAAACATGGGCCAAACAGACCGCATTATGGCCGTAAATGGGCTAGAGTTGGAATCGTCTGTTCATGGGCCGACCATAACGGGCCATCATTAATAGGCCGTATTTGATGACGCTATGAAATCGGCTGACGTATTAACGGACCACAAATGGGCCGACTGTAACCATGGGCTGAATTTGGCCCACAAGCAGAAAATGACAGTAACGGGCCATAAGTAAACGAATGCTGGAAATGAGCCCAAGAATAAATGGGCTCTGAGAAGGCCGAAAGATAACATGGGCTGGAAACAGCCCAATGGAATAACGAGCCATTAATGGGTATAAAGTGATACACTGTTCATTACGGGCCAGTTTCACCACAGGCCATTAATGGGTGTAAAGTGATACACTGTTCATTACGGCCCAGTTTCACCACGGGCCGCTAGTAGGCCAAGAGTTACATATGGCCTCATATGGGCCGAAAGACATCATGGGCCGTACATGGGCCAGAAGTGAAAACGGGCTGGAATCATATTGGATGGCCCAGATGACGCTACTGGGCCTAATTCGGATAGGGTGTAATGGGCCTTGGGTTAGCGGGCTGTAAATGGGCTATATTCGAACATGCCATTAACATGCCTTCCATGGGCCAGCCCGCCAGCTTTTGACCAAGTCAAACGAGCCAGCCTTTTCACAGGAATGGGCCTCTGTTGGGCCGTGCCACGTGTCGATGTATCATAGGCACCTTCCGTCCAATGAGTGGTTGACATCTATCCCAACGATGAGCCGACACGTGTTTCCTCCAGCCAATGATGATTTTACACGTGGAAAATCCCCATTGGTCGGGGCTGTTAACGGGTTATCAGATCCAAAACCTGACCCGAAAGCTTAACGGCGTTCCGTTACAGTGGATGCTACGTGTCGGTCACCCTTGACGAAAGCACTTCTGTGACGCGCGATTTATCGTCATGGAAGTGGACACTTCCATGATGATAATTTTGGTAATGTCATGGAACACTTCTACGACAGCACAGGTATGACTATCTTGATTCTGTCATAGATTTGTCATGGATGTACATGCGCGACAAAAAAAGCGACCTATTGTGACAAACACGTATCATCACGGAAGTGTATTTTTTTTGTAGTGCTAGATGCAACATCTCCGAGTCCGGTAGGTGCCAAGAGGAGGCTTTAAATTGAGTTTCAAAGTTGTATTTTCCTTATTTACAACATCTCCAACAGGTGTGGTAGATTAGCCTCGCGCTGCAAAAAAGACAATTTAGCACGTGCGGCCGTTTGGCGTGCTAAAAAAACAGCGCACGCGGGAAAAGATCGGTACCACACGTGGCAGTTTTGATGCGTGTCGTCCAGCGCGCAGGCGGCTGCCAATTGCCATCTTCCTCGCCTCGCCTCTTCCCGCCACGCCCTCTTCCTCGCCTTTTCTGTTGCCCCGCCGCCGCCGCGCCTTCTCCCCCCGCCTCCAGCGCCTTCTCCCCTTGCCGCCGCCATGCCACCGCGCCCCCGGAGCAGCTCCGGCTTCCGCGCGTCTGCCTCCGCCCCTCTAGTGTGTATTACGCGGAGATCCGCTCCGGTGATACACGCCTCGGGCTCGGGACGTTCGAGACCACCCGCGCGTACGACGCGGCGGCGTGGCGCCTCAGGAGGCCACAGGCGCAGATGAACTTCTCGCACACGCAGACGCGCGAGCACGCGCAGGAACTCGCGCCTCCCCTGCAACTAATCACCGACAAGGATCGCCGCGTTCAGCGGAGGTGAGACCGCCTCCTCATCGCCGAGGCGGATGAGCACGCCATGGCAGTGTGGCATGAGCGCTTCCCACATGATGTCATTGCCGAGAATGAGTTCTGGGCGCAGAGCAAGGTGGAGCGAATCAGGCGTCGGGTGGACAAGCGTGAGCGAAAGGCACAGGGGAAGTCCAGTGCGACCCGAGACCTGCGTCGACCTGGGACGAGGAAGATCCTCGGTGTACTGACGTGTTTATGTCGTGGAACCACACCACCGAGGAGAATGAGGAGTAGTAGTTTTATCTAGTTTATTTGCATCGTTTTATCTAGAAGCATAGTTTTATTTGCATCGTATCAACTAGCTTGTGGTGTGGGACTTGAATTATGTGATGTTTTTATATGCTATGAATTTGAACTATGTGTAGCTTCATATTTTTTCATATGTGTTGTTTCATTTTTTTCAAGCACTGGCTCGCCACGCATGCTGGATTTTGCAGCGCCTACCGGCGCTACATCGGCACGCTAAAATCTGCAGCTCCTGGAAAAGCAAACAACCTTCCCCACGCGAAAATGCTATTTCGGCATTGTAAAAGTTTTTTAGCACCTCGCACAACCGCGCGGGTGTTGGAGATGCTCTTAGAGCATCTATAGCCGGACTTTGCAAATCCGGCCCCTCAAACGCCCACAGACACATCCGGGCGCGTCCGCTGGCACTAACCGGGCATGCCTGAAATGAGCCACTCTGCACCCGCTTCTCTCATATTTCATCCTCTAGATCCATACAAAGCATGCAAAAGGAATCATACGTACTATCCTAGCTACTTTTCATCGTCAGAGATGTCCACGACAACGGTGCCGGACACCGGCTGGACGAGCGGGTAGAGGGCTTCGGCTCATCCTCCTCCTGCTCGACCTCATCCATGTAGGCAAACATCTCCGCCTCCTCCACGACCTCTTTCGCCTCCATCTCCTGCCGGTGACGTCATCTTGCCTCTGCAGCCGACTCTGACCGGAGGGAATCAAGGATGGCCTGCTGCTCTGCATGCAGATCCCCGTCGCCAGCGTCCCCCACATCCTCCTCCTCCTCCTCAAAGTTCTCCTCCTCCTCAAAGTCCTCCGGATCCAATGCATCCGGAGGTAGCCCCGCGGCGACCCGGGCTTCGCACCTAGCCCGGATCTGCTCAAGGAGCTCAAGTCGGCGCTCTAGCGTCAGAAAGGGCTCGCTCCTCATCTGGCGGCATGGAGGCATGGCTACTAGGCAGATGGGTGGAGAGGAAACTGGCGGCGGTGGCGGACATGAGGAGGAAAATGTGGATGGATGGTAGGGTTTCGGTGCTGCCGGTCGGCTCAAATAGCCGAACAATGCACTACGCGGCCCGCCAGAGCTGCGCCACGCGGCGCCACTGGTCTGGTGGAGGAGACGAGCTTCGATCCGCTAGATTTGAGGGTGTTTCCGGCTGGGACCCCTTCGTCAGTCTGACATGGCGGGCGCGCCCAGGCGCCCCCATATCCCCCCATATTTGGGCTGGATATGGGGGCTGCCGGTTGATGACCCACAAGTATAGGGGATCTATCATAGTCCTTTCGATAAGTAAGAGTGTCGAACCCAACAAGGAGCAGAACAAAATGATAAGCAGTTTTCAGCAAGGTATTCTCTGCAAGCACTGAAATTATCGGTAACAAATAGTTTTATGATAAGGTAATTAGTAACGAGTAGCAAGTAATAAAAGTAAATAAGATGTAGTAAGATGGCCCAATCCTTTTTATAGCAAAGGACAAGTCTAGACAAACTCTTATATGAAGGAAAGCGCTCCCGAGGACACATGGGAATTATTGTCAAGCTAGTTTTCATCACGATCGTATGATTCGCGTTCGGTACTTTGATAATTTGATATGTGGGTGGGCCAGTGCTTGGGTGATGTCCTTACTTGGACAAGCATCTCACTTATGATTAATCCCTATTGCAAGCATCCACAACCACAACAGAAGTATTAAGGTAAACCTAAGCATAGCATGAAACATATGGATCCAAATCATCCCCTTACGAAGCAACGCATGATAACCCACAAGTATAGGGGATCGCAATAGTTTTCGAGGGTAGAGTATACAACCCAAATTTATTGATTCGACACAAGGGGAGCCAAAGAATATTCTCAAGTATTAACAACTGAGTTGTCAATTCAACCACACCTAGAAACTTAATATTTGCAGCAAAGTGTTTAGTAGCAAAGTAATATGATAGTAGTGGTAATAGTGATAAAAGGTAACGGTAGCAAAAGTAATAATTTTGGTGTTTTGTAATGATGATAACAATAGAAACGGAAAAGTAAATAAGCGAAGAACAATATATGGAAAGCTCGTAGGCAATGGATCGGTGATATAGAATTATGCCGGATGCGGTTCATCATGCAACAGTCATAACCTAGGGTGACACAGAACTAGCTCCAGTTCATCTATGTAATGTAGGCATGTATTCCGTATATAGTCATACGTGCTTATGGAAAAGAACTTGCATGACATCTTTTGTCCTACCCTCCCGTGGCAGCGGGGTCCTATTGGAAACTAAGGGATATTAAGGCCTCCTTTTGATAGAGTACCGGAACAAAGCATTAACACATAGTGAATACATGAACTCCTCAAACTACGGTCATCACTGGTAAGTATCCCGATTATTGTCACTTCGGGGTTAACGGATCATAACACATAATAGGCGACTATAGACTTGCAAGATAGGATCTAGAACTCTCATATATTGATGAAAACATAATAGGTTCAGATCTGAAATCATGGCACTCGGGCCCTAGTGAAAAGCATTAAGCATAGCAAAGTCATAGCAACATCAATCTCAGAACATAGTGCATACTAGGGATCAAACACTAACAAAACTAACTCGATTACATGACAAATCTCATCCAACCCATCACCGTCTAGCAAGCCTATGATGGAATTATTCATGCACGGCGGTGAGCATCATGAAATTGGTGATGGAGGAAGGTTGATGATGACGATGGCGATGGATTCCCCTCTCCGGAGCCCCGAACGACTCAAGATCAGCCCTCCCAAGAGAGTTTAGGGCTTGGCAGCGGCTCCGTATCGTAAAACGTGATGAATCCTTCTTCTCTGGTTTTTTCTCCCCGAAAGTGAATATATGGAGTCCAGGTTAAGGTCGGTGGAGCGTCAGGGGCCCACGAGGCAGGGGTTCTACCTCTTGAGCACTGTGTTGCATTTCCCTTGAAGAGGAAAGGGCGATGCAGCAAAGTGATACGTCTCCAACGTATCTATAATTTTTGATTGCTCCATGCTATATTATCTACTGTTTTGGACATTATTGGGCTTTATTATCCACTTTTATATTAATTTTGGGACTAACCTATTAACCGGAGGCCCATCCCAGAATTGTTTTATTTTTGCCTATTTTAGGGTTTCGAAGAAAAGGTATATCAAACGGAGTCCAAACGGAATGAAACCTTCGGGAACGTGATTTTCTTACCGAACATGATCCAGGAGACATGGACCCTACGTCAAGAAACAAAGGAGGAGGCCACGAGGTAGGGGGGCGCGCCTACCCCCCCCCCCCCCCAGGCATGCCCTCCACCCTCGTGGCCCCCCTGTTGCTCCACCGACGTACTCCTTCCTCCTATATATACCTACGTACCCCCAAACGATCAGATACAGAGCCAAAACCCTAATTCCACCATCGTAACTTCCTGTATCCACGAGATCCCATCTTGGGGCCTGTTCCGGAGCTCCGCCGGAGGGGGCATCCATAACGGAGGGCTTCTACATCAACACCATAGCCTCTCCGATGAAGTGTGAGTAGTTTACCTCAAACCTTCGGGTCCATAGTTATTAGCTAGATGGCTTGTTCTCTCTTTTTGGATCTCAATACAATGTTCTCCCCCTCTCTTGTGGAGATCTATTTGATGTAATCTTTCTTTTGCGTTGTTGAGACCGATGAATTGTGGGTTTATGATCAAGATTATCTATGAACAATATTTGAATCTTCTCTGAATTCTTTTATGTATGATTGGTTATCTTTGCAAGTCTCTTTGAATTATCAGTTTGGTTTGGCCTAGTAGATTGATCTTTCTTGCAATGGGAGAAGTGCTTAGCTTTGGGTACAATCTTGCGGTGTCCTTTCCCAGTGACAGTAGGGGCAGCAAGGCACGTATTGTATTGTTGCCATCGAGGATAACAAGATGTTCTTTTATCATATTGCATGAATTTATCCCTCTACATCATGCCATCTTGCTTAAGGCGTTACTCCATTTTCATGAACTTAATACTCTAGATGCATGCTGGATAGCGGTCGATGAGTGGAGTAATAGTAGTAGATGCATGCAGGAGTCGGTTTACTTGTCTCGGACGTGATGCCTATACACATGATCATACCTAGATATTCTCATAACTATGCTCAATTCTGTCAATTGCTCAATAGTAATTCGTTCACCCACCGTAAAATACTTATGCTCTTGAGAGAAGCCACTAGTGAAACCTATGGCCCCCGGGTCTATCTTCATCATATTAATCTTCCAATACTTAGTTATTTCCTTTGCTTTTTTACTTTGCTTTTATTTTACTTTGCATCTTTACCATAAAAATACCAAAAATATTATCTTATCATATCTATCAGATCTCACTCTCGTAAGTGACCGTGAAGGGATTGACAACCCCTTATCGTGTTGGTTGCGAGGAGTTATTTGTTTTGTGCAGGTACTAGGGACGCGCGCGCAACCTCCTACTGGATTGATACCCTGGTTCTCAAAAACCGAGGGAAATACTTACGCTACTTTGCTGCATCATCCTTTCCTCTTCAAGGAAATCCAACGCAGTGCTCAAGAGGTAGCAAGAAGAATTTCTGGCGCCGTTGCCGGGGAGGTTCGTGCAAGTCAAGATTTGACTCCCGACAACGAGCTATTTCTGGCGCCGTTGCCGGGGAGTCTACGCAAAAGTCAACACACCAAGTACCCATCACAACCCTTATCTCCCGCATTACATTATTTGCCATTTGCCTCTCATTTTCCTCTCCCCCACTTCACCCTTGCCGTTTTATTCGCCCTCTCTCTCTATCCTTCCTCTCTTTCTCTATTTGCCTCTTTCTGCCCGCTTGCTTTTTGTTTGCTTGTGTGTTGGATTGCTTGCTTGTCACGATGGCTCAAGATAACACTAAATTGTGTGACTTTACCAATACCAACAACAATGGTTTTATTAGCACTCTGATTGCTCCTCTTACCGATGCTGAATCTTGTGAAATTAATGCCGCTTTGCTGAATCTTGTTATGAAAGATCCGTTTTCCGGCCTTCCTAGTGAAGATGCCGCTACCCATCTAAATAGCTTCGTTGATTTGTGTGATATGCAAAAGAACAAAGATGTGGATAATGATATTGTTAAATTGAAGCTATTTCCTTTTTCGCTTAGAGATCGTGCTAAAGCTTGGTTTTCGTCTTTGCCTAAAAATAGTATTGATTCGTGGAATAAGTGCAAAGATGCTTTTATCTCTAAGTATTTTCCTCCCGCTAAGATCATCTCCCTGAGAAACGATATTACGAATTTTAAGCAACTTGATCATGAACATGTTGCACAAGCTTGGGAGAGGATTAAATTAATGATACGTAATTGCCCTACTCATGGTTTGAATTTGTGGATGATTATACAAAAATTTTATGCCGGATTGAATTTTGCTTCTAGAAATCTTTTAGATTCGGCCGCGGGAGGCACTTTTATGGAAATCACTTTAGGAGAAGCTACTAAACTCCTAGATAATATCATGGTTAATTATTCTCGATGGCATACTGAAAGATCTACTAATAAAAAGGTGCATGCGATAGAAGAAATTAATGTTTTGAGTGGAAAGATGGATGAACTTATGAAATTATTTGCGACTAAGAGTGTTTCTTCTGATCCTAATGATATGCCCTTGTCTACTTTGATTGAGAACAATAATGAATCTATGGATGTGAATTTTGTTGGTAGGAATAATTTTGTTAACAACACGTATAGAGGAAACTTTAATCCTAGGCTATCCTAGTAATCCCTCTAATAATTATGTTAATTCCTACAACAATTATTATGGAAATTATAATAAGATACCCTCTGATTTTGAATCTAATATTAAAGAATTTATTATTTCGCAAAAGAATTTCAATGCTTTGATTGAAGAAAAATTGCTTAAGATTGATGATTTGGCTAGGAACATTGATAGAATTTCTCTTGATGTTGATTCTTTAAAGCTTAGATCTATTCCTCCTAAGCATGATATCAATGAGTCTCTCAAAGCCATGAGAATTTCCATTGATGAGTGCAAAGAAAGAACCGCTAGGATGCGTGCTAAGAAAGATGCCTTTATAAGAGCGTGTTCTTCTAGTTTCTATGAAAATAAAGATGAAGATCTAAAAGTTATTGATGTGTCCCCTATTAAATCTTTGTTTTTCAATATGAATCTTGATAATGATGGGACTGAATATGATCCACCTTTACCTAGAAGGCGTTCCAAAAATTTGGAGTTTTTAGATCTTGATGCTAAATTTGATGATAGTGGGAGTGAAGAAATTAAAACCCTAGATGTTGCTAAACCCACTATTTTGGATTTCAAGGAATTTAATTATGAAAATTTCTCTATGATTGATTGTATTTCCTTGTTGCAATCCGTGCTAAATTCTCCTCATGCTTATAGTAAAAAATAAAGCATTTACTAAACATATCGTTGATGCCTTGATGCAATCTTATGAGGAAAAACTTGAGTTGGAAGTTTCTATCCCTAGAAAACTTTATGATGAGTGGGAACCTACTATTAAAACTAAAATTAAAGATCATGAATGCTATGCTTTGTGTGGGTGCTAGTGTTTCCATGATTCCAAAGACTTTGTGTGATTTGTTAGGTTTCCGTGATTTTGATGATTGCTCTTTAAACTTGCACCTTGCGGATTCCACTATTAAAAAACCTATGGGAAGAATTAATCATGTTCTTATTGTTTCAAATAGAAATTATGTGCCCGTAGATTTTATCGTTCTTGATATAGATTGCAATCCATCATGTCCTATTATTCTTGGTAGACCTTTCCTTAGAACGATTGGTGCAATCATTGATATGAAGGAAGGAAATATTAGATTCCAATTTCCGTTAAGGAAAGGCATGGAACACTTTCCTAGAAATAAAATTAAATTAACTTATGAATATATTATGAGAGCCACTTATGGATTGCCTACCAAAGATGGCAATACCTAGATCTATCCTTGCTTTTTATGCCTAGCTAGGGGCGTTAAACGATAGCGCTTGTTGGGAGGCAACCCAATTTTATTTTTATTCCTTGCTTTTTGCTCATGTTTAGTAATAAATAATTTACCTATCCTCTGTTTTTATTGTTTTTTTGTGTTTAATTAGTGTTTGTGCCAAGTAGAACCGTTGGGATGACTTGGGGAAAGTCTTGATATCTTGCTGTAAAAAACAGAAACTTTAGCACTCACGAGAACTGCTGCCATTCTTATTTGGAAAGTGATATTGAGTTAATTCTTTTTGAAGATGATTAATATATAAATTACTCACGTCCATAAGTTTATTTTAGAATTTTTGGGGTTCCAGATCTTGCGCTAGCTACAGATTACTACAGACTGTTCTGTTTTTGACAGATTCTATTTTTCGTGTGTTGTTTGCTTATTTTGATGAATCTATGGCTAGTAAAATAGTTTATAAACCATAGATAAGTTGTAATACAGTAGGTTTAACACCAATATAAATAAATAATGAGTTCATTACAGTACCTTGAAGTGGTCTTTTGTTTTCTTTCGCTAACGGAGCTCACGAGATTTTCTACTTTAAGTTTTGTGTTGTGAAGTTTTCAAGTTTTGGGTAAAGATTTGATGGATTATGGAACAAGGAGTGGCAAGAGCCTAAGCTTGGGTATTACCATGGAACCCCCAAGATAATCTAAGGAAACCTAAAAGCCAAAGCTTGGGGATGCCCCGGAAGGCATCCCCTCTTTCCTCTACTTCTATCGGTAACTTTACTTGGAGCTATATTTTTATTCACCACATGATATGTGTTTTGCTTGGAGCATCTTGTATTATTTGAGTCTTTATTTGTTAGTTTACCACAATCATCCTTGCTGTACACACCTTTTTAGAGATCCATACATGATTTGGAATTTGTTAGAATACTCTATGTGCTTCACTTATATCATTTGAGTTATATAGTTTTACTCTAGTACTTCACTTATATCTTTTAGAGCACGGTGGTGGATTTGTTTTATAGAAACTACTGATCTCTCATGCTTCACTTAGATTATTTTGAGAGTCTTAAATAGCATGGTAATTTTCTTAAATAATCCTAATATGCTTGGTATTCAAGAATAGTAAAAACTTTCTTATGAGTGTGTTGAATCCCTGTTCAAGAATTCATCCGATTAACCAGTTAACTTGCCAATTAATCCCTACTCATAGGGTCCCCGAGTAGCCGATTACCCAATAAATCGTCCGATTAATTGATTAAATGGCCGATTAACTTACCGATTAGCCTATTAATCCCCTACTCACCAGCCGACCGAGCAGCTACCAGTTAACGATTTCCTCAACAATGGTTGAATGCTATGAGAAGTTTGATGCTTGATAATTGTTTTGAGATATGAAGATGGTGATATTAAAGTTGTGCTAGTCGAGTAGTTGTGAATTTGAGAAATACTTGTGTTAAAGTTTGTGATTCCCGTAGCATGCACGTATGGTGAACCGCTATGTGATGAAGTCGGAGCATGATTTATTTTTTGATTGTCTACCTTATGAGTGGCGGTCGGGGACGAGCGATGGTCTTTTCCTACCAATCTATCCCCCTAGGATCATGCGCTAATACTTTTCTTTGATAACTTGTAGATTTTTGCAATAGGTATATGAGTTCTTTATGACTAATGTTGAGTCCATGGATTATACGCACTTTTCTTCCTTCCACCATTGCTAGCCTCTCTAATACTGCGCCCCTTTCGCCGGTATCATACACCCACCATATACCTTCCTCAAAACAGCCACCATACCTACCTATTATGGCATTTCCATAGCCATTCCGAGATATATTGCCATGCAACTTTCCACCGTTCCGTTTATTATGACACACTCCATCATTGTCATATTGCTTTGCATGATCATGTAGTTGACATTGTATTTGTGGCAAAGCCACCATTCATAATTCTTTCATACAAGTCACTCATGAGTCATTGCATATCCCGGTACACCGCCGGAGGCATTCACATAGAGTCATATTTTGTTCTAAGTATCGAGTTGTAATTCTTGAGTTGTAAGAAAATAAAAGTGTGATGATCATCATTATTAGAGCATTGTCACAGTGAGGAAATGATGATGGAGACTATGATTCCCCCACAAGTCGGGATGAGACTCCGGACGAAAAAAATAAGAAGAAAAAAGGCCATAAAAAAGAGAAAAGGCCCAAAAAATGAGAGAAAAAGAGAGAAGGGGCAATGCTACTATCCTTTTACCACACTTGTGCTTCAAAGTAGCACCATGATCTTCATGATAGAGAGTCTCCTATGATATCACTTTCATATCCTAGTGGGAAATTTTCATTATAGAATTTGGCTTGTATATTCCAGTGATGGGCTTCCTCAAAATGCCCTAGGTCTTCATGAGCAAGCAAGTTGGATGCACACCCACTTAGTTTCTCTAGTTGAGCTTTCATATACTTATAGCTCTAGTGCATGCATTGCATGGCAATCCCTACTCACTCACATTGATATCTATTGATGGGCATCTCCATAGCCCGTTGATATGCCTAGTTGATGTGAGACTATCTTCTCCTTTTTGTCTCCTCCACAACCACCATTCTATTCCACCTATAGTGCTATATCCATGGCTCACACTCATGTATTGCGTGAAGACTGAAAAAGTTTTGAGAATGTCAAAAGCATGAAACAATTTCTTGGCTTGTCATCGGGGTTGTGCATGATTTAAATACTTTGTGTGGTGAAGATAGAGCATAGCCAGACTATATGATTTTGTAGGGATAACTTTCTTTGGCCATGTTATTTTGAGAGGACATGATTGCTTTGTTAGTATGCTTGAAGTATTATTATTTTTATGTCAATATTAAACTTTTATCTTGAATCTTTTGGATCTGAATATTCATACCAAAATTAAGAAGAATTACATTAAAATTATGCCAAGTAGCACTTCACATCAAAAATTATTTTTTTATCATTTACCTACTCGAGGACGAGCAGGAATTAAGCTTGGGGATGCTTGATACGTCTCCAACGTATCTATAATTTTTGATTGCTCCATGCTATATTATCTACTGTTTTGGACATTATTGGGCTTTATTATCCACTTTTATATTATTTTTCGGACTAACCTATTAACCGGAGGCCTAGCCCAGAATTGCTGTTTTTTTTGCCTATTTTAGGGTTTGGAAGAAAAGGAATATCAAACGGAGTCCAAACGGAATGAAACCTTCGGGAACGTGATTTTCTCACTGAACATGATCCAAGAGACTTGGACCCTACGTCAAGAAACAAAGGAGGAGGCCACGAGGTAGGGGGCGCGCCTACCCCCCCAGGCGCGCCCTACACCCTCGTGGGCCCCCTGTTGCTCCAACGACGTACTCCTTCCTCCTATATATACCTACGTACCCCCAAACGATCAGATACGGAGACCAAACCCTAATTCCACCGCGGTAACTTCCTGTATCCACGAGATACCATCTTAGGGCCTGTTCCGGACTCCGCCGGAGGGGGCATCCATCACGTAGGGCTTCTACATCAACACCATAGCCTCTCCGATGAAGTGTGAGTAGTTTACCTCAGACCTTCGGGTCCATAGTTATTAGCTAGATGGCTTCTTCTCTCTTTTTGTATCTCAATACAATGTTCTCCCCCTCTCTTGTGGAGATCTATTCGATGTAATCTTCTTTTTGCGGTGTGTTTGTTGAGACCGATGAATTGTGGGTTTATGATCAAGATTATATATGAACAATATTTGAATCTTCTCTGAATTCTTTTATGTATGATTGGTTATCTTTGCAAGTCTCTTCGAATTATCAGTTTGTTTTGGCCTACTAGATTGATCTTTCTTGCAATGGGAGAAGTTCTTAGCTTTGGGTTCAATCTTGCGGTGTCCTTTCCCAGTGACAGTAGGGGCAGCAAGGCACGTATTGTATTGTTGCCATCGAGGATAACAAGATGTTTTTTTATCATATTGCATGCATTTATCCCTCTACATCATGTCATCTTGCTTAAGGCGTTACTCCGTTTTCATGAACTTAATACTCTAGATGCATGCTGGATAGCGGTCGATGAGTGGAGTAATAGTAGTAGATGCAGGCAGGAGTCGGTCTACTTGTCTCGGACGTGATGCCTATATACATGATCATACCTAGATATTCTCATAACTATGCTCAATTCTGTCAATTGCTCAATAGTAATTCGTTCACCCACCGTAAAATACTTATGCTCTTGAGAGAAGCCACTAGTGAAACTATGGCCCCCGGGTTCAAAGGACTAGGACTTGGATCCAACGGTTCTACTTGGCACAAACACTAATTAAACAGGAGCAAAAAACACAAGAAAAACAGAGTCTAGATAAATTATTTATTACTAAACAGGAGCAAAAATCAAGGAATAAAAATAAAATTGGGTTGCCTCCCAACAAGCGCTATCGTTTAACGCCCCTAGCTAGGCATAAAAGCGAAGATAGATCTAGGTATTGCCATCTTTGGTAGGCAATCCTTAAGTGGCTCTCATAATAGATTCATATGGTAATTTAATTTCTTTCTAGGGAAGTGTTCCATGCCTTTCCTTAACGGAAATTCGAATATAATATTCCCTTCCTTCATATCAATAATTGCACCAATCATTCTAAGGAAAGGTCTACCAAGAATAATAGGACATGAAGGATTGCAATCTATGTCAAGAACAATAAAATCCACGGGCACATAATTCCTATTTGCAACAATAAGAACATCATTAATTCTTCCCATAGGTTTCTTAATAGTGGAATCCGCAAGGTGCAAGTTTAAAGAGCAATCATCAAAATCACGGAAACCTAGCAAATCACACAAAGTCTTTGGAATCGTGGAAACACTAGCACCCAAATCACACAAAGCATAGCACTCATGATATTTAATCTTAATTTTAATAGTAGGTTCCCACTCATCATAAAGTTTTCTGGGGATAGGAACTTCCAACTCAAGTTTTTCTTCATAAGATTGCATCAAAGCATCAACGATATGTTCGGTAAAGGCTTTATTTTGACTATAAGCATGAGGAGAATTTAGCACAGATTGCAACAAGGAAATACAATCTATCAAAGAGAAATTATCATAATTAAATTCCTTGAAATCCAAAATAGTGGGTTCATTAATATTTAAAGTTTTGACTTCTTCAATCCCACTTTTAACAATTTTAGCATCAAGATCTAAAGACTCCGAATTTTTGGAACGTATTCTAGGTAAAGGTGGATCATATTCAGTCCCATCATTATCAAGATTCATATTACAAAACAAATATTTAATAGGGGACACATCAATAACTTTTAGATCTTCATCTTTGTCTTCCAAAAAAAATTCCGGCTTAGCGGCTGTCGGGGAAACTGATCCACGAACACCTATGGGGATCGGCGGACCGAGCCCCTTTCGATTCAGTGAGGGCGGAGGTTGAACAAAGAGCGGATCAAGGCAGTACACGCGAGCAGTTTTACCCAGCTTCGGGCCGCACGGATGCGTAAAACCCTACTGCTGCTTGTTTGATTGTATTGAATCCTTGCTCAGGAGCGATGGACGCTATCAGACTGAGCGTGGGAGTGTTTCTGGTGTTTCGAATGAGCCCCAACCTCCTCTACGTTGCGCTTGGGCCTCCTTTTATACTTTCAAGGGGTCACCGACAGGTGGCAACGTAGACTAGAAGGGTAAAAATGGAAAAGGATGCGGTAGGTGCAGCTACCGCTACTGTGGACACAGTGCACCCTACCTAACTCTGACGACAGGGGACAAGGGCATTGAATGCCCGTTTGAGTTGCCTAAACAGTGCAAAAAGTGACCGTTAGGAGCGCCACCGTTTGCCACGATGGCCTTCTCTTCATCTCCGCTTGCCACCGCGCACCCCTAGCTGCGCGGCCTCCTGCCACGTGTGCTTGGGAGAGTCCTAGAGCGACACGTTAGCAGGTGTGCTGGAGCGCGGGCACGAAGTGGGGGTTTCCCGCGGCAAGCTCCTTGCCGCGGTCGTCGTCTTGTCGTGTTTGGGAGCTTGTTGCTCACCGGGCCTTGCCGGGACGTGCGGTGCATCGCGGCAAGTTTCTTGAAGTGCCGTGGTTGGCCTTCCCGGCAAGCTCCTCTTGCCGGGGCCTTGTCTCTTCCCGGCAAGATCCTCTTGCCGGGGCCTTGTCTCTTCATCTTGAATGCTTTGTTCTTGAATGGCTCCAAAGGAACCCACGGAGGACCCTGGTGGCCGTTCGGCAAGCCTTGCCGCGGGGCGCTGCAACTGCCCGTGCACGAGTTCGGGATACTATGGTACCCCTACTCTAGTACATCGACAGGAGCCCCCGGGCCTGGGCCATACACGGTGCCGAGCGCTGTTGGGCCAGGCCCAAAACAGTGCACGGGCACACGCGTCCTAGGTCACGCCGCATATCTCTCCGCTCCCACCGCGCACGCCCAGAACAGCACGCGTCAAACGCGGCGTCGTGGGTGACGCGGGCGGCGTGCGCGGGGCTAAGCCCCTCGAGCATGCGTCAGGCCACGATGATGGGGACGGTTCACGCCCTCCTCCCTAAACGGAGGTAGGCGTGGGGGCGTGGTGTATTTACTGGACGGGGCCGGTGCGCGGTTTTCGGGACGTCCACTCCCCGCGATCACGAGGCGGAGCGAGGCCGCCTCATCCGTCGCCTTGGTTCTGCATCCCCGCCACGCGGCTCCCATGCGCTTGGGGTCACGGACGGTGGAAGTGGGAAACTGGGCCATCGCGAGCAGAGGCAGCGGGTTGGCCCCGACTCTCTGCTCTTCCCGTGCCTTGATTCGCTGAGCGGGGCGGCCGAGCCCCCACCTTGCTCCTTTATAAAGAGCGGGAGGGGAGCACAGAAACCCGCACTCTCTCATCTCCTCCTTTCTTCAGCTTCTGCTCCCCTTTCTCTCATTCGCCATGGAGAAAGGGAACCCAGGCCCTTCATCGGTGGCGGCGAGGGTCGCCGCCAGACAGCGCATCTCTCCCTCTCCCGCGCCCGTGGTGGCAGAGCCAGCCATAAGGGGAAGCGGGAGGGGGCGAGGTCGCGGACAAGGTCGAGGACGAGGTCGAGGCGCTCGGGGAAGAGGCGGGCGGGGCGGCGCGCCAGCTTCGCCTCCGCCGGCGGCTCCTCCCCCCATGGCGGTCCATATAGGGGACGACCCTTGCGAGTTCTTCGTCAAGCTGCGCCGGGCGCCTCGTCGTCGCCTCCGGCTTCCAGCTCCGTTTGCGAGCGCGATGGAGTTGGACCCGCCCGAGACACTAAGACTGCACATGAGGGGCTGTGGGATCAGTGGCACGCGAGTCCGTGTTGTATTCCCAGCCCCTAATGTGATGTATCTTGATCGAGGGTGGAAGACGTTCGCCCGTATCCACAGCCTGATGGAGGGGTTTACCCCCCATTTTAAGTTGATGGAGGGCGATCTCCTCTCCGTCAAGGTCTTCGGGTGCTTCGGCACTCGGGCGAAGTGCTGCGTGGACAGCTCCTCCGATAGCGAAGGCTCCTCCTCGAGCAAGAGTGACGAGGAGGAGAGCGACAACGACGATGAGGGTAGCGGGCGGCGGGGTGGCGGGTCCGACTAGGCGTCGGGCGCCGCTTCGCGCGGCACCGGCGACCCCATCATCCGTGTCGCCGGCTTCTTGAACTCCCCGGGGTCGTCTCCTTGGGCGGCTGGCGTAGGGAGGCTGCGGAAGGGGAAGAGGGCTGGCGACAAGGCCGTCAGGTCGGAGTACGAGGGCGTGGTGCCCTCGACAGCATGCTGATGTCCTGCCGCCCCGTCTTCAAGCCCCGCTTCCAGCGCTGCCATCGCCGTCCAGCCTTCGGACGGCCCCCGGGATGTTCTCTTGGTGTCTTCTGGCACCCGTAGCTCGCCTAGGCGCTCCTTTTTCCCTTTTCGCCTCCTTGACCTGCCTCCTGAAGAGAGGGACAGGAAAGGGATTACGGGCATCTTATCTTTTTAATTTGTAAGCCTTCGGGCCTTAGCTGTATCTAAAACTTGTAATCCTCTCTTTCATGTTTTTCATCCTCTATGGACTGTACCTGAGTGGGATGTTTTTTAATGAAAAGGGGATGCTTGCCGGGTTATTTGTCTCGCGAGTTGAACCCACACCAAGGAGCAAATCCTTGGTATCCCTCGGACAGACATTTCATCTCCCGGCAACAGGCCCTGCCGCCTTCCCACGTCGCTCGACCTTTCTCACGCCTTTGACGGAGGCGGGAACGAGGTGGGTGCGGTCTCCTCGTTTCATCCCTTTGCTGCCGCGACTACGACCAAACTTGGCCCCCGGGAACGAGCCCCAGGGCCTAGAGTTGAGGGAGCACGGCAGTTTTCGGGAAGAAACGCGGTTTCGCATTCCCCAGTCCATAAGAGGATGCATGATGAGGGATGAAAGACTTATCTGATATTGCAGCCCCCGGCAACTCTGGTTTGCCGTGGATGATTCTTGGCACTCGCAGCCCCCAGCGATACTGGCTTGCCGGGGCCCAGGTGCCGGCGCGCCCTTCTTCTCCTTTTCGTCCTCAAGCAGTCTGGCCAGGATATGCGAGCCCTGCGAACGAAAGAGAAGCAAAAGGACGGACACTCGACCTCTAGCATGCATGCTATAACCCCGGGGTGGAAGGCTTCGGGTACTCTTCCGACGAGGAACTCCAACCCAGCGCCAAGCTCACTCTGTTATTCAAAGGCGTGGCGGCGGCGCTCCAGCAACTCCGGGAACGGATCCCAAAGCAGTTGGCCGACGAGTCACGCTCGATTTGTGCCGGAGTTCCGGAGAAGGTGCTGGTGAAGGTGGCCTTCCGCAATCCGGGCCTCAACCTCACCAACATCCTCAAGAGGCTGCCGGCGGACGCTGATCTTGACGCACTTAAGGCCCTCGTCGCACCCATTGTGGACAGGGTGAACGAGGTCAAAAGGGTTGACGGCGGTCGCGTAGATTAGGCCGTCCGTTTTCTTCTTTTCTTGTCGCTGCCAGTCATGTCATGGGAACACTTTATTAGAGGCGCGACAAGTTATTTTTGTAATATAACTCTATCTTAGGCAAAAACTTGCTGTGTTACTTCCTTTACTCGACTCTTGGCTTTGTATGGCTCTGCCCTACGCTTTCTAGGGAAACTTGCCGGTGCAGGCACCCTTGCCGCGAGCGCCCAGTGCGGAACTTCAGCAGCCTGCTGGCGGGGTCGCTACCGACAAGCAACCTTGTCGCAACTAGTTGCAGCTCACTTAAGTTGTTGAGCGGACTCGAAACAAAGTAAGGGCGCTAGCGGCTCACTTAAGTTGCTGAGCGGACTCGAAGCAAAGTAAGGGCGCTAGCAGCTCACTTAAGTTGTTGAGCGGACTCGAAACAAAGTAAAGGCGCAACTAGCTATGAGTTGGTTCCTCTGCGCACAGGTTTTCCATACAAAGCACGGTCGTTCAAGGAAAATAACTCAAAAACTTAAAAAACTGATTGCTCAAGCTTTAGCAACTTAGCTTTTCTGTCGCCTGCTTCCCGGCAAGGAGAAACTTTCTTGAACGGCCTGGTCCACACCATTATCTTCTCCTCCCCCCCGGTAAACCTTGTGGGCGAGGGAACCTTCCTTCTTTTGAGAAAGAAACAGAGAAATAAAGTAATGATATGGAGCCTTGGGCTCGCTATTGCTTACCGGGGTCTGGTGCTGCACAAAGTGTCAGATAACATATGCGAAAAAGGATTATAGCATAAAGAAAAACTGACAAGATGTGCGGGGCACATGAACTTTACTGGTGCACGGGGTCTACGCCCAGCTTTGTACAAAGGATTACATGCAACAGCGGCAAGACTTGTACAAAAGGTGGTTGCCGAAAAAGCTTCCGGCAACCGCGCCCTACGGGTAAAACTTACGAAGATGTTCAATGTTCCAGGAGTTGCTCACCGGAATGCCATCTTCGGTCTCAAGGCGGACAGCGCCGGGCCTAGTGACTCGTTTCACCCGATAAGGGCCTTCCCACTTCGGCGTCAACTTGTTGGAATTCTTGGCGGACTGAACACGCCGAAGAACAAGGTCGCCTTCCTCAAAGCTCCTGGCTTTAACTTTGCGGCTATGATAGCGACGCAAAGCTTGCTGGTAGCGAGCGGCTCGCACAGCAGCCTGAAGACGGTCTTCCTCAAGGAGCAGCGTGTCGTCTTGCCGCAGCTGCTCTTGCTCAAGCTCATCATAAGCGAGCACTCGAGGTGACCCATATACGAGTTCCGTGGGGAGAACTGCCTCTGCTCCATAGACTAGAGCGAAAGGTGTCTGGCCAGTGGCTCGATTTGGTGTCGTTCTGATTGACCAAAGAACCACCGGCAGCTCCTCGATCCAGTTCTTTCCGCACTTGTGCAGCCTGTCGAAAGTTCTGGTCTTGAGCCCGCGCAGCACTTCAGCATTTGCCCTCTCTGCTTGACCATTGCTTCTCGGATGAGCAACAGAAGCGAAGCAGACCTTGGCGCCAAGGTCTTGGACGTACTGCATGAAGGTGCGGCTCGTGAATTGCGTGCCATTGTCGGTGATGATCCTGTTAGGGATCCCGAAACGGCAAACAATCGACCTGAAGAACTTGACTGCTGACTGTGCTGTCACCTTCCTCACTGGGTCCACTTCCGGCCACTTTGTGAACTTGTCGATTGCAACGTACAAGAACTCAAAGCCCCCGACAGCTCGGGGGAAGGGGCCGAGGATGTCGAGCCCCCAGACCGAAAATGGCCAGGATAAAGGGATCGTCTGGAGAGCTTGAGCTGGCTGGTGTATCTATTTGGAATGGAACTGGCACGCTTCACACTTGGTTACTTGTGCAGTTGCATCCTGGAGGGCTGTCGGCCAAAAGAAGCCTTGCCGGAATGCTTTGCCGGCAAGTGCTCTTGCGCCAATGTGGTGACCACATATGCCTCCATGTATCTCTGCCAACAGCTGTTATCCATCTTCCCGGCGAATGCACTTCAATTTCACACCGTTGAGTCTTATTCTGTACAGTGTGTTGTCGACAAACTTGTACATACTTGACTGCCGGGCTACTCTTTCCGCTTCTTCTTGCTCTTCGGGAAGCTCTCCTGTCTGAAGGAAATGGACAATCTGCTGTGCCCATGCTGGAGCTTGTGGCTCGACAACAAGGACTAAAGGCGTATCTGCTGCTGCGGGAACATCCGCTTCTACGGCAAGGACTTGCGGCCCTGCTGGAGCTTGATGTTCCCCGGCAAGCTTGCCGGAGCAAAACTTGTCGGGAGCGTCTGCTTCGACGGAACAAACCATAAGGTTTGCCGGAGCAGACTGCCCCTTAGCATCCTTGGTGTTGATCTTGGGGAGTTTCTTGGCGGCGGCTTCGGGGAGCTCTGCCGGAAAGTAGTCACCGGAAACCAACTTCCTCTTCTTATTCTGTCCAGTTGATGGTGTCATGGATGGTTGAGTCAGCTTGAGCACAAAGATCCCTGGTTCCACAGGCAACTTTAGTGCTGCGCACTTTGACAGGCCGTCAGCAATATCATTCTGAGCTCTTGGGATATGCTCCATTTGTAGGCCGTCAAAGTGCTTTTCTAGCTTCCTCACTTCATCAACATATGCTTCCATCAACGGACTCTGGTAGTTCTTGTTCACTTGGCGGACGACAAGCTGTGAGTCACCCCTGACAATGAGCTTCTTGATCCCAAGGTCTGCTGCGATTCTGAGACCGGCAAGCAATCCTTCATACTCTGCAGTATTGTTGGTTGCTTGCTCTTTGGGAAAGTGCATCTGGACTACATACTTGAGGTGCTCTCCGGTGGGTGCGACAAGCAGCATGCCTGCACCGGCGCCTTGCAGCGAGAAGGCACCATCAAAGTACATCAGCCACTCCTTGCTTGTCTCTTTGACGGGGATGCTTGTCTCTGGAATTTCTTCGTCTGGGGTTGGCGTCCACTCTGCTATGAACTCTGCCAATGCTCTGCTTTGGATAGTTGAAGTGCTCTCAAACTTGAGGCCAAAGCTTGACAGTTCCAGCGCCCACTCGACAATCCTGCCTGTTGCTTCTGGATTTTGCAGTATCCTTTTCAGCGGAAAGCGAGTGACGACTGTGATCTCATGTGCTTGGAAGTAATGGCGCAGCTTTCTCGAGGCCATGAGGAGGCCGAAAAGCAACTTCTGCACTCCAGAGTACCTTGATCTAGCTCCCTGCAGAAGGGAACTGACAAAGTAAACTGGGTGCTGCACCATTTTCTTCTGCACCTCCTTGCACGTCTGCGCAGATTCATCTTTGTCGGGACCAGAGCTTGTCGGAGAAGCCCCCTGCTTGTCGCTGGATTCACTTGTCACGGTCGCTGGCTCATCATCCGCCTCCCTCTCCGCTACTAACGCAGCACTAACCACTTGATTGGTTGCCGCTAGGTACAGCAGCAACTTCTCTTGTGGCTTAGGTGCGACAAGTATTGGAGTGGAGGACAGGTACCTCTTCAAGTCCTGCAGCGCGGCCTCCGCTTCCGGAGTCCATTTCATTGGACCTGCCTTTTTCAATATTTTGAAAAACGGCAGGGCGCGCTCAGCAGACTTAGATATAAACCTGCTGAGAGCAGCCACGCAACCGGCAAGCCTTCGCACATCCTTGACGCGCTTCGGTGCTTCAATCTGCTCGATGGCCTTGATCTTGTCGGGGTTGGCTTCAATTCCCCGCTGAGACACAAAGAACCTGAGAAGCTTGCCGGAAGGGACTCCAAACACGCACTTCTCGGGGTTGAGCTTGAGGTTGATCTTGCGCAGATTTGCAAAAGTTTCTTCTAAATCTTGGATCAGGGTAGCCTTGTTCTTGCTCTTGACCACTATATCATCCATGTAGGCTTCCACATTTCTGTGTATCTGTGGCTCAAAAGCGACATGGACTACCCTTGCAAATGTTGAACCAGCATTCTTCAACCCAAAGGGCATCCGTACAAAACAGTATGTGCCGCAAGGGGTGATAAATGCGGTTTTTTCCTCATCCTCTTCTGCCATGAAGATTTGATGGTATCCTGAATATGCATCAAGAAATGAAAGCAAATCACATCCAGCTGTGGAGTCAACAATCTGGTCAATGCGCGGCAAGGGAAATGGATCTTTGGGACAAGCTTTATTGACATCAGTGAAGTCTATACAAAGCCTCCATTTCCCGTTCGCCTTGCGCACGACTACAGGATTGGCCAACCACGTGGGATGGAGCACTCCTCTGACAAGGCCTGCTGCTTCCAACTTCTTGATTTCTTCTGCTATGAATTCTTGGCGCTCCACTGCCTGCTTTCTGACTCTCTGCTTGACGGGCCGCGCATGAGGACAGACGGCGAGGTGGTGCTCAATTAATTTCCTGGGAACACCGGGGATATCAGACGGTTGCCATGCAAACACGTCGACATTCGCCCGCAGGAAAGCAACGAGCGCGCTTTCCTATTTGGGGTCAAGCGTGGCACTGATGGTGAAGGTACCACCAGTGCCATCCTCCTTGGCGGACACCTTCTTGGTCTCAGGTGGAGCTGCCATTGCCTTCTTACACTTGCCGGTGGAGCTCGATGGTGCATCCTCGACGATAGCGCAGCACTCCGAAGAGGTGCGCTTGCCGGAGTGGGCATCAGAGCTCTTGCCGGACTTTGTCTTCTTCTTCCCCCCGGGAGCTTCAGCGGCAAGTGTGTTGTGATCAGCTGCGGCTGCTGCTTCCCGGTAGATCTTGTCGGCGCAGATAAGGGCATCCTTCTTGTCGCCGGGGACAGAGATGACACTTATCGGGCCTGGCATCTTGAGCATGTTATATGCATAGTGAGAGGCTGCCATAAACTTGGGGAGGGCTGGACGGCCAAGGATCCCATTGTAAGGCAATGGAAAATCGGCAACGTCAAATGTGACCTTCTCAGTTCTGAAATTCAGCTCGCTGCCAAATGTGACCGGCAGCGTGATCTTCCCCTTCGGCTTGCTCCTTCCCGGGTTGATTCCTTGGAATGTGCCGGTCTCTTCGAGCTCGCTGTCAGGGATCTGGAGTTTCTGAAGGACCGCGGAGGAGATCAGATTCAAGCCGGCCCCACCGTCAACTAGCATCTTCGTGACCTTGAGGTTGCGGATAGTTGGTGAAACCAACATCGGCAAGCACCCGACCGCAGTTACGCGATCAGGATGATCCTCAATGTCGAAGATGATAGGCGTGCTGGACCATTTCAGAGGCTTGCGTGACTCTACGGATGGTTCCGCTGCATTCACTTCCCGCATCCACTGCTTGAGTTGGCGGTGCGAAGTATGCAGAGAGGCGCCACCGTCAATGCACAAGACCTCTGTGGCTTTCTGAAATTCATGCTCGTCGGCCTCGTCATCATCCATGTCTTCATCATCGTCGTCGTCTTCATCCTTGTCGCGGCCACGGGGAGGCCTATCTCCTTGCTGCTGCTTGGCCTTGCCGCGGCGTCCTCTCCGGCCGGGGCGTTTCTTGCCAGCTCCTCCAGCACTTTCATGGGCCTTCTCCTTGTCGCGTCGCTCGTATTCAGCTTTCTGCAGCTCAACGAGCTGCTCAACCTTCTTGCAACTCTGGAGATCGTGGCCCTTGGTGCGGTGGATCTTGCAATACTGCTTGCCGGAGCCGTCCTGCTTGTCGGTGGCCGCCACAGGGTGGGCCTCCTTGCCGGAGCCACCAGCTTTAGCTTCCTTGGCGCCACCTCCGTTGCCGGTTTGCTCGACAGCTAGCACTTCCTTGCCCTTTTTCCTTCTGTTGTTCCGCCGCCGGCCTTTCCTTGTCGGGGCGGCATCCTCACTGTCGGTTCCTCCTGCTCCTGTAATCTCTCCGGGGAGCCTCCTCCCCTCTTCAGCGCGTGCACACTTGTCGGCCAGGGCGTAAAGCTCGCTGACGTCTCTGATCTTACACATCGCCATCTCCTCCCTCATCCTTTGGTTTCGCACGTTCTGATGGAACGCGCTGATGATCGCGGTGGGGTGGACGTCTGGGATGTTGTGCTGTACACGGCTGAATATCTGAATGAACTTGCGCAATGGCTCTCCTTCCTTCTGGGCGAGCAGATGAAGATCGCTCTCTTGGCCATGTGGCTTGTGGCCGCCTGTAAAGGCGCCGACAAACTGATGGCATAAATCTGCCTAAGAGGAGATGGAATTGTCCGGCAAGTGCATGAGCCAGAACCTGACGTTGGGCTTGAGTACCAGCGGGAAGTAGTTGGCAAGGATCTTGTCGTCCCGTCCCCCGGCAGCCTGCACCGCAATGGTGTAGATGCTGAGGAACTCCAACGGATGCGTCTTGCCGTCGTACTTCTCCGGTACGTCTGGCTTGAAGTTCTTTGTGCTGGGCCACTGGACTTGCCGCAGCTCACGGGTGAACGCAGGACAACCTACCGCGTACGGCAGATCGCCTGGTTCCCCTGGCGCATGCATGTCAACAGAGGGCCCAGCGCGCTTGTCGGATTGACGTCGCGCTTCTCTTCGGCGCTCGATGCGGGTTCGAGCGTCTTCTTGTTGTCGTTCATGGAGAACTTGGCGCTGGTCGCGACGAGCTCGTGGGTCCGACGACGCGGTGGAGCCGCTGTCGGGGTGGACCCGGTGAGTCAGCGATTTTGGCCTTCGTAGTGGAGAGTGCATGGAAGTCGCACCTCCCCCGGTCTTGTTGCCATCGGCTCGCGTCCGGCTGTCCTGCCGCGGCAGCGAGGTGCTTGGTTGCCACGCAGTGTCGCCGTTGGCGAAGCCGATGAGGCTCTGGATAGTGGCCCTCCATTCGTCGGTCTTGTCCGCCGTCGGAGGATAGTCTAGGAGCAGTTGAGCTCGCGCCAAGGCTTCTGCTGGAGTGGTGGGCGGCGGAGGTGAATGGTGCGAGGAGTGGGGCGTGCTCGGACTCCTAACCACGTTAGAAGGAGCAGTGCCCCGTCCAGGCGACCGTACTTCACTCGAGCCAGCATGTTGACGTGCATGTTGATCTTGAGCGCCATGAGAACCACCAGCTTGGTCTTGGCCCAGCGGACGTATGGCGCTGTGAATGCCATGACGCTGCTGGTCCCGCGCCTCCTGAGAGGGGCGCGGTGCGCGCATGGACGCCGAGGTCTGTGCCGCCTTGTCCTTGGACTTGGCCGCACTGAGGGCTCCCTCGTCGACGCCCATTCTTCCGCCGGCGTCCACTCCACCACCCGTTTGCTCCGGAGGTGGTGAAAGCGACGCAGACGGAACAGCTGCCTCCGAATCCTTGTTCTTCGGTGGCATGTTGATGAACATGATGAAGATTTAGCTCGCGTGTACGCCGGATCGGGTTCGCACAATCTCGACGCCCCCTACCTGGTGCGCCAAAGATGTCGGGGAAACTGATCCACGAACACCTATGGGGATCGGCGGACCGAGCCCCTTTCGATTCGGTGAGGGCGGAGGTTGAACAAAGAGCGGATCGAGGCAGTACACGCGAGCAGTTTTACCCAGCTTCGGGCCGCACGGATGCGTAAAACCCTACTGCTGCTTGTTTGATTGTATTGAATCCTTGCTCAGGAGCGATGGACGCTATCAGACTAAGCGTGGGAGTGTTTCTGGTGTTTCGAATGAGCCCCAACCTCCTCTATGTTGCGCTTGGGCCTCCTTTTATACTTTCAAGGGGTCACCGACAGGTGGCAACGTAGACTAGAAGGGTAAAAATGGAAAAGGATGCGGTAGGTGCAGCTACCGCTACTGTGGACACAGTGCACCCTACCTAACTCTGACGACAGGGGACAAGGGCATTGAATGCCCGTCTGAGTTGCCTAAACAGTGCAAAAAGTGACCGTTAGGAGCGCCACCGTTTGCCACGATGGCCTTCTGTTCATCTCCGCTTGCCACCGCGCACCCCTAGCTGCGCGGCCTCCTGCCACATGTGCTTGGGAGAGTCCTAGAGCGACATGTTAGCAGGTGTGCTGGAGCGCGGGCATGAAGTGGGGGTTTCCCGCGGCAAGCTGCTTGCCGCGGTCGTCGTCTTGTCGTGTTTGGGAGCTTGTTGCTCACCGGGCCTTGCCGGGACGTGCGGTGCATCGCGGCAAGTTTCTTGAAGTGCCGTGGTTGGCCTTCCCGGCAAGCTCCTCTTGCCGGGGCCTTGTCTCTTCCCGGCAAGATCCTCTTGCCGAGGCCTTGTCTCTTCATCTTGAATGCTTTGTTCTTGAATGGCTCCAAAGGAACCCACGGAGGACCCTGGCGGCCGTTCGGCAAGCCTTGCCGCGGGGCGCTGCAACTGCCCGTGCACGAGTTCGGGATACTATGGTACCCTTACTCTAGTACACCGACAACGGCCATCTTATTAACTAAGGTGGCTTGCTTATCCGAAACTTCAGCTATTAACTTCTCAAGATGAGCAATCTGAGATTTCAAACCATCAAATTCTTTAGACATATCATCAAGCTCTTTATTCATATAACCCATAAATCTTTTTTGTTCTTTAAGCTCATTTCTAAATAAATTATTATGCTCAAATTGTAAGACCATAAAACTCCTGACGTTGCTTTCGATTTCTTCTAAACTTTTAAGGTGGAGATCACCAAATCTAGATAGAGCCATTGTGACAAGCAAGCAATCCAACACACAAGCAAACAAGAAACAAGCAAAAAGAGGCGAATAGAGAAAGAGAGGGAGGATGGAGAGAGAGAGAGGGCGAATAAAACGACAAGGGTGAAGTGGGGGAGAGGAAAACGAGATGCAAATGGCAAATAATGTAATGCGGGAGATAAGGGTTTGTGATGGGTACTTGGTATGTTGACCTTTGCGTAGACTCCCTAGCAACAACGCCAGAAATCCTTCTTGCTACCTCTTGAGCACTGCGTTGGTTTTCCCTTGAAGAGGAAAGAGTGATGCGGCAGAGCAGCGTAAGTATTTCCCTCAGTTTTTGACAACCAAGGTATCAATCCAGTAGGAGGCCACGCACGAGTCCCTCGCACCTACACAAACAAATAAACTCCTCGTAACCAACGCGATAAAAGGGTTGTCAATCCCTTCACGGTCACCTACGAGAGTGAGATCTGATAGATATGATAAAATAATATTTTTGGTATTTTTATGATAAAGAGAAATAAAGATGCAAGTAAAATAAATGGCAAAGGAAATAACTAAGTATTGGAAGATTAATATGATGGAAAATAGACCCGGGGGCAATAGGTTTCACTAGAGGCTTCTCTCGAGAGCATTAGTATTACAATGGGTGAACAAATTACTGTTGAGCAATTGACAGAATTGAGCATAGTTATGAGAATATCTAGGTATGATCATGCATATAGGAATCACATCCGAGACAAGTGGACCGACTCCTGCCTGCATCTACTACTATTACTCCACACATCGACCGCTATCCAACATGCATCTAGAGTATTAAGTTCAAGAGAACAGAGTAACTGTAACATCCCAAATTTTCAATTTGGAATGTTAAACATAGATCATCCATGCATATCATGATTTATTGCATTTCCGTTCCGCAATCCTCGAAATCTTAAGCAACTCAAGGACCCATGGAGAGAGCTGGGGATTTTTCCGGTTTTCATATTTGATTTTTATCAAATAATGAAACGAGGATTTGATTTTAATAATTTTTCTCTCCGAAAAATATTTCATATTAAATCAAATGAGAGGAGATAATATGACTTCTCCAAAATAATTGAAATATTGGAGGGAAAATATTAAAATAATTTATTGGATTTTATTTGGTTTTATTCGGATTTTATTTGCATTAGAAAAATTGCACATTTTCAAAATTGCATTTTAGAGCCAAGAAAATGTTCACCTCGTCCTCAATATTTTATTTACACGATGAAAATTTGTTTTGGCATTTTTAGATTTTTATTTATTTTTCTAAGATTTTATTTTTGTCGGTGGAATTATTTAAAAAAAACTGCGCGCCTGACTGGGCCGAAGCCCAGCCAGCCTGGCCGGCCCGCCCGCGCCACCGCCTTCCCAGCCGGATCGGGACCGAAGTCCCGATCGGAGCCGTCGCCGCCGCCATGTCCGGGGTGGACACGCATCCCGAGGCCGCCCCTTTCCCCAAGTTGGCCGCCTCCCTCTTTATAACCCCGCCGGAGCCTCCCCTGGAGCCCTAGCCACCGCCGCCCGCAGCCGCCCGCGCCGCGCCCGCAGCTGCCCGCCCCGCCGCCTGCAGCCGCCGCACCATCGCCGCTTCCCGCCGGCCGCGACGCGCCGAAGCCGCTGCCGCCTTCCACCGCAGCCCCGCACTCCACGCCGCCCCGCCGGAGCCGAGCCGAGGTAGCCGCCCCGCCGCCCCGGTTTTCCAAAGAAAACTGTTCGTTTTTTTAGAAAACCCTAGTTTTCGTTTTTTTAAATAGATCGGTTTTTCTCCGGTTTATTTAATTAGCTAGCGTTCGCTCGTTCGTTCGTTCTAACGAACGTGTTCTTCGTTTAGATCCAGATAACGGACGTTCGTTCGTTAACCTGTTCCTCATTTTTCTTTTTCTCAGATTTATTCCGCGATTTTTCTGATCGCGATTTCGGATCCGATCTTAGTTTCTGTTTATCTTTTCGCTCGTTTATCGGAATCAGGCGATTCAAGCGCCTGGAGTTTTGTCTCGAAACCCTCTTTCCGGTTAATCAACTCAAAGAAGTTTTTGCTACTGTAAAATTTGACCTAAGTTCAGATTAGTAAACGAAGTTTCTTTCGTTCGCCGGTTGAGTTTTGTTGCTTTGTTCGATTTGATTCTTTTTGCAAACCAGAACTCTTAAGTTGAAATTTCCGATCAACCTCTATTATTTGAGTTTTGTTTGTGCCTCATTGCTTGTTATTTATGTATGTTATTGTTTGCTCGCGATAGAATTCCCGGAGTGCGAAGCGTGTTACTACGAGTCTCTAGGATTCGCGGATCGTCAGCAAGGCAAGTAACACTTTGATCATATCCCATTATTACCAAGTTTTTGTGCATTAGTTCCAATCCTCAAACATTGCATGATTAGGATGTCATTAACTTGTGGGTTGGGAAGTAGTTGCTGAGGTAGAACCTATTGCCCTGTTATATTCAAACCCTTGGGAGTTACTTGTACGTATTGCTTATATTGCCATGCTATGCTCGTAGACGTGGTTCGGGTTTGAGTGAAATCCATGATAGATGTGAGATTCTTAATTAATGGTTCAACTTAAGGTGGCAACTTAATCAAACAACTGGGTGGATTGAGGCACCTGGGGAACCCAGTGTTGTCTGTTTTTATTTTTGGAAATCCCGGGGTACCCGTGTGATCTTCCTAAGGACCGCCACCCAGGCTCAAAGGGAACTGAGATGATTCATGCTAGAAACTTCCGTGTGCAGCCACAAGTTATTATGGGCTCTAGCATAGTTGAGTAGGTTACGTGAAGCTCTTGAAGAGGTAGATCAGCATGTAGTGGGTTTTGTAGGTTTGGTATGGTCTACCCGGAGTAGAGAGTTAATGTTTCTGAAAGACTATGTCTCGGTCATCCGTTTCTCAAACACCATGTAGTGCGAGAAATCCAATGGAGGCGATCGAGTCTTGTGGGGAAAAGTGTGCAAACCTCTGCAGAGTGTACAATCTAATCATGGTTAGCCGTGTCCCCGGTTATGGACTATTCTTGAGTATCTAGTACCTGAGTTATCGCATGTATCTTACCATGTTTAATTAATATTGTTGGGTTGTTAATCACTTTAATTGGGATTGAGTTGGGGGTACCTTCTCAATGATGTTTCAACCACCATGATAGTTAAATTAAAAATCTATTCCTTTGTTGTACGGAAAAAATGGCTTTTCGCAAAAACTATAACCATACAGCTTTCCACCAGCCATATATGCATGTAGTGATAGAATTATTCTGTTCTTGCTCTACTGTGTTACTTTGCCAGCATATTCCATGTGCTGACCCGTTTTCGGGCTGCAACGTATTATGTTGCAGACTTTTCAGACGAGGAGTAAGGTTCGTTAGGTCGTTGCCGTGCAGCTCAGCTATGCCGTTGGAGTTGATGGACTCACTTTATCTTCCAAGTCTTCCGCTGTTATCGCATTAGATGGCCTTAAGCCATATTATTGTAGTAAGTTCTCTTTTGAGACATTCGATGTAATAAGTCTGTGATTGCTACTCTGTTATAAATCCTTCGAGTACTGTGTGTGCCAGCATTACCGATCCAGGGATGGCACTGAAGCACAGAGACTTCACCATCTGAGGTTGGGTCGCTACAGTAACACTTTAAGCAAGATGACATGCTGTAGAGGGATAAACTCATGCAATATGATATAAACCCCATTTTGTTATCGTCGATGGCAACAATACAATATGTGCCTTGCTGCCGCTACTGTCACTGGGAAAGGACACCGCAAGATTGAACCCAAAGCTAAGCACTTCTCCCATTGCAATAAAGATCCATCTGGTAGGCCAAACCAAACCGATAATTCGAAGAGACTTGCAAAGATAACCAATCATACATAAAAGAATTCAGAGAAGATTCAAATATTGTTCATAGATAAACTTGATCATAAACCCACAATTCATCGGTCTCAACAAACACACCGCAAAAGAAGATTACATCGAAAAAGAGAGGGGGGAAACTTTGTATTGAGATCCAAAAAGAGAGAAGAATCCATCTAGATAATAACTATGGACCCGTAGGTCTGAAGTAAACTACTCACACTTCATCGGAGAGGCTATGGTGTTGATGTAGAAGCCCTCCGTGACCGATACCCCCTCTGGCGGAGCTCCGAAAAAGGCCCCAAGATGGGATCTCGTGGATACAGAAAGTTATGACGGTGTAATTAGGGTTTTGGCTCCTTATCTGGTAGTTTGGGGGTACGTAGGTATATATATAGGAGGAAGGAGTACGTCGGTGGAGCAACGTGGGCCCCATGAGGGTGGAGGGCGCGCCTGGGGGGAGGGTGTAGGGCCCAAGTCCTCTGGATCATGTTCGTTCCGAAAATCACGTTCCCGAAGGTTTCATTCTGTTTGGACTTTGTTTGATATTCTTTTTCTACGAAACTCTGAAATAGGCAAAAAACAGGAATTCTGGGCTGGGCCTCTGGTTAATAGGTTAGTCCCAAAAATAATATAAAAGTGTATAATAAATCCCAATAATGTCCAAAACAGGATATAATATAGCATGGAACAATCAAAAATTATAGATACGTTGGAGATGTATCAAGGGGGTGCGCCTAGGGGGGCAGGTGTGCCCCCACCCTCGTGGACAGGTGGGACACCCCCTGACGTGGATCTTCCTTCCAATCTTCATTATATGTTCCAGAATAATGCTCCGTTGATTTTCAGGTCATTCTGAGAACTTTTATTCCTGCACAAAAATAACACCATGGCAATTCTGCTGAAAACAGCGTCAGTCCGGGTTAGTTCCATTCAAATCATGCAAGTTAGAGTCCAAAACAATAGTGGACACTAGGGATCAAACCCTAACAAAACTAACTCGATTACATTATAGATCCCATCCAACCCATCACCGTCCAGCAAGCCTACGATGGAATTACTCACGCACGGTGGTGAGCATCATGAAATTGGTGATAGAGGATGGTTGATGATGATGATGGCGACGGATTCCCCTCGCCGGAGCCCCGAACGGACTCCAGATCAGCCCTCCCAAGAGGTTTTAGGGCTTGGCGGCAACTCCGTGTCGTAAAACGCGACGATTTCTTCTCTCTGATTTTTTTCTCCCCGAGACATAATATATGGAGTTGGAGTTGGAGTCGGAGAGGCAACAGGGGGGCCACGAGGTAGGGGGTGCGCCCTAGGGGGGCAGGCGCACCCCCCACCCTCGTGGAGAGGTGGTGGGCCCCTGACCTTCATCTTTTGCAGGTGTTTTTTCTTATTTTCTGAAAAGTGGCTCCGTGAAGTTTCAGGTCATTCCGAGAATGTTTGCTCCTGCACATAAATAACGCCATGGTAATTCTGCTAAAAACAGCGTCAGTACGGGTTAGTTCCATTCAAATCATGCAAGTTAGAGTCCAAAACAAGGGAAAAGTGTTTGGAAAAGTAGATACGATGGAGACGTATCAACTCCCCCAAGCTTAAACCTTTGCTTGTCCTCAAGCAATTCAGTTGATAAACTGGAAGTGATAAAGAAAAACTATTACAAACTCTATTTGCTCTTGTTGTTGTAAATATGTAAAGCCAACATTCAAGTTTTCAGCAAATATTATGAACTAACCATATTCACAATAACATTTAGGTCTCATGTTTACTCATATCAATGGCATAATCAACTAGCGAGCAATAATAATAAATCTCGGATGACAACACTTCCTCAAAACAATCATGATATGATATAACAAGATGGTATCTCGCTAGCCCTTTCTGAGACCGCAAAACATAAATGCAGAGCACCTTTAAAGATCAAGGACTGACTAGACATTGTAATTCATGGTAAAAGAGATCCAGTCAAGTCATACTCAATGTAAACTAACAGTAATGAATGCAAATGACAGTGGTGCTCTCCAACTATTGATTTTTAATAAGAGGATGATGACTCAACATAAAAGTAAATAGATAGGCCCTTCGCAGAGGGAAGCAGGGATTAGTAGAGGTGCCAGAGCTCGGTTTTGAAATAGATATGAATAATATTTTGAGCGGTATACTTTCATTGTCAACATAACAACCAAGAGACGACAATATCTCCCATGCTACACACATTATAGGCGGTTCCCAAACAGAATGGTAAAGTTTATACTCCCCCTCCACCAACAAGCATCAATCCATGGCTTGCTCGAAACAACGAGAGCCTCCAACTAACAAGAGTCCCGGGGGAGTTTTGTTTGCAATTATTTTGATTTGATTTGCATAAAGCATGGGACTGGGCATCCCGGTGACCAGCCATTTTCTCGTGAGTGAGGAGCGGAGTCCACTCCTCTTGAGAATAACCCGCCTAACATGGAAGATATGGAAAACCCTAGTTGATACATGAGCTATTCGAGCATACAAAATAGGATATTTATTTGAAGGTTTAGAGTTTGGCAGATACAAATTTACTTGGAAAGGCAGGTAGATACCGTGTATAGATAGGTATGGTGGACTCATATGGAATAACTTTGGGGTTTAAGGAGTTTGGATGCACAAGCAGTATTCTCGCTTAGTACAGGTGAAGGCTAGCAAAAGACTAGGAAGCGACCAGCTAGAGAGCGACGACATTCATGAACATGCATTAAAATTAATCAACACCGAATGCAAGCATGAGTAGGATATAGTGCACCATGAACATAAATATCGTAGAGGCTATGTTGATTTTGTTTCAACTACATGCGTGAACATGTGCCAAGTCAAGCCACTTGAATCGTTCAAAAGAGGATACCACCCTATCATACCACATCACAACCATTTTAATAGCATGTTGACACGCAAGGTAAACCATTATAAGATCCTAGCTAATTAAGCATGGCATAAGCAACTATAATATCTAATTGTCATTACAAACATGTTTATTCATAATAGGCTGAATCAGGAACAATGAACTAATCATATTTACAAAAAACAAGAGAGGTCGAGTTCATACCAGCTTTTCTCATCTCAATCAGTCCATCATATAAACATCATTATTGCCTTTCACTTGCAGGACCGAATAGTGTGGATAATAATAATAGTGCACGTGCATTGGACTAAGCTGGAATCTGCAAGGATTCAATTCAAGAGAGAAGACAAGGTAATATGGACTCTTTGTTGGATCAACAATAATGCATATAAGAGCCACTTTAACATTTTCATTATGGTCTTCTCCTCTCGACCCCCAAAGAACAAGAAAAGAAATAAAACTATTTACACGGGAAAGCTCCCAACAAGCAAAAGAAGAACGAGAAATATTTTTGGGTTTTCTTTTTAATTACTACTACAAGCATGGAAAGTAAACTAATTAAAAGCTACAACTATTTTTTTTGTTTTTCTTAAGGTTTATTAAACACATAAGAAGAAAGTATAAAAAGGGAAATAAACTAGCATGGATGATACAATGAAAAAGTATGAGCACCCACAACTATCAATGAGTGTGTGAACATGAATGTAATGTCGGTGAGAGATATGTACTCCCCCAAGCTTAGGCTTTTGGCCTAAGTTGGTCTATGGACACAGCTGGCCTGGCGGATATCCAAAGTGATAGTTGGGGTCGTACTGGAATGCAGCCTCGGATTGCCACTAGTTGGCAATCACCTACGGATCCCACTGATAATCAGACTGTCATGGAGGATCAAATTGTGATTCCGGTTCTGGTTCTGTAGCTGCTGTAGGGTTCTGGTAGGCATGAATGGCCTCCAACGGAACAAGGTACTTGCCTGCAGATAAATCAAACAAGGAAGGAGTAGGCAAGGTAATAATCTCAGGATGATTTTTACCAAATATTAATTTGTACTTAAGCTCCTTTTCCCTATTCTTAACAATAAAATCATGTGCTACCATACTCTTATAATCTAAATAAACAGGAGGCAGCAATTTTTCTTCCTGCTCATAATGCCTAATAGGTATGTTAAAATGTGCAGCGAGGCGTGAGGTGAAGATGCCTCCAAGGACAGGGCCCTTAGTACGGTTAAGATTTAACCGCTTTGCAATAATAGCGCCCATGCTGAATGTATCATCACGAAATAAGGCATGGCACAAAATAACAATATCAGGGGCACTCAGGTTTCCATAGTTTCCGCACCCAATTAAGCATCTACTAGCAAATATAGCAAAGTAACATAGAACAGGAAAGTGTATGCTAGTAATTCGTGCGTCGAAAACCTTCCTCGTTGCCCCTACAGTAATGGTATCAATAAACCCATCCACATCGTCACGATATGGTTCCTCTACGCTGCCCTCGAAAGGGATCAAACAAACCCGACAAAAATCATAAAGTGACATCTCCTTATGCTCATCATATAAATAAAATTCCACCATAGGTGGTGATCTCCTAGCATGGAAATGAAAGTTTTGCACAAAGATATTGGTGAGTAAGAGATACTGTTCATGTTAGTCGTGGAGGAAAGCAATGAGGCTGCATTCTTAGCCAATTCATAGAAATCATCATAAATCTCGGATGCTCTCAAGAAATTATCACAAGGCCATTCACACGGCCGAACTTCCGCGGTGCGAGGGAGATTATACTTGGGCCTCTTATCCTCCTCACTTTGCTTATCCTTCGAGCTTCAGCTCGATGAGCCCCTCAAAAATCTCTTCATCTTTTTTTGAAAATTTCTGAAATTTTTAGTAACTTCAAAATAAAAGTGAACCAAACTCAACAATATTGATAGCAACTACTCCTACAAGTGCCTGGAGGCAATATCATGCATCAAAACTACTTTTGACCACATAAATTTGACATGCAAGCTCAAGAACAGGGTCACCTAAGTAGCAAAAATATGCAATGAATAAAGACTAGAACAAAAACTAATTGGACCATTGGAGGAGTCACATACCAAGGAACAATCCCCCAAAGCAGTTTTGTGAGAGGTGCTTTGAGCAAGGAGATCGAAAATGGCAGCAAAATGAGATTGGCAATGGGAGGAAGAAGGAGTATGTGGTAGCTGGAATAAGTGGAGGGGAGCCACCATGGGCCCACGAGGCAGGGGGCGCCCAGGGGGGGTAGGGCGTGCCCTCCACCCTCGTGGCCAGGTGCTTTCTCCCCCTGTTGTGTTCTCCGTGCCAGATATTCTCAAATATTCTAGAAAAAATAATATTTAAATTTTAGGGAATTTGGAGAACTTCTATTTTCGGGGTATTTTCTATTGCATTGATAATTCAGAAATCAGACAGAAAAATTCTATTTTTTCTTTATTTCAATATAAATAACAGAAAGTAAAAAGAGGGTACAGAGAGTTGTGTTTTCGAAATTCATCCATCTCATGCTCATCAAAAGGAATCCACTAACAAGGTTGATCAAGTCTTGTTAACAAACTCATTCCAAATAACATGGAACCGGAGAATTTTCGAATAACACTAGGTTACCTCAACAAGGATATGCACATCCCCAACAATAAGAATATCATATTTCTTCTTGACGGTAGGAAGAGGAAATTCAAAACCTCCAAAAATAATCGATGGAATTTTTCCAATAGAGTTTATACTATGAACTTGAGGTTGTTTCCTCGGAAAGTGTATCGTATGCTCATTGCCATTAACATGAAAAGTGACATTGCCTTTGGTGCAATCAATAACAGCCCCTGCAGTATTCAAAAAGGGTCTTCCAAGAATAATAGACATACTATCGTCCTCGGGAATATCAAGGATAACAAAGTCCGTTAAAATAGTAACGTTTGCAACCACAACATGCACATCCTCACAAATACCGATAGGTACAACAGTTGATTTATCAGCCATTTGAAAAGATATTTCAGTAGGTGTCAACTTATTCAAATCAAGTCTACGATATAAAGAGAGTGGCATAACACTAACACCGGCTCCAAGATCACATAAAGCAGTTTTAACATAATTTCTTTTAATGGAGCATGGTATAGTTGGTACTCCAGGATCTCCTAGTTTCTTAGGTATTCCACCTTTAAAAGTATAATTAGCAAGCATGGTGGAAATTTCAGCTTCCGGTATCTTTATTTTATTTGTAACAATTTCTTTCATATACTTAGCATAAGGATTCATTTTGAGCATGTCAGTCAAACGCATACGCAAGAAGATAGGTCTAATCATTTCAGCAAAGCGCTCAAAATCCTCATCATCCTTTTTCTTGGATGGTTAAAAGGCATGGGTTTCTGAACCCATGGTTCTCTTTCCTTACCGTGCTTCCTAGCAACAAAGTCTCTCTTATCATGACGTTGATTCTTTGATTGTGGGTTATCAAGATCAACAACAGGTTCAATCTCTACATCATTATCATTACTAGGTTGAGCATCAATATGAACATCATCATTAACATTATTACTAGGTTCATGTTCATTACCAGATTGTGTTTCAACATCAGAAATAGAAATATCATTAGGATTCTCAGGTGTGTCTACAATAGGTTCACTAGAAGCATGCAAAGTCATATCATTTTTCTTATTCTTCCTCTTAGAAGGACTAGGTGCATCAATAATATTTCTCTGAGAATCTTGCTCAATTCTCTTAGGATGGCCCTCGGGATACAAAGGTTCCTGAGTCATTTTACCACCTCTAGTCATAAATCTAACAGCATTATCATTTTTCTTACTATTCAATTCATTGAGAAAAACATTCTGAGCTTTAAGTACTTGTTCTACTTGAGTGGTAACCATAGAAGCATGTTTACTAATAAGTTTAAGTTCACCTTTAACATTAGCCAGATAATCACCCAAGTGTTCGAGCATATCAGGATTGCGTTTTAATTCTCTACCAAAATAAGCATTGAAGTTTTCTTGTTTAACCATAAAGTCATCAAACTCATCCAAGAATGGGCTAGCAAACTTTGTAAATGGGATTTCAGCTTTATCATATCTATAGAGAGAATTACCTTTACTACCTGTGTCGGGTTATCAAGACCATGTATTTCTTCAACAGGCGGTAAATTAAGACCATGTATTTCTTCAATAGGAGGTAAATTTGTAACATCTTCAGCTTTAATACCCTTTTCCTTCATAGATTTCTTTGCCTCTTGCATATCTTCAGGACTGAGAAATAGAATACCCCTCTTCTTACACTACAAAAAAAACACTTCCGTGATGATACGTGTTTGTCATAGTAGGTCGCTTTTTTTGTCATGCATGTACATCCATGACAAATTTATGACAGAATCAAGATAGTCATACCTGTGCTGTCGTAGAAGTGTTCCATGACATTACCAAAAATATAATCACGAAAGTGTCCACTTCCATGATGATAAATCGCGCGTTACAGAAGTGCTTTCGTCAAGGGTGACTGACACGTGGCATCCACCGTAATGGAACGCCGTTAAGCTATCGGGTCGGGTTTTGGATCCGATAACCCATTAACAGCGCCGACCAATGGGGATTTTCCATGTGTAAAATCATCATTAGCTGGAGGAAACACGTGTCGGCTCACCGTTGGGACAGATGTCATCCGCTCATTGGACAAAAGGCGCCTATGATACGGCGACACATGGAATGGCCCAACAGAGGCCCATTCCTGTGAAAAGGCCGGCCCGTTTGACTTGGTCAAAAGATGGCGGGATGGCCCATGAAAAGCCTGTTAACGGCATGTTCGCATATAGCCCATTTACAGCCCGCTAACCCAGGGCCCGTTACGCCCTTTCCGAATTAGGCCCAGTAGCGTCATCTGGGCCGTCCAATATGATTCAGCCCGTTTTAACTTCCGGCCCATGTGTGGCCCATGACTTCTTTCGGCCCATATGAGGACCTTTGTAACTCTTGGCCCATTAACGGGCCATGGGGAAACTGGCCCGTAATGAACAGTGTATCACTTTATACCCATTAACGGCCCGTTATTCCATTGGGCCGTTTCCAGCCCAAGTTATCTTTCGGCCTTCTCAGGGCCCATTGATTCTTGGGCTCATTTGCAGCATTCGGTTACATACGGCCCGTTACTGTCATTTTCTGCTTGTGGGCCAAATTCAGCCCGTCGTTACAGTCGGCCCGTTTGCGGACCGTTAATACGTTGGGCCGTTTTCATGTAAAAAAACCCGTTGGGCTGTTTTCATAGAGTTATCAAATACGGCCTATTAACGGCCCGTTATGGTCCACGAATAGTACGGCCCATGATTGGCGAAATGATGATACGCCCCGTAGAAGGCCCATGGATCCTACGGCCCGTATGAGGCCCATGGATAGTACGGCCCGTAGAAGGCCCATGGATCGTACGGCCCGTAGAAGGCCCATGGACCCTAAGGCCCGTAGAAGGCCATGGACCTAGGCCGTAGAAGGCCATGGATCATACGGCCTGCAGGAGGCCCATGGTTACAACAGTCCGTGTGTTGCCATGATTATTTTGGCCTAGTTACCAAAAATAGGCTATTGTGGCCACTAGAAAAAAACAGAAAAAGAACTGCAGTGACTACAAGCAAACAACTAAACAAGACAATAAGGAAATAAATAAGCAAGCAATTAACGCTAGCCTATTACCGCTATTACACATATTACATCCACTGGGCATCAAAGTTCGCCACCAGTGCAAATATAGGGAACAAAGCAGCACATTACATACACTGGCCGTCAAAATTGGCCACCAGTGCAAATAAACGCGGCAGCAAAACAAGAGCATAACTGAAACAACTTCAGAAGAGCTCAAGAAACGTTATCCTGGGTATCCACCATGCTGGCAATAAGCTTAGCAAGCTGATTAGCTTTGTCCTGTTTGGCGCTAAAATCCTCCAACGCTTGCTGTTGCACCAGAAAGTATGCATCTGAATGCTCCAGGGACTTCCGCAGTCCTTCCGCTTCTTGTCGCAGCACAGCTGATCGATGTCTTTCAGCTTGTAGTTGAGACTCAAGAAACCGAACTGATTCAGACAGTGAGTTTGAATAGCTTGTGCAAGCGGTAGTGGCCAGTAACTCGAACACTAAACCAAGACAGGACTTTGGGGTTGTCTCGCTGTCTTCAAGATAGTCTTCCTTAGCTGTTTTATCAGCTTTGTTGGAGACCAACAAGGATGTGTCACTATCCTGAACCTTATCTGCATTACTTCCTTTACCATTGCTTAATAAGGCACTCTTCCCCAATATTCTGTCAGCATTCTAAAAGAAGAAACAAGCAGACACATAACAAGTTTAGCATGTACTAGTATATGAAACTCATTTCGGTGAACCAGTTCATTAGTAAGGTGGACAGGATTAAACTACCAAGTCTTCTATTGCCAAGTACTAGTACATAATAAAAGCATCAAACAAACATATATCTATGTCCTATGGTCACTGCATTGTCTTGCCAAATCAAAATAGAGACACGGTTCAAATCATATCAGTTCAAGACAAAGCAGCAGTGAAAGAATACAAAGCGTGGGAAACTACACGGCACAACAAGATTTCAGATGGGTACCACGGGTCTACATGTACAACAACACTATTGGCTCTGTTGTGATGCTAGTAATGTGCATGATATGAAAGTCAACTGTATACACAATTGAAATTGAAATCAACAGAGCTATTGATAAGAGCAAACCTGTTAAAGAAACATGCGTGAACATACCTGCTGTGCCATTGGAGTTTCGATTGGATCCTTCAATTTAAAAATAAGTTTGTATGAGTAAATACAGTGATACAAGAGCAAAGCAATCATAGTTAAAAAAGGCGCGCCTAAGCGAGCGCTTAAGCGCGCCTAGGCTCTAGGCGTTGGCAAAACGCATTGCGCATAACTACGCATAATCTGTGCATAACTGCGCATAAGCATGCGCTTTGGTCAGTAAAGCGCAAGGCGGTGGCAAAACGCACAATTAACGCCTAGCGCTTTTTTGAACTATGATAGCAATGGAATCTTAAATTAGAACAGTTGTTCTTCAGGTTTAGGCACTTGTTCTACATGAACAGAGTACAGTAAGACGCAAGAATATAATACTTAAAAATAGAAAATGAGCTCATAGACCTTACCACATTCTTGGTTCGGGACCAGTACAGAACAAGGCGTTCCCAGTCATCGTCCAGTAAATGTGTCTCAGGAGAACGTAAGGGAATTTGATGAGTTTCTTTGCCGGTGAAGTACGTTTTCTTCAGGTAATTCCGATACTGCCACCAAGCATTCTTGAAGATAGCAGAGGTATTAGCACAGGTTACCTCATCCTGAGTTTCCAAATCGGTCCTTCTCTATAGAGAAAAATGGGAAAATTTGCTGTATTATAACCATCATGGAGGTAGGATGTATGGGACGAAGCAAAGTAATTGCCATGAATAACATTACTTACACATAACTCCTGGACAAACACCTGCAACTGGCATTTTCCTTCATCTTCAGTATAATATTTCCAAGATGGGAAGATACGCACATACGATTTAACAACATCAAATGCGATAGATGCTAAACTACGACTAGCTGGTTGTGCTTCCTCCACAGGAATAGGCGTACTAACTGGTGGAGTTGGGGTTCGCCGTGATAGTACTGGCCCTTTGGGCACTGGAGCTGCCTTACTAACTGCTCTTGTTTGGGAGCTCTGTGGTGGAGATGGTGCTGTGTCAACAGGAACTGGGTTACTATCGGCTGGGGTTGGGGTTAGATTGGGTGAAGCTGGTTCTCTGTCCATCGCAGTAGGGGTACAATCTGCGAGAGTTTGGGTTATGTGTGGTAGGGCTGGTTCTTGTGCATGTACAACCGGGGTGCTATCTCCACCAAGAGGTAGCACTGTTTTATTTGAAGACCGTGTTTTTAGTCCGCTAGATACTGGCATCACCCGCTCCAATTCAAATGGCTGATAAACAGGAAACATAGTTGAATGTACAGACATTGTATGAGAGACAGATGCAATAGATAGTGTGGAAAAAAGAGGGCATGAAATAGTTGACATGTATATTGTTTAACTAAAACGGATAGCATGACATAATTTCACATATATGATGTCTATCTAAACTGGATAGCATAGCATAACATAATTCAAAGATATGATGAATAACTAAACAGGATCGCATGACATAATTCACCTACATGTTATCTAAGTAATCAGGATCGCATCATTTAATTCACATATGTGATTTATATGCTAAACAGAGGGCATTCGATATGATGTCTGAACTAAGAACATGGTGTTGAATATTGTGTATATGATGTCTAAACTATGCAATGCAAGACACCGTATGCATGATATGAGCAGTATAACCGTGCCAAGTTAGAGCATACACCTCAGTGGGGGAATAGGACTGGTCATCTGTCTCTGAATCCATCTCTGAGGAGCTATCGGGACCCAACAAGAGATCTGCTTCGACAGGTAGCACTGTCTGCTCTGAAGGCCTTGTTTTCACTCCAGATTTTTCCATCTCCCACCCAAATGGCTGATTCACAGGAAGAGTAGTTTAATGTACAAACATTGTCGACAAATGGAAATGTAATGAAGAAAAGGATGGGCAAGATATCATTCAAATATATGATGCCTGGTTAAACAGGATGGCATTGCACATTTCACATATATTATGGCTGGCTAAAAGACATGAGACTGCATAATTCCCATATATGATATAGAAACTAAACAGGTGGCATTACAGAACATGTCTAAACTAAGCAGATGACATATATGATGTCAAAAGTAGGCACTGCAAGGCAACATATGCATGATATGACTAACATCATCATGCCAAGGTAGAGCAAACACCTTGGGGGTAAATAGGAGTGGTCAGCGGCGTCTGAATCCGCCTCAGAACAGATATCTTCCTCTGGATTACAATCTGGAGAGGGGTGGGGAGGGTTTGCCATTGAACCCACCATGGAGCGATGTCTGCATGACATTGTATTGCCGCGCAAAACTCTTCTCTTTTTCTCTACATGTTCAGCATGACTGTGTACAATATCTGACATGCATACGAAAAAAATATGGTGAGATTATGTAAGGAGAGCATGCAGAAATTTAGAGTGATGGTAACAACCAGTGGATCGACGTTTTTCCGTTGAACCAAAATAGCCCTAATGGATCGACGTGAATGTATAGTAATAAGTGATGCAACAAGTGTACAACCTCTTTGCCGTAGCCGTGTCGACCTCAGCATCATTGGGTTGGTCGCTGAAGCAGTTGAGGCAGAGGTGGCTGTCGGAGGTGTGGAGGAAGATCTGAGGAATCTGTAGACGGCGTCCAGGGCACTGCTCTGTTGTGATGGATCGTTCTGTCGTTGGAGCAGCTCCGGTGAGCCGTAAGACGTCAAGGCTGAAGCAGCACAAGATACACATCGTCAATATCAAGTGGGATTCTAATAGCGTCTCCAACAGATGATGTAAAATGGATGTAAAATTAACATCACCAAAAACCACCTGACTACAACAGATGAGGTAAAAACTGTTGACTCTGAACTTAACTGTCGAAACTGAAATTTACTGTGGAATCTGAATGCTACTGTCGAAACTGAACGCAATGGTAGCAGAGAGGCACTTGACATGTAGTTTAGGGAGGGCCTGCAGTTCATCTTCAACCTGCACCCCCCTGAGCCGCCAGCCACCACCGGCCGAACCGCCGGCCCCAGCGCCGCCTCGCCGCCCCGAAACAACTCGCCACCGCTGCCCCGGCCAGCCCTCTAGGCCCCCGCCCCCACCCTGAACCCTAAGATAGATAGTGGGGTACCTCTCCAGTGAGCCCCCGTCCCGCTGCGGGTGGTTCTTCCTTAACTCCGGCGTGCCCCCCAACCCCTGAAAATCGACTGACCCAAAAGTCGATTCAGTCGACTGAAGTGTGGCTTAATCGGAGCAGAGCAGCAGCACGAGCGAGGGGGAGAGCAGCAACAACAGCTGGGCGAGCGAGCGATCGAGCGAGAGCCGGAGCAGCAGCAGCGCGAGCGAGCGAGCGAGAGCCGGAGCAGCAGCAGCAGATCCGGCTGGTATGGACGCCGCCGCCGAAGGGGCCTCGCGCTGGGGGAGAGCCGCCGTGGAGATGTCGCCCGTGGCGCTGGCTTCAAGGTAGCCGCTCCATGGGGGTGCGGGATGGAGCACCGTCGGCGCCGGGAGGTCGAGTTAAGGAGAAGGTGCGATGCGATGAGTGTACAACCTCTTTGGTGGCGCCGAGTAGGCCTCGGCTTCGTCCGAGGAGTCGGTGAGGATGCTGCGGTTCCGGTGGAGCAGGTTAAGGCGGCGCTGTGGGGATGGAGCAGCCGCGATAGACGAGGCGATCGTCGGAGCAGCTCCTTGGAGGTGGAGGACGGGGCGGCTGAACCGGCGGGACGGCGAGATGGACGACGGATCCTCATCCGGGGAGGTGGACGAGGGACGTCGAGCTGTTGCGGTGGACGACGTCGTCGGGGAAGAGGCTCCGGCTGGGCAGCGGTGACGTGGCGGACGGAGGAGGGTGGGGTTTCGCGGCTGGAGCGGAGAGGTTATGGCGGCCTGGGATTTCGAATGGCGAAAAGGGGGCGATGGGAGGGGGTGAAGCATGACTTAGGGACGCGCTTGTCCAAAATGTAGGGTGTGTTACAAAAGTACCCCCCACCGATTTGAACTAGCGGCCCTTTCGGCTCAGGGTTAGAAGGGGGATTTCGCGTGTCGGGATTTGGCAGCTGGAGGGAGTTTTCGCGCGCGTTGTAATTTCGGGATAGCAAGGCGCGGGTTGTGAAGGCGCCAGTTTTGGGAGCACGATATCTGAATTTTCGGGATATAACAAGACGCGGGTTGAATTTTAGGGACAAGCCTAACGTGTAGTAATATTGTACTTGTACGTACCAAATCAATTCGCACTTCCCTCAACCAAAAAGAAAACGAAAAAATAAAACTATTCACACCACACAAAGAGAGAGTCTTGCCCCGTTTTACTATACAAATGCTATTCAAAGCTACTCCCTCCTTCCATCTATATAGGGCCTAATGCGTTTTTCGATGCTAACTTTGACCAAATATTAGAGCAATGATATATGACATGCAACTTACACAAAGCACACCGTTAAATTCGTCTGTGAAAGGTTCTTTCAATGATATAATTTTCACATTGTGCATGTCATGTACTATTAATCTTGTCAATAGTCAAAGGCGGTCTTAAAAATCTCATTACGCCCTATATAGATGGAAGGAGGGAGTATGAATCCATGTTATGTCCGATTAAATTTTTTCGCTTGCTGTATAATGCATGTAACCTACTCATACCAACATTTTAGTGCATTCCAAATGTCTATACTACCGCTGCAATTCGAACTAAATTTGAATTCGTTTCTCTATTTCAATAAGAATCTACAATCATGATTGTTGCCAACTTCAACCATCATAGTTTCCTTGCTATCCGCCAGATATAAATCGGACGGCCTATAATGCAGGATGGCAGGCACACCATCATCAACAACTCCGTTTTTTATAAGAGTAGAGATAAAATATATTAAATGTAGTATAACATGTTCATAACCACACCATGTGTATCACCGTTATATATATTCACACATGCGTCGGTTTGAAACACTATGATAAATTCTTCAAATATCCGAATTCGCTTTTTATAATGAAGTATATATGATCTCTATTCGTCTTTTACACCCACACAACCCTCTTATCTTTGTAGCTAGCGCTAACTTTCTCTTGTGCATGCACACGCCCGCATCCCTCTCACCCTCCCTCAGCATTCTCTAGCTCCATCGCGCAAATTCGTCTTTTCACTTTAGGTCGTTCACCCACGGTGTGTGTAGGCCCCCAGCTCCTTCTTTACGGCACACATCGATCGATATGCCTCTCTAGCCAGGTGTGCCTAGCACAAACACAAGCTTCCCCTCTTCTCTTGTCACCGTCCATGCCTCACTCCCACCACTCTTTTCATCGTTCTCGTACTCGCACACTCCTCCCCCTCGATATAGTATGCCTCTCGTACCACCTCCTACATGCATCCCTCTCTCTCTATCCTTCTCCTCGTGCCTCATTTGCTTCTAACACACACATGCATGTATACCGATCGATCTCCCAACATATACCTAGATCGACTTTAACTACCCCCCCATCGATCGACGTACCTCACAAGTTATGTCTCTCCTTTCTCTAACAAAGGGCGATTGATCTTCCTATGTAGTTACGTCTGCTTACCACAGCCACATCGTCCCCCCTCATCATTCGTGCATGCCTCCTGACCCGTCTCTCACACGCACGTGCACAGACAACAAGCAGCCATCTCCTCTCTTATTGATATTGCGGGCGTGCCCTCCGTTTGTCTAGCAAGCCTATCCCACCATTTGTTAGAAGCAACTCCACTACCACCCCCTCCAACACTCTAGCTCTGTCTCTCTCCCAACCTTATTCCTCTCCTGCACATATGCATGGATGCCGATCGATCTCCCTTAATACATGAGGCAGATCGATCTCCTTAATACATGAGGTAGGCCTCTCTCCTCCTCCACACATATACCAGCCATTGTACCTCTATAGTTAATTGGGCCTCCCTCTTCCCCCACCACACACCGATAGTCGAGCGCTGCAGGTAGGTATCCATGCCACAGAGACAAACTGCACATGTCCCATCTCACGTTCCAGTAGGCCAGCCACTCTATATCTTTGACGTGGGCACACACAAATTCGATGGCACTCTTTATCGATCGCGCGCGCACACACACACACATCATCCCTCTCTTCGATTCTATGGACACCTCAAGCCGATGATACCTCCACTCTCTTCTCGTGGATCGCCCCCTCTATATATATGTTATATCCAGGACTCTATTTCACACACATTGCATATGTTACATTTTTTGATTGACCCCCCCCCCAAAAAACTCTCAAGAACCCACACACTATATCTCTCTAGGTTTGTATCTCTCTCACACAACCCCACGTAGGTGGTGTACGTATACAAGAAGAGAATAGGTGCACCGTGCACGTACTCACGCTTCGTGCCCAGCCACACCCGCGCGGGTACACGGTGGAGCTCATTTCTTTACGAAATGGCAGCCCACGTGCTAATTTGAACGCCTGTAGCGGTTGTTTACCTAGGGAGGTCGTGTACCACGCGTGCACGAAACAAAGTTCGACTTGACGCGTTGCCGCGTTATTTTTAAATAAAGTTATATCGCTCAATGGCACGTACACAGAATATAAAACGATTTTTATGGAGAAAAAGGTAGTCCGCTCACTATATACAATGGAGCCTGCCTGCCTGGTTTGTCGCTCTTCAGAGTATCTCACACAAGGCTGCGGTGGCCTCTCTCTCTCTCTCACCGTTGGTCACTGATCCGGCCGCATCCCGTCCGCCGGGGGAAAGGGAGTGCGGTGGCCTCTCTCTCTCTCTCACCGTTGGTCACTGATCCGGCCGCATCCCGTCCGCCGGGGGAAAGGGAGGAAGTGCATCGTTTCTCCGTTCGACGGCGCCGAGGCAGCACGTCCCGATCTGCGGTACACGCCGTTCTCTCTGACCAAGCTCCGGCGCGGCAGGGCCTACGCCACCTGCTCGCAGATTCCGCCCGCCGCCGCTCACCTAGTTACATCCCGACGACCTCCAGGTATCCCCTCCGGCCTTGCTCCACTGCCCGTCTTCCCACGTCGCTGCATGTGGATCTTCCATAGTTCTTTGCCCAAAACGTAGCTCGTCCGGCGTACTTTCCATATTGCATTCTCGTCCTCACACCGTTTTAGACAAACACAACCGTGTTGTTATCTTCCCTTAGGACAAGGAATATGCTTCTTTTTTGTCGTCGCATGTGTCATCAACTGTTATTGGCCAGTAATTGTTTCCTTTCTACCTCTTTTTGCAAACAGGGCTATCCATTTCACCTCGTTGCTATTGCGACCTTTTGGTGAACTGCACAAATCACTTTTTTCTTAAGAGTGTTTTGTGCGGTTGTACTAAAATGTCACACGGGCAACGTCTCTACATTTCAGTGCGACTGCACAAAGGGAGATTGGTTTTGCTCTATCCTCCTCATCCAACTCCGAGCCTAATCTTCTCCAACTAGTTAGTCTTAAGAGAGACTGCAAAGGTGACCGGCTTCTATTTGTGTGTTTATTGTTTCATCAGCAGTCCTCTATTATCGTAATCACACTTAATATCTTTGGAACAGGGACGCTCAGCTCTATTTTAGTGGAACTGCACAAAATGATCGGAATGTTGCATGCTCCAGACAGCTACTTTTTTCCCAACATGCCTTGTTGATTTAGACAGAGCTGGGGGACGTTGCTGCCAATGAAAGCATGGATCAATTTTAATTTAACACCTTCTCACAACTCTGTCTTCAGTTGTGATGTAATTATTAGCTCTGATCTGCTAATAATTGACATGCATTAGCAAGGAAGTTAGTTTTTTATTGTTTCCGAAAGAGCATCGATGGCAAGACACGCGAAACAAAAGCTGAAAGCTCACACCATTGTACAATTTCATGTCGCTGGAAAATTATTTGTATAGTACGTCAATTATGTAAACAAATGATGGAAGCTTGATAGCATTGCCAGAAGCCTCTTCATCATCCGGGTCCATGTGCCATGCACAAAATTATACTCCTTCGTTCCTAAATATTTGTCTTTTTACAAATTTCAAACGGGCATATTTTAGAGTGTAGATTCACTCATTTTGCTTCGTATGTGTACTCCCTCCGTTCCTAAATATTCTATTCGTCTTTCTAGAGATTTCAACAAGTGACTACATACGGAGCAAAATGAGTGAATCTACACTCTAAAATATGTCTATATACATCCGTATGTGCCAGTCCATTTGAAATCTCTAAAAAGACAAATATTTGAGTAGTCACTCGTTGAAATCTCTAGAAAGACAAATACTCCGGAGTATATTTAAGAACCGAGGGGGTAGTGCACAACCGCATGGGAGACTCAGCCCGGTCGTTGCGCCGCATTAATAGTGAGTAATGAGCAGTCAAATCATAAGCCCCACCTTTCCCACTGTAAGTTGCTCTGAAGAAGCAACCATCAATACGCTCTTCTTTGAATCCGCTCATACTACTCCATCCGTCACTGTTTATACAGCGCGCTTCAGAAAAAAGAAAAAAAATCTGTGGGACCAAGGCGACTAGCGATCGGCCTGAAAAATAGCATTGGTAGTTATAGCACGGCGTCTATTACTAGAGGGAATAATGCGTACACACATGCATGCAGTGCTTCCACCCCGGGTACACACATGCATGCACTTACTCCACTCCGTAGTAGTACAGTACATGGAGAGAAAATTGTGGACTTGATTGTGGTTACCATGCCCTAATTAATTGAGCATTAAACCAAACGCGTCTAAAGTCTCTCTGGTGGTGGAAATGCATTGAGAGAAATGCATCATAATGAAGCGCGCCCTATAAACTGTGATGGAGGGAGGAGTAGTATGAAGGTGCAAAACCAAGTACGCGTATGGCCAGTCGGTCAACGCACGTCCTCTTGGCATATCACTGACATGTGGGACAGGAGTGTGAGCAAACCGATCTCAATTGATGGCAAAGTGCCAACCCGCCGTTCCTTGAGAGAGACGAGGAGCGAGAACACATAGACGGGCTCCACCATGGTTGGTTGATCATGGTTGGTTGATCGATATCATTCATTACATGTTGGGCTGCCATTTTCCGCCCTTCTCCGGAATAAACGTGTACTTTATCAGAGATGAAACAATAAGAGTACAGACGCTCCACCATGCGGTTCTAGTAGTAGTACTACTCGTACTACTGCGCTTGGCTCTTCGCCTCTTCGTGAAGTCGAACAATGACGGTACTCCACATGTTGGGTACTACAGTGTATGCCTCTCACAATCTGACACCGAATGGACTGATGCATGTCCACCGAGGGTAGGTTGCATTAGTCAAAAGGCATAAGCGAGCTTCACCTTGTCCTGCAAGCTTCTCCTCGTTCTGCGAGTTGACGGGACACACCAAAAAGTAGTGCTAGTCCATACTCCCTCCTTTCCGGTTAAGCTCTATGGCTTCGAAACGACTACACAGACGATACTTGTTTGGACGAAAGCTGGACGATGGTGAATCCATTGGCATGTCGTAGTTTGCTCATAGGCATGGACGGCTTGATTACCACTGTCATCCAAGAATCGTGCACCATGAGTCGTCTGCATAGCAGCGCTCATATGGCTTAATCTTTTTTGCGGGTAAATGAGAGAGCTTTATTCATATATAAGCATTCTTAGGACGATCAGCCAAGACACTAGTCACTAGGAAGCGAGGTACCCCGCAAAAAAAGAAGTAGGAAGCGAGGTGTTTCATCAAGCCAGCTCTCGGCCACATTCAAAGTGCAGCAAGCACGGTTCGCACGAAGATGCGCCGCAAGGTTTGCTGACCTGTTTACATGCTGAATAACAAAAAAGAGGAAATATTACCGAGCGCTACTATTTGTAACAGGATATGAGCCAGAATTAAGCGAGAATTGTGGCGAGTGTTCCATGCAATCAACTTCCATTATCACATGCGAGAACCCTCGAAGAGAACCAAATGTGTTGAAGATTGCTTTATCACATTTTAAAATTATAATAAGAGTGCAGACGCTCCTCCATCCGGTTCCTAGTACTAGTATAGTACGTACCTTTATAGACTATAGTAGTAGTACTAGTAAACTTTGCGCTTGGCTGTTCGCCTATTCGGGAAGTCGAACAATAATAGCACTAGTAGTAGTATAGTGTATGCTTCTGGCAATCTGACACCGAATTAACTGTTGCACGTCCACCGCCTGAGCGAGGGAGAGCTTGCATTAGTCAAAAGTTTCTCCTTGTCCTGCGAGCCACCGCGCGCAAGCTTCTCCCGTCCTGCAACCTTCTCCTCGTTCGGCAAGTTGACGGGACACACAAAGTAATGCTAGTCCATACTGCCTCCTCTCCGGTTAATATGGCTTAATTTCAAACGAGATAAATACACTGTCTGTCACTGTATATTTGTAAAAATACGGTCAGTGGACTTCATAATACGCTCATTGCGCTCAATATATATATTTTCCGGTGTTTATACGGTCACTAGCTCACCCTGACTGAGTATGTGTGTGCATGCACGTGTAGGTTGAGCACTTGAGCGTGACCGTGTGTGTTCCGTCGTGTGCTCGGACATGCATGCATTAGGGCGTCGCGCGCGTTTTTGCGTCCATGTGTACGTGTGACTGTTGCATACACGTAGGGGGAGTACGTGTAGGGGCCACTAAGGAGCAGTCAAATCACACAGTAAGTTAGTCGGAAGAAGCAACCATCATTTCACTCTTGAATGACACGTACGCAATATAAAATGGTTGATATGGAGAGAAAAAGAAAACCACTATATATACACTAGCAGGAGCCTAAGCTACAAGCCTGCTTGCTTAGGTTGCTCTCTTCACAAGCATAGAACGACGGGCCTGATCCCGCAGCTGGGGGAAGGGAACAATGTTCTGCGTAGACGCGGTCGACATCGGCGAGGGAGAAAACCCACAGTCGGTGCGTCCCAATCGGGGGTCACCGCGGTATGGGCCGATGCCGCGTCCCAACCGCCCTTCTAGCTACAGCCCGACGTCCCAGGTAGTCCATCTTCCTTTTGGAGCCGGCTTGCTCCACTGCCGTAGCTCCATCTCCATGTCGATCTTTCTCTACTTCTACCGGCTTCTACTTGTGATGAGTTTATGTCTCATGAACTAGTGCCAGTACTATTATTCTAATCACACTTCTTCAATATCTTTGCCATCAGGGATGCTCAGGTCGATTTTAGTGGAACTGCACAAAAGCATCGTATGATCCGAGGGTGCCAGCCGTCTTTCCTTCGACAGGTTCTACCTGGCCAGGAAATTAAATCATGTTTAGGGTTTAGGGTTTAAGTCGTAGTGACCCCATCAGTAGTTTTTCTTTCGTACACGCTCTCACAACTTTTTTCTTTAGTTGTGAAGTAAATATTGGCTATGATCTGTGAATCATTGAGATGCATCAGCATGCGTGTTAGTTTTCCTTTGTATTTGATGGAATGTTGTAACGGGGCAACCTTGGAATAGGAATGAAAATGGAGTGGAAAGTTTCCGTTTTTCCGGAGAAAAAATGGAAACGGAGAGAAACCAACGTTTCGTTTCGTTGGATCGCGCCATCGAGCAAAACCAACGTTTAAATCACGTCTGTCGTGTTCGTGTCTCACCCTCCTCCACGGCTCGACCCCACACGGTCGCTCGGCATGCCACTCACCGCAAACCGAGTATACGATAACTTTCCCGCCTGCTTGTCGATGGATCGCGCCATGGAGTACTAGCACTACTGGAAGAGATTGACGAGTTGGGGGAGGACAGCTAGCTGTAGCACGGACTCCCAAGAACTTTTTACATGCATGTTGTAGCCGGCTATTGCGACCTTTGAACGCGGAGCAGCCGCGTGCACCCGGAAGCGGCGCGGGCGACGCTCTCTCGGCCGGCGCGCCGCTTCAATGCCGGCGCCAGTGAGAGGTCGCGTCCGCTCTGGCCGGGCATGAATGCGGCACTGACCGTTTCGGGCGGGAAGCACGCGCGGGTGATGAAGAGGGTTCGGGTTGGTCAGGACCGGCCGTGGCAGCGGTCCGGACGTGCGCAAACAAGAGATGTTGTACGTTAATATTGCTGCGTATATAATTAACAACGTAAATAATGTGCCAGTTGGACAAATATGATTGGAGATGGAGATGGAAATGGAATTTTACGTAAACACGGATATGCATGTCTATGTCTATGTGTGTGTGCGCGACGACTCTCGCGACCTGGAAGCGGGGGCGTGTTTTTGATCGAGTTTTCTTTCTTGGTACGTTAGAAAATCAGTTTGTCTAATTCACATCTAGATGTTATTTAAGGATATCACATCTAAGCTCCCACAAGTACATAATGTAGCAACAAGAAACAAAAAAACTAGGAAAAAAATAGACCACAAACAGAGTGGACATCAACTTAGGGTTTGCACTCTCCACACGCTCGCCGCACTACATATATGTTACACGCTGGAGGCTCAGCGTTCATTTTCTAGGGTTTGCTATATTCACAGTCTCTCACCCTCTCTTCACCAGATCTAAACAAGACTGCGTTGGCCTCTTGTCTCTCTCTCCCCCCTCACAGCTGGTGAAGGAGGCGTCCGTATCCCGTCGCACCGGGAAGGGGAGGAGGTGCAGAATTCACTCTATCGCCTTTGGCGAGGGAGGCAATCCACTGCCGGCTGCGTTGTTCTCTTTCACCCAGCGCATGTGCGGGAGGGCCACCGACCCCTTCTTCCTTGCCGCCGTACGTAGTGTGGGCAGATCCGGCCTCCCGCCGCACGCCTTGCCACATCCCGACGACCCTAAGGTATAAGTTTCTTTGAAACCGTCGTTGCTCTAGCTGCATGTGGATCTTTTTCGATCTGTAGTCGAATCTAGGTCTTGGTTCAAAGAGGAAAGAATGGTGCGGTGGGCTGGAGCAAGAATCTAGGACGTGGTTCAATGAGGAAAGGAGGGGCGGAAAGTAGTATAGATTGGCTATCCAGCCGCTTTGTAGGTCGAAAAGGGAAAAGGGGGTAACCCAATAGACACATCTGTAAGGAACCGATCTCTTTGTTGAAAAGGGAAAGAAACTGGGGGGTCGGGTAGTTTGTACAGGACTAGATTTGCTGCCCTCACATAGGAAGAAGGTTCAAAGAGAACAAATATGGGACCAGCGCATATATGCTGCTTGGCTACATACTCTGCATCACCCATTTATACGTGTGGACGCACATGGTGCTGGCATGTCCCATACAGCTATTTTGCTGTTGTTAATCTAAGAATGCCGCCGGAAAATTGAAGCAATGCCATTGTTAAAAGTAAATTACATTTTTAACAAATGTTGTTTCAAGAAAATGTCTCTGTTAATATGAATCAATGCAACCGTTTTAGAAATGCTACTGTCCTACTTTGTTTTCCATCCAAGATAAGTTAGATGCTTCTTTCTGTCACCGTTTGTTTCATCCTCCTTTATCGGCAAGTAATTGTTTCCTTTTTTGCCTCTGTTAAAACAGGGGTATCGATTCAACTTGTTGCTATTGCGACATTTTGCTTCGCTACTCGAAACACTTATGTTTTAAGAGTGTTTTGTGCAGTTCAACTTGAATGTCACACCGGTGACTTTGCTTAATTTTGGTGGAACTGCACAAAAGGAGATCGAGATTTGTTTCCAGTCTTCGTATCGATTCAACTTGTTGCTATTGCGACATTTTGCTTCGCTACGCGAAACACTTTGCTTGATTTCAGTGCAACTGCACAAAACGAGATTGGATTTCCTATTCGTGTTGGCAGATTCGTATTTTATCTTGTCCGTCTCATGAAAGGTCAGTACAGGCCTTCATCCACATGATTGTGCAGTGTGCTTTGAGATGTTGTGCTACTTGTATTGGTACTGTTTTAAATAAATGTTGAATTGAAGCTATTGTATTGCTGTCTTTTCCCATTAAGTAGTGAACAAAAATGGGACCAACCCAGACATGATGCTTGTTGCTTTGTTACAACAAACTCTGCATCACCCCCTTTATAAGTAGATGGAAGCACATACTGTTGTTGCGCCCACTCTCCCCTGGAACTGTTTATGCTTTTCGTTAATCTAATGCCGCTGGTAAAATTAAGCAATGCCACTCTCAGAATTAATTAACTACTGAATCTTAGTTCAAAACTGCAACACTTGTTAGGAATGGTACTATCCTGCTTTGTAGTTCTTTCTACATGTTTAACCAAGGTATTGTTAAGATAATGTCTCTGTTAAAATGAATCAGTTGCATTGTTTTAGGAATGGTACTTTTCTGCTTTGTCGTTCTTTATACATGTTGAAACAAGGCATTGTTAAGATAATGTCTCAGTCAATATGAATGAATCACACTGATGGAGAATTGCTACTCTCCTGCTTTGTTTCCCATTAAGATAAAGTAGATCAGTAGATGCTTTTCTTCTGGGAGTACAAGTCATCAACCGTTATTTCTCAGTAATTGTTTCCCTTATACCTATTGTTGCTTACAGGGATATCAAAATTAAAGCTCGGTTTTATTCCGACTTCGATTTTAGTTGAACTGCACAAAAGGAGCCAATGTGTCCAAGGCAAACTGCTGCATTACTGGGTCCAGTTGGTCGTTCCACTTTGCAGAAAGAAGCAGTCACTGTTTGCGCTACATTACAGAAGGAATGACCGAGAAGCTTTACAGAGTATTATTAGACACCGGTGACATGACTAGTCTGCAGAGACCATTGGCAATTTAACAACACGTGGAGTGCCCTGGGCAAAAAGTGCCCAAACAAGTACAAGAAGCTACGACAGGACGATCATAGGCATTACATATTTTGAATGGGAAAAGCTTGTCAAAGTTTAATCATTGATGTTAGCAAGAAGACGTTAGTTTAATATATTGGAATTGGAAAACCTTGTCAAAATTTGCTCATTGATGTTAGCCAGAAGACATGCATTTGATATTTTTGAGTGGGACGCCCTTGCTGTGAGCAGCGTCGAGTGTTTTTTCCTATTCCTGTGTTCAGTTTAGAAGTAAATAGTTACTCTGCTGAGATATTCCTGTGTTAAGAGTTTGTTCTGAATATTGTCTATGTAATGCCAGGCCTTGTGTTTGATTGCAAAGTTGAGCTTGGAATGTTGTGGCATGCGGCATCACGAGCTGTTCACCGTGCCTCCTGAGAATAATGCTTCGTATTGTTTTGCATGTCGATCTAATGCCAGTGATTTGCTTGTTAAGAAGATCATCCTCTTCTGTTGTTTCCGTGCTTAAGAAGTTCATCGTCTGATGTTTCATTCATAGCCTATACGACAAGTCGGGTAGGTTAGACGTGAAACCATATGATCTTCCGACCAACTCATGATATTAGGCCGTGATTGGATCGTCGTTTTCCAACCAAAACCGCTTGTAAAACTGACGCTTGTAAATTAAAGCAGATGGTCTCGGGCGAAGGCGCTTGGTTGGTCGATTTCGACTAGTAAAATATCGGAAGTACTTCACACACGATAAAAACGCTGAACGACACTCGGACGATTGCTAATCCAGCCGTTAGCTGCTGTTTCAGCCTTGCCCATGGATGGCATGATACGCACGTCGTGCATGTATCGTCTGGTAATGTCGTCCATATAGCAGTGCTCGTAAAATATACACTGGTCTCTCAAATTACACGCGTAACCCGCCGGTTTTACTTACAGACCTCGGGCCCTCGGTTTCATTACGCCTGTATTTTACGCGTTGTTTCCGATGACGAGTAAATTACACTTGTATGTTAATACAGGTTTGAAATAAACCAGAGCTCCCAAGCGCGGCCTTACCGTTTCATGCCGTCTCAGTTTCTCGAAGGTGCTCATAGGTGTCCGATGATCCTGGCTTCCTGAATGAGCAGCGGGCGCTGTATCAGACCATCCGTAGGGCCCGCGAGGCCCTCTCCGTTGTCCTTCGAGTTGTTGCGCTCGCCGTGGCGCCGAGCATTGTTAACATCGTCAACGAACATGAGGATTCAGGAGATGACTTTATTTTGACTGGATGACACTAGGGACCCACTAGGGCCATAGCCGTACGTACGCAAGTGCCTCCTTATTATGTACAACTATATTTTTTTGCTTTCTCCTGGTTTCCTGACATCACGGTCCCACACCATTGTCAACCTATGTAGTCAATATAAACGAGAGAATTGCACAAGGTGCGGCCGACAGCTGGGACCAAGCAGCTCGAGCAGTATTTGTGTTTTTGAGGCGTGAGCACTGCAGAGTTTTTCTTGGCGATGATTTCGTTGTTGTTCAGAGGAGAGCAGGGTATTAACTGGGCGGGCTGTGGCCCGTCTAGCCCAGGCCAGATATCCAGCCCAGATACTAATTTTTTCAAGATGAAAATGGCTAGCCCAGCTATACGTCTTTTTGAGGAATACCCAGGCAAGGTCAACTTGTTATTCTCCGCCCCGCTGGGCTGCAAATCTTTCCTAGGAGGGATGCATTAGGCTTAACAGGAAAATGGGCTTTAAAAATAATAAATGAGATGTAATTATAAAAACTGGGCAGTAACTATAAAAAATGCACCAAACACGAAATTAGTTTATAAAATATTATTTATGGATTTTGAAAATCTTAAATTTTCATTGTTGCGCGCGCAATGTTTTGTTGGATTTTTACGTAATACAAATTTATATTTAATCTGACTAGAAATTTCGGGATAAAAATATTTCGGATCCCATCAAAATGTGGGAAATTTTATTGAATTCTGTCTTCAACGGTTGGTTGAAATTATTAATCGTTGTCCTAGCTAGAAAATGGGTTGTACTTTTAACAAACTGTAAATGGGCTGTTGTAAATTCCATTAGAATTCAAAAATGGGTTGTACATTCTTACAAAACGCAAATGGGCTATAAGTTCTCTGCCACACACTTATGGGCCTACTAAGTGATGCGTCCCCTAAAAAAATAAGTTGACGCGTATGCAAGGCTTTGTCAACTTATTATAGTCAACACATGGTTCTAGCAGCAGAGGCCATTGGATGTCTATCCAACGGATGTCGTGCTTCTTCTTCAATCTCGGATATTCTTAGCTTTGGCCGCCCAAAAAATGATTCCTCCCCCTGACATTTGGGGCACACCGTTTCGGAGGCTGACCTATGGGCCTACTAAGTTGGAGCGTACCAAGGGCTTTGTCAACTTAGTAAATATAAACGATTCTAGCTTCAGTGACCATCCAACGGCCGTAGTGCTTCTTCAATGGCCGTAGTGCTTCTTCAACCTCTGGTCTTCTTGGTCCAGCCGCCCAAAGCAGCGCCAGTTGTGCTGCCGCGGAGGCCTCACCGCCCCCATACTACTCCCACCGCTGGCCAGGCCATCCCTCCACTCACCCACACCCCCTGTTATTCTGTGGCGACGGCAGCCTCACACCGCAGCCGAACCAGTGAACGCTCGTACTCCTCTCCGCGTGGGCATCCACTGCCGCGTCTTGCCCGGCTCCGCGTCGTCCCCTTCCTAGGCCTCGCCGTTGTCCACCGCCGTGGTGCTCTCGGCGCGACGTGGTCAATGTGGTCAACGACCGACTTCCATCGGAAGAGTACCGTACGTGGAGAGGCTTATAGTTGGGTCCACGGCAGCCGCAAGGAAGTGCCTCCTTATTACGCGGAAAATAATTATTCCTCCACCTGACAGCGGGGACCCATCGGACAGGCCACCAGTATTTTGCGAAAAAATCATTTCCCCCTGACTGCTGGGACCCACCGGACGGGCCACCGTATTTCGCAAAAAAAACGTTCCCCCCGCTGTCAGCTCGGACCTACTGGAAGTGCCTCCTTATTACGCACAAAAAAATGAATATTCCCCCGGCTAGCTGGGACCCACCTTGGTGGGAGGCTGACTTGTGGGCCTACTAAGTTGACGGGGATGAAGGGCTTTGTCAACTTAGTCAATATGAACGATTCTAGCTCCAGTGACCGTATAATGTCCATCCAACGGCTGTAGTGCTTCTTCAACCTCTGGTCTTCTTGCTCCAGCCGCCCAGAGCAGCGCCGGTCATGACGCATGCTCCTGCCTCCCGTGGCCGGCTGTGTTACCGCAGAGGCCTCACCGGCCCCTACTATTCCCACTGCTGGCCAGGCCCTGCGGTGATGGTAGCCTCACACCGCAGCCGAACCAGTGAACCCTCATACTCCTCTCCGCGCGGGCTTCCACTCCCACGTTGTCCCCTTCTTAGGCCTCACAGTCGTCCACCGCGGTGGTGCTCTCCAGACAGCATGGTCAACATGGTCAAGGAACGACTTCCATCAGAAGAGTATTGTACGTGGAGAGGCTGACAGCTGGGACCACGGCCACAGCCCAGTTTTTTGTGATTTGCCAAGTAAGTCGCTTTGTCAGGCCTGTTGGGCTGCAAATCTTTCAAGACAAGGAGAGCTTTCATTCGGCTGGCCGAGAAAATGGCCCATTAGTAATGAGAAATGGGATGTACATTTTTAAAACACATCAAACTGGCAATTAGTTTCAAATATCTTTGTTTTCATTTCAAGATTTTAAATTACATTAATTTTTTTGCATGGAGAATTTGTTGGATTTTATATTGATATACATTTATTTTTAAAATCAGTTTGGAATGTGAGTCGAAATTTCGGGATTAAAAACAATTCGGACCGCACCGAAATATGCAAAATTTCGTATACTTTTTAAACCGTGGCCACAATATGGGCTGTAATGCTAACAAAAAGAATATGGGCTGCAAAAAAACCTTAAGAATTAGCAAATGGGCTGTAAATTATTAGAAATAATGGCAAATGGGTTGTATGCTATTTTCCACAGATTTGAGGCTTTCCTAAAAAAAGGTTGACGCACAAGCACTGACTGTTGGATGTCCATCCAACGGCCGTCGTGCTTCTTCAATCTCTGCTCTTCCTGCTCCAGCCACTCAAACAAGCGCCGGCGGGACTGCCTGCTCCCTCCTCCCCGCGGCCGGCTGTGCTGCCGTGCAGGCCTCACCGCCCCACCGTACTCCCATCGCTGGCCTAGCCATCCCTCTACTCACCCACACCTGCTGTTATTCTCCGGCGATGGCAGACGAACTAGTAAACCCTCGTACAGTCGTACTCCCCTCCGCGTGGGAAACAACTGTCGAGTCTTCCCTGCCTCCATATCATCCCCTTCCTAGGCCTCGCTGTCGTCCACCGTCGTGGTGCTCTCGGCGCGGCGTGGTCAATGTGGTCAACGACCGACTTCCATCGGAAGAGTACTGTGCGTGAAGACGCTGACAGCTGGGTCCATGGCTGCAGCAAGGAAGTGCCTCTTTATTACGCGCAAAATAATTATTCCTCCACCTGACAGCGGGGACCCACCGGATGGGCCACTGTATTTCGTGAAAAAAACATTTCCTCCCTGACTGCTGGGACCCACCAGCTACACCTTCGCACGCAAGGAAGTGCGTCCGGGCAAAAAACAAAACAATTCGCTCCCCTGACTGCTGGGACCCACCAGCTACATCTTCGCACACAAGGAAGTGCCTGACAGTCGGGACCCACCTGGTCGAAGCGTACGTAGCATTGTCATTCTGGTCGCGAACGTGTACGTACATATATACTGGTGGATGTACAGGCGCGCACGTGTCGTAGTAGAGGAGTGCACGTAGCATGTACACGTACGTACATCGGCCAGGGTGCAAGAAAGAAAATACGGCCACGTATGTGTACATACGGGCGGGATCTCGAACGCCTACTTGCGCATACGTAAGGCGAGGGCTCGTTGACATGGCTGGGCCGGAACGGAGAAACAGCGCCGTCGTCATGTTCATGGGGAGGCAACGAAATGCGTCGTGTTCATGGGAAGGCAACAAAATGTGTCGTGTTCATCGGGAGGCAACGGAATGCGTGGGAGCCAGCCGGCTGGGTCGGAACGGAATACGTGGTCATGTTCATCGAGTGGGCTTGGATGGAACATGCGATGGAAACGAGGCCTGAACGGGGTCATGTTGATCGGGAGGGTTCTGGCGTACCGCAAAACGGAGGAAACGACCTCCTACGGTCAAAACGGGGGTCCTGTTGATCGGGAGGGGTGTGGCGTACCGCAAAACAGACGAAACGGACCTCCTACGATCAAAACGGGGGTCCTGTTCATCGGGAGGGGTGTGGCGTACCGCAAAACGGACAAAATGACTTGTGTTGGAGTGCTACGGTCAAAACGGGGGTCCTGTTCATCAGGAGGGGTGTGGCGTACCGCAAAACGGGACTTCACGGGATACTGTTCATCTCCACCGTTGACCTCCTCCAGCCTCCACGGGCTACCGTCGACCTCCTCCAACCTCCACGGGCTCCTGTTCATCCAGCCTCCACCGCGTGGTACTCCACCGGCTACTGTTCAACCACCCCTCCACCGTCTACTGTTCATCCAGCCTTCCACACCACGGGGTCCTGTTCAACCACCCCTCCACGGGCACTCCTCCACCGTCTAATGTTCATCCAGCCCTCCACCACACCACGGGGTCCCGTTCATCCAGAGGCAACGCCACCGCCCACTGTTCATCCAACCGCCCCCCCCCAACGCTCATTGTTCATCCTAGAGGCAGCATCGATCGGCTTCAGTTAGCAGCAGTAGCGAAGGAATCGCTCGACCGGGTTCAGTTAATAGCCATCGATAGATCGCTCGGGTTCAGTAACGCGTAGCCTGCAGTGCAATTGCTCGGGTTTAGTTAGAGCCCAATGCCTCGCTCGGGTTCAGTTAGAGCCAACGCCTCGCACACACACGCGTACGTGTACGAGTGAAACGCGCATCGCTCGGCCCCCGACCTCCCACCGTAACCGGGAACTCCCCGAAATTTTCCTCCCCCTCGCTTCTACCATGGTTTTTTCCGTCATCGACGGCCCAAAGAATGTCATGCAGCTGCGTCTCCGGCCCGCCCAGGATGAAAAGCCCATTTTCTGTCATGATTTTTTGTCATAGAAGTAGGAGCCCACCACATCTATGATGATACCGGGTTTTGTCACAGTTATCGTCATAGAAGTGTCATATGTATGACAGAAAAAAAATTCGTTCAGCCCAAAATGTCACGGATGTGTCTTTTTTGTAGTGTTAGGAGTTGGCTTAGGAGTTGGTTCAGGAATGTGATCAGGAATTGGATCAGGAAGTGTCCAATTATTTTCATTAGTGAACATATTATTCAATAGAATTTCAGCTTCATCTGGTGTTCTTTCCCTAAAAACACAACCAGCACAACTATCCAGGTGGTCTCTGGAAGCATCAATTAGTCCATTATAAAATATATCAAGTATTTCATTTTTCTTAAGAGGATGATCAGGCAAAGCATTAAGTAATTGGAGAAGCCTCCCCCAAGCTTGTGGGAGACTCTCTTCTTTAATTTACACAAAATTATATATTTCCCTTAAAGCAGCTTGTTTCTTATGAGCGGGGAAATATTTAGCAGAGAAGTAATAAATCATATCCCGGGGACTACGCACACAACCAGGATCAAGAGAGTTAAACCATATCTTAGCATCACCCTTTAATGAGAACAGAAATATCTTAAGGATATAATAGTAGCGAGTCTTCTCATCATTAGTGAACAGGGTAGCTATATCATTTAATTTAGTAAGATGTGCCACAACAGTTTCAGATTCATAGCCATAGAAAGGATCGGATTCAACTAAAGTAATTATCTCAGGATCAACAGAGAAATCATAATCCTTATCACTAACAAAGATAGGTGAAGTAGCATAAGCAGGACCATATTTCATTCTAGCATTCAAAGTTTTTTGTTTCAGCTTAGCTAATAATTTCTTAAGATCACTCCTATCATTGCAAGCAAGAAAATCTCTAGCATTTTCTTCATCCATAACATATCCCTCAGGCACAACAGGTAATTCATATCTAGGGGGAGAGTCTTCATCAATATTACCAGTTTCAATAATTTCATTCTCTCAAGCCCTAGCAAGTTGTTCATCAAGAAATTCACCAAGTGGCACGGTAGTATCAAGCATAGAAGTAGTCTCATCATAAGTATCATGCATAGCTGAAGTGGCATCATCAATAACATGCGACATATCAGAATTAATAGTAGAAGCAGGTATAGGTGTCGCAAGCTTACTCAACACAGAAGGTGAATCAAGTGCAGAGGTAGATGCCAGTTCCTTACCTCCCCTCGTAGTTGAGGGATAAATTTTTGTTTTAGCGTCTTTCAAGTTCTTCATAATGATAAGCAGATATAAATCCCAAGTGACTCAAAGAATAGAGCTACGCTCCCCGGCAACGGTGGCAGAAAATAGTCTTGATAACCCACAAGTATAGGGGATCGCAACAGTTTTCGAGGGTAGAGTATTCAACCCAAATTTATTGATTCGACACAAGGGGAGCCAAAGAATATTCTCAAGAATTAGCAGCTGAGTTGTCAATTCAACCACACCTGGAAACTTAATATCTATAGCAAAATGTTTAGTAGCAAAGTAATATGATAGTAGTGGTAACGGTGATAAAAGGTAACGGTAGCAAAAGTAATATGATACGTCTCCAACGTATCTATAATTTTTGATTGCTCCATGCTATATTATCTACTGTTTTGGACATTATTGGGCTTTATTATCCACTTTTATATTATTTTTGGGACTAACCTATTAACCGGAGGCCCAGCCCAAAATTGTTGTTTTTTTGCCTATTTTAGGGTTTCGAAGAAAAGGAATATCAAACGGAGTCCAAACGGAATGAAACCTTCGGGAACGTGATTTTCTCACCGAACATGATCCAGGGGACTTGGACCCTACGTCAAGAAACAAAGGAGGAGGCCACGAGGTAGGGGGCGCGCCTACCCCCCCCCCCCCAAGCGTGCCCTCCACCCTTGTGGGCCCCCTGTTGCTCCATCGACGTACTCCTTCCTCCTATATATACCTATGTACCCCCAAACGATCAGATGTGGAGCCAAAACCCTAACTCCACCGCCGCAACTTTCTGTATCCACGAGATCCCATCTTGGGGCCTGTTCCGGAGCTCCCCCAGAGGGGGTATCCATCACGGAGGGCTTCTACATCATCACCATAGCCCCTCCGATGAAGTGTGATTAGTTCACCTCAGACCTACGGGTCCATAGTTATTAGCTATATGGCTTCTTCTCTCTTTTTGGATCTCAATACAATGTCCACCCCCCTCTCTTGTGGAGATCTATTCGATTTAATCTTCTTTTTGTGGTGTGTTTGTTGAGACCGATGAATTGTGGGTTTATGATCAAGTCTATCTATGAACAATATTTGAATCTTCTCTAAATTCTTTTATGTATGATTGGTTATCTTTGCAAGTCTCTTCGAATTATCAGTTTGGTTTGGCCTACTAGATTGATCTTTCTTGCAATGGGAGAAGTGCTTAGCTTTGGGTTCAATCTTGTGGTGTCCTTTCCCAGTGACAGTAGGGGCAGCAAGGCACGTATTGCATTGTTGCCATCGAGGATAACAAGATGGAGTTTTCATCATATTGCATGAGTTTATCCCTCTACATCATGTCATTTGCTTAAGGTGTTACTCTGTTTTCATGAACTTAATACTCTAGATGCATACTGGATAGTGGTCGATGAGTGGAGTAATAGTAGTAGATGCTGGCAGGAGTCGGTCTACTTGTCTCGACGTGATGCCTATATACATGATCATACCTAGATATTCTCATAACTATGCTCAATTCTGTTAATTGCTCAACAGTAATTCGTTCACCCACCGTAGAATACTTATGCTCTTGAGAGAAGCCACTAGTGAAACCTATGGCCCCCGGGTCTATCTTCATCATATTAATCTTCCAATACTTAGTTATTTCCTTTGCTTTTTTACTTTGCTTTTATTTAACTTTGCATATTTATCATAAAAATACCAAAAATATTATCTTATCATATCTATCAGATATCACTCTCGTAAGTGGCCGTGTAGGGATTGACAACCCCTTATCGCGTTGGTTGCGAGGATTTATTTGTTTTGTGCAGGTACGACGGACTCGCGCGTAGCCTCCTACTGGATTGATACCTTGGTTCTCAAAAACTGAGGGAAATACTTACGCTACTTTGCTGCATCATGCCTTCTTGTGTGGGGAAAAACCAACGCAGTGCTCAAGAGGTAGCAAGAAGGATTTCTGGCACCGTTGCTGGGGAGTCTACGCAAAAGTCAATATACCAAGTACCCATCACAATCCCTATCTCCCGCATTACATTATTTGCCATTTGCCTCTCGTTTTCCTCTCCCCCACTTCACCCTTGCCGTTTTATTCGCTCTCTCTCTCTATCCTCCCTCTCTTTTTCCATTCGCCTCTTTTCCGTTGCTTGTCGTTATGGCTAGTCCCTTATCTGCTCCTTTGTCTCCCGAGTTTGAGGTTCTTCACTTCAAACAAAGACAAGGAGAAAATTTAAAAGATGATTGGTTTAGAATGATGGAATCTTATCGTAATTGTACCCTAGAGGTGAATTTTAGAATTTTGCTTCGCAACTCCTATGTTGGACTAAATATGTCTCATAGACAACTTTTGGATTGCGTTGCCAAAGGCAATTTTATTGAAACTGATCGCAGTATTGTGCATGAAATTATAGAAGGTATAGTAGGAACTCTACCTCAACAAAAGGGGCCTCATCATACCCAAGAGGAAAAGCAAGTTTTTGAGAAAATTTGCGAAGTAACCAAGATTTTACAAAAGTCTCTTGAACCTCTTAAAAGCGTTAGCGGGAATCTCCACCGCATGAATATGTTGATTACCCTTTGCAATAAGCGGTTGGATTTGTTAGATCTAAAAAATTCATAATATAAAGGGAAATGTAAAGAACCTCCCGGATTCAAGCTTGATTCCGTCAAAAAGTTGAAAACCAAAGATGTCAATACCTAGATCTATCCTTGCTTTTTATGCCTAGCTAGGGGAGTTAAACGATAGCGCTTGTTGGGAGGCAACCCAATTTTATTTTCATTCCTTGCTTTTTGCTCCTGTTTAGTAATAAATAATTTATATAGCCTCTGTTTAGGTTGTGTTTTTTGTGTTTAATTAGTGTTTGTGCCAAGTAGAACCGTTGGGAAGACTTGGGGAAAGTCTTGATATCTTGCTGTAAAAAACAGAAACTTTAGCGCTCACGAGAACTGCTTCCATTTTTATTTGGAAAGTGATATTTAGTTAATTATTTTCGCAGATGATTAATACATAAATTCCTCACGTCCAGCAATTTATTTTAGAATTTTTGGGGGTCCAGATCTTGCGCTAGCTACAGATTACTACAGGCTGTTCTGTTTTTGACAGATTCTGTTTTTCGTGTGTTGTTTGCTTATTTTAATGAATCTATGGCTAGTAAAATAGTTTATAAACCATAGAGAAGTTGGAATACAGTAGGTTTAACACCAATATAAATAAATAATGAGTTCATTACAGTACCTTGAAGTGGTCTTTTGTTTTCTTTCGCTAACGGAGCTCACGAGATTTTCTACTTTGAGTTTTGTGTTGTGAAGTTTTCAAGTTTTGGGTAAAGATTTGATGGATTATGCAACAAGGAGTGGCAAGAGCCTAAGCTTGGGGATGCCCATGGAATCCCCAAGATAATCTAAGGACACCTAAAAGCCAAAGCTTGGGGATGCCCCGGAAGGCATCCCCTCTTTTCGTCTACTTCTATCGGTAACTTTAGTTGGAGCTATATTTTTATTCACCACATGATATGTGTTTTGCTTGGAGCGTCTTGTATGATTTGAGTCTTTATTTGCTAGTTTACCACAATCATCCTTTCTGTACACACCTTTTGAGAAATCCATACATGATTTGGAATTTGTTAGAATACTCTATGTGCTTCGCTTATATCATTTGAGTTATATAGTTTTGCTCTAGTACTTCACTTATATTTTTTAGAGCACGGTGGTGGATTTGTTTTATAGAAACTATTGATCTCTCATGCTTCACTTAGATTATTTTGAGAGGCTTAAATAGCATGGTAATTTTCTTAAATAGTCCTAATATGCTAGGTGTTCAAGATTAGTATTTTTTTCTTATGAGTGTTTTGAATACTAAGAGAAGTTTGATGCTTGATGATTGTTTTGAGATATGGAGGTAATAATATCAAAGTCATGCTAGTTGAGTAGTTGTGAATTTGAGAAATTCTTGTGTTGAAGTTTGCAAGTCCCGTAGCACGCACGTATGTAAACGTTATGTAACAAATTTGAAACATGAGGTGTTATTTGATTGTCTTCCTTATGAGTGGCGGTCGGGGACGAGCGATGGTCTTTTCCTACCAATCTATCCCCCTAGGAGCATGCGCATAGTGCTTTGGTTTTTGATGACTTGTAGATTTTTGCAATAAGTATGTGAGTTCTTTATGACTAATGTTGAGTCCATGGATTATACGCACTCTCACCCTTCCATCATTGCTAGCCTCTTTGGTACCGTGCATTGCCCTTTCTCACATTGAGAGTTGGTGCAAACTTCGCCGGTGCATCCAAACCCCATGATATGATACGCTCTTTCACACATAAACCTCCTTATATCTTCCTCAAAACAGCCACCATACCTACCTATTATGGCATTTCCATGGCCATTCTGAGATATATTGCCATGCAACTTTCCACCATTCCGTTTATCATGACACATTCATCATTGTCATATTGCTTAGCATGATCATGTAGTTGACATAGTATTTGTGGCAAAGCCACCATTCATAATTCTTTCATACATGTCACTCTTGGTTCATTGCAATCCCGGTACACCGCCGGAGGCATTCATATAGAGTCATCTTTTGTTCTAGTATCGAGTTGTAATCATTGAGTTGTAAATAAATAGAAATGTGATGATCATCATTCATAGAGCATTGTCCTAAATATAAAAAAAGAGAAAGGCCAAATAAAAAAAGAAAATAAAGAAGGGACAATGCTACTATCCTTTTTCCACACTTGTGCTTCAAAGTAGCACCATAATCTTCATGATAGAGAGTCTTTTGTTTTGTCACTTTCATATACTAGTGGGAATTTTTCATTATAGAACTTGGATTGTATATTCCAACAATGGGCCTCCTCAAGTGCCCTAGGTCTTCGTGAGCAAGCAAGTTGGATGCACACCCACTTAGTTTCTTTTGTTGAGCTTTCATACATTTATAGCTCTAGTGCATCCGTTGCATGGCAATCCCTACTCCTTGCATTAACATCAATCGATGGGCATCTCCATAGCCCATTGATTAGCCTCGTTGATGTGAGACTTTCTCCTTTTTGTCTTCTCCACATAACCCCATCATATTCTATTCCACCCATAGTGCTATATCCATGGCTCACGCTCATATATTGCGTGAAAGTTTATAGGTTTGAGATTACTAAAGTATGAAACAATTGCTTGGCTTGTCATCGGGGTTGTGCATGATGAGAGCATTCTTGTGTGACAAAAATGGAGCATGACTAAACTATATGATTTTGTAGGGATGAACTTTCTTTGGCCATATTATTTTGAGAGGACATAATTTCTTAGTTAGTATGCTTGAAGTATTATTATTTTTATGTCAATATGAACTTTTATCTTGAATCTTTTGGATCTGAATATTCATACCACAATTAAGAAGAATTACACTAAAATTATGCCAAGTAGCACTCCGCATCAAAAATTCTGTTTTTATCATTTACCTACTCGAGGACGAGCAGGAATTGAGCTTGGGGATGCTTGATACGTCTCCAACGTATCTATAATTTTTGATTGCTCCATGCTATATTATCTACTATTTTGGACATTATTGGGCTTTATTATCCACTTTTATATTATTTTTGGGACTAACCTATTAACCGGAGGCCCAGCCCAGAATTGTTGTTTTTTTTGCCTATTTTAGGGTTCGAAGAAAAGGAATATCAAACGGAGTCCAAACGGAATGAAACCTTCGGGAACGTGATTTTCTCACCGAACATGATCCAGGGGACTTGGATCCTACATCAAGAAACAAAGGAGGAGGCCACGAGGTAGGGGGCGCGTCTACCCCCCCCCCCCCAGGCGCGTCCTCCACCCTCGTGGGGCCCCTGTTGCTCCACCGATGTACTCCTTCCTCCTATATATACCTACGTACCCCCAAACGATTAGATACGGAGCCAAAACCCTAATTCCTCCGCGGCAACTTTTTGTATCCATGAGATCCCATCTTGGGGCCTGTTCCGGAGCTCCGCCGGAGGGGGTATCCATCACGGAGGGCTTCTACATCATCGCCATAGCCCCTCCGATGAAGTGTGAGTAGTTCACCTCAGACCTACGGGTCCATAGTTATTAGCTAGATGGCTTCTTCTCTCTTTTTGGATCTCAATACAATGTTCTCCCCATCTCTTGTGGAGATCTATTCAATGTAATCTTCTTTTTGTGGTGTGTTTGTTGAGACCGATGAATTGTGGGTTTATGATCAAGTCTATCTATGAACAATATTTGAATCTTGTCTGAATTCTTTTATGTATGATTGGTTATCTTTGCAAGTCTCTTCGAATTATCAGTTTGGTTTGGCCTACTAGATTGATCTTTCTTGAAATGGGAGAAGTGCTTAGCTTTGGGTTCAATCTTGTGGTGTCCTTTCCCAGTGCCAGTAGGGGCAGCAAGGCACGTATTGTATTGTTGCCATCGAGGATAACAAGATGGGGTTTTCATCATATTGCATGAGTTTATCCCTCTACATGATGTCATCTTGCTTAAGGCGTTACTCTGTTTTCATGAACTTAATACTCTAGATGCATGCTGGATAGCGGTCGATGAGTGCTACCTCTTGAGCACTGCGTTGGTTTTCCCCGAAGAGGAAGGGATGATGCAGCAAAGTAGCGTAAGTATTTCCCTCAGTTTTTGAGAACCAAGGTATCAATACAGTAGGAGGCTATGCGCAAGTCCCTCGTACCTGCACAAAACAAATAAATCCTTGCAACCAACACAAATAGGGGTTGTTAATCCCTATGAGGCCACTTACGAGAGTGAGATCTGATAGATATGATAAAGATAATATTTGTGGTATTTTTATGATAAATATGCAAAGTAAAATAAAGGCAAAGTAAATAGCAAAGTAGTAGGAGAACAATATGATGAAGATAGACCCGGGGGGCATAGGTTTCACTAGTGACTTCTCTTGAGAGCATAAGTATTCTATGGTGGGTGAACAAATTACTGTTGAGCAATTGACAGAATTGAGCATAATTATGAGAATATCTAGGCATGATCATGTATATAGGCATCATGTCCGAGACAAGTAGACCGACTCCTGCCCGCATCTACTACTATTACTCCACTCATCGACCGCTATCTAGCATGCATCTAGAGTATTAAGTTAAAAACAGAGTAACGCCTTAAGCAAGATGACATGATGTAGAGGGATAGACTCATGCAATATGAAGAAAACCTCATCTTGTTATCCTCGATGGCAACAATACAATACGTGCCTTGCTGCCCTTACTGTCACCTGGAAAGGACACCACAAGATTGAACCCAAAGCTAAGCACTTCTCCCATTGCAAGAAAGATCAATCTAGTAGGCCAAAACAAACTGATAATTCGAAGAGACTTGCAAAGATAAGCTATCATACATAAAAGAATTCAAAGAAGATTCAAATATTATTCATAGATAGACTTGATCATAAACCCGCAATTCATCGATCTCAACAAACACAATGCAAAAAGAAGATTACATCGAATAGATCTCCACAAGAGAGGGGGAGAACATTGTATTGAGATCCAAAAAGAGAGAAGAAGCCATCTAGCTAATAACTATGGACCCATAGGTCTGAGATAAACTACTCACACTTCATTGGAGGGGCTATGGTGTTGATGTAGAAGCCCTCCATGATCGATGCCCCCTCCAGCGGAGCTCCGGAACATGCCCGAAGATGGGATCTCATGGATATAGAAAGTTACGACGGTGGAATTAGGGTTTTGGCTCCTGTTCTGATCGTTTGGGGGTACGTGGATATATATAGGAGGAAGAAGTACGTCGGTGGAGCAACAAGGGGCCCACAAGGGTGGGGGCGCACCTGGTAGGGTAGGGCGCGCCCCCTACCTCGTGGCCTCCTGTTACGTGCCTTGGCGTAGGGTCCAAGTCTCCCGGGTCTTATCTGTTGAGAAAATCATGTTCCCGAAGGTTTCATTCCGTTTGGACTCCGTTTGATATTCCTTTTCTTCGAAACCCTGAAACAGGCAAAAAAACTGCAATTCTAGGCTGGGCCTCCGGTTAATAGGTTAGTCCAAAAATAATACAAAAGTGGATAATAAAGCCCAATAGTGTTTAAAACAATAGATAATATAGCATGGAGCAATCAAAAATTATAGATATGTTGGAGATGTATCAATGAGTGGAGTAATAGTAGTAGATGCAGGCAGGAGTCGGTCTAAGTGTCTCGGACATGATGCCTATATACATGATCATACCTAGATATTCTCATAACTATGCTCAATTCTGTCAATTGCTCAACAGTAATTCATTCACCCACTGTCGGATTTCGGGTTCCGGCAGACCCTTGAGGTTCGAACATTGGGGTGCGCGCGGAGATCTCTCCCCTACCGATCTACGTCCAATCTCCTCGCGTGATCTAAGCTGGAAAACAACGAACAACACAAGGGACACAAGGTTTATACTGGTTCGGGCCACCGTTGTGGTGTAATACCCTACTCTAGTGTGTGGTGTGGTGGATTGCCTCAAGGGGCTGATGATGAATAGTACAAAGGAAGAACAGCCTTGCGAGAGGTGTTCTTGAGCTGGTGCGATGAACTGCTAGGGTGAGTTCAGTCGCCTCTCTCTCTGCTAGGGTTCTACCAGATCTCTCCTCTCTCGATTCTCTCGTCTCCTTCTTCTCTTCACTCTGTGGTGGCTAGCTCTATTTATAGAGGCCCTGGGCCTCTCCCCAAATAATGAGCGGGAAGGGCGCCAACAATTGGCCATTTTGAAGGGAACATTAGTACAAGTTATCCTGACAAAGGTGGTCTTCGGCTGCCAAAAGCACTGGTGATGACGCCGTCTTGGGCTCCACGGTGACCTCGTCCATCGCTCTGCTGGTCTTGGTCTCGTTGCACCGAATGGCAACCTTTGCCTGATGCCTTGGCCTGTGCTTGCCCCCTTTGCACCAAAGAGGAAACAAGGACACGCGCAGGCCGGCGCCGCCTGGTCTCGATCGTCATGGCTTGCGTCGGCGGGCTCTTCGCGAGGTACCCCTGCCTTGATCTCTCCGCCTCCTCGCGAGCCTGCCTGATGAGGCTGCCTCTGAGGAAGCTTCCTGTCGTCCGCCCCACGAGGGTCTTGAGCTTGAGCTGATGAAGATGGGCCGCGCTGGGCCCCCACTTGAGCCACGCCGCAGGCCGCAGGCAGGCAAGTCTGGGGACCCCCGTTCCCAGAACGCCGACAGTAGCCCCCGGGCCCAAGGCGCGCCCGGGCTTGGCCTAGCAGGAAAGCGAAGGGGCAAGCGCGAAGCGCCGCGGGCCCTAACAGCCTGCGGCCTTGGGCGCCACGTGGCGATTGATTGGACGTGGGCGTCTGCGCTTCCCCACGACGCCTCGGCAACTGCCCATCTGACAAAAGAGGTGCCCGGGCCAGACTTACTTGCTTTGTTCTCCTTCGCCTCGCTCCAGATCCCCTTTCTCGCTCTCCTCCTTCTTGCTTCCGAAATCCTCCAGATCTGTCTCAATCCTTCTCATCCGGCACGCCATGGCGCCTCGCAAGTCCCCGACCGAGGCCTGGTACTCGCTGGCCCTGGATTCCCCGAACCTGTCGGAGAAGAACCTCACCCTTACGCGCCTGATGACAGTGGCGCAGGGCAGCAAGGGGGCGACTGTGCTCAAGTCCGGCTCCGACCAACCTGAAGTCAAGGGGAGCACCTTCTATCCGCTCTTTGTGAGCGCCATTGTCGCCGGTCTGGTGCCTCCTTTCTCTGAGTTCTTCTTTGTTGTTCTCCGCCAGTACAACTTGCAGGCTCTGCATCTCCACCCCAACGTTGTTCTTCTCCTGGCGATTTTTGCTTACTACTGTGAGGCTCACGTCAGGGTAAAGCCCTCGGTGGCCTTGTTGCATCACTATTTTTCTCTCTGGGTTTCTGGTGTCCATGCCTCCGTGTGTGCGAGCTTTATCACGTACTCCAATTCCAATGCTATCTCGAAGCCTGGGAAGAGGATCGAAGGCTTCCGGAGCAAGTGGGTCATCGTGGATGTCGGGCGTCTCCACCCCCTGTCTGGTGCTGCCTACGGGACAGCCCAAGGCTATCGACGCATGGTCCCGCGCGGAGCTTGTCGACCCCCGTGCGAAGGCGGTGCTGAAGAGGATGGACGCGGACCTGAGGCCAAGAAACTTGGGGGCGGCAAAGCTGACTGGGGCCTCGCTCCTGAGGGAGTTCTTGGAGCACCGGGTGGCTCCACTCTAGGAGCACTCGCTCCCATTGTGGAGGATTGGGGAAGCGGACGCCGCCTTACGCCTGAGCTCGGAGGCCCTGGCCGACGAGAATCTGGTCGCGGCCCTCCATTCCTTGGTTAGGGGAGACGTGGCGAAGCCGGTGGGCGCCCCCGTCCCCCTGTTCCTTTGCGACGACTAGGAGCAGGTGGCGAACACCATGCCCACCTTTAACGGTGAGGGGCTGGTGCCTGCGGTATCTCCCGAGGACCTTGCGGCGCTGGCGATGGTGGACGTGTCTTCCGGCAGCTCCAGCGAGAGTGAGGAGGAAGAAGAGGCTGAGGAGGAAGAGTCCGTCTTCGAGGCGACTGGCGAGGAGTCGGGGGAGTCATTCCCTCGGTTCAGGTCTCGGGCCCTCCGCTCCATGCCGGATGACGACGATGCTGGCGCCGCGCGAGGAGGGGAGGACTCTCCCTTGGTCACAAGGAAGGGCAGGTCGGGGCTGGTTACCCCAGGGTCCGCTCCGATCCCTGGGCGGTCTGAAGCCAGCCCCAGTCCTCCCGACGTGGCTTCTGCTTCCGGGCCTCCCGAGGCTGACCCAAGTTGCAGGCTCTCGGGCTTCAAGTTCGGCCGGAAGTTGCTTGGATCCGCGAGCGACGACCAGTAAGTTCTTGATTCCTACTTTGCTTGCTTTCTGCCACCGAGGCTTGACGTCCATATTCTCTTGTCAGGCCGGCGCCTGCGGCGAAGAGGTTGAGAGGGGCTTCTTCGGCTCCGCTTGGGGCGAGTCCATCTGCCGGGGCGGTGCTTTCGTCCGCTGGGGAGGAAGATGGCGCGGCTCGCGCCTCCCTGGTCCGATCATCCTCGTGAGGCCGTCTGGGGTGCCTTGGCGAGGAGTCAGCCCCCGTGGTCCCGCTGACCCTGGAGTCGACTGCGCTCGATGCTGCAGCCGGGACGACCAAGGCTCAGGGGGTTCCTTCCTACCAAGCCATGATCACGCCGCCGTCTTCTTCGCCCGCTCCGCTGGTTCCTGCTTCTTTTGCTTCCTCTGCCGCCGTCCTGGACCAGGTCACCAGCAAACTGAGCCAGCTGTGGGAGGATCTTCTGAGCGTGGGCCCTCGCCTAGCGGCCGGGCGCCTGGAGCTAGCTTCTGGCTGGGCCCGTTCTGCTGCCTCTGTCCGAGCAGCGCTGAGCCAGGCCGTGGCAACCTCCGATGGGGAGAAGCAGGCCGCCAACCAAGCCAAGGCCACCTGCGATGCTGCCCTGGGTGACGCTGCGGCTGCCAAGGCTCGCTGCAATGAGCTGGAGGTCGAGCTCCAAGGCCTGCGCGACGAGCTCGCCAAGGAGGTCCACGGCCGCCAGGAGAAAGAGAAGGAGGTGAAGGCTCGGGAGGCTGCCGTCAAGGACCGGGACGCCAAGCTCGATGACCGCCACGGCGAACTGGAGACGCTGGAGCGGTCTCTATAGGCGGAGAGGGTCGAGCTGGACGCCAAGGCGAAGGTCCTCGCGGAGGATCGGGTGGTCTTCACGAAGATGGAGAAGAGGGCTCGTGCCGCGCTGAAGACGCTTTATGAGAGCGGCTTGGAGGAGCCGCTGGCCGGCGCGGAGGACAGCCCTGCCAAGCTGCTCCCCTTCCTGGTCCGTGCGCTTGAAGATGTCATAGACGACCTTGGCCCCACGGCCGAGGCCGAGGCGCATGCCCTGTCTTCGGCGGCGCTGACGCGTGTCCTCAGCAACGTCTACCTGCACGACCCCAACGTCGACCTCGACAGCCTGCTGGAGCCCGTGAGCGGCGACCTTGACGTCGCTGCCGCTGAGGCCGTGAAAGGCCGAGCCGAAGCTTTGCTAGGGAGGTTCCGCGCCTTCGGCATCTTGCCCGGGCATGGTGCCGTCAGCTCCGCGGCCCCAGGAGGCGGCACCACTAGAGAGTGATCCCTTCGCGGCTTCTATCCTGTTTTTATTCCTGCAGCATGCACCATGCCTCGCGGAGGCGTTTAAACTTGTCTTTGGCGTCGTAAAACAATCTATAGCTTGTAATATTTGCTTTGAATTTCCGGGAATTTGAATTTTTCTCCCCTACTTGCTCGCGCTCTACGTCGGCAGGGCCCGGCCCCGCACATACCTCACCCAGCGTTAGCCCCGACCATAAACCAGGACGGGACTAAGGAGTGAGGGGCTACGTGGCAAGTTAGGCTCCCGAGTCAAGATGCTCAGGAGTCCCCCTTGATGCACAAGCAACAAGTAGGAAAGGGGGGAACGAGGAGTGGATTGATCGTTCTGCGTCGGCAGGGCCTGGCCCCGCGCGTACCTCACCCAGCGTTAGCCCCGACCGGAAACCAGGACGGGACTAAGGAGTGAGGGGCTACGGGGCAAGTTAGGCTCCTGAGTCGCGATGCTCAGGAGTCCCCCTTGACGTTCAAACGGGTTTCCATACCTTGGCTCCGCTCGGGGAGGGGCGCGTGACGACCAGGTCCGGGGGACCTGGCTGGGTGGCGTGCGCTCGGGCGAGGCGCGGGCGTAGCCCCCGTGTCCAGCCCCCTCGCGCGGCGCTCCCGAGGGGAGGCATTGCGATGGTGCCGGACACTGAGCTCTGGGCTCCCTGAGGTTGGTACGGCCGGAGGCCGCCCTCAGTTGTTTATCACCAGCGCGGAGCATAGCGCTTCCGTATGTGTACGGGCATAGCCGCTCCTCGGCAGTGTCGTCAGCCAGCGCGGAGCATGGTGCTTCCACTGGTACGTGGGAGGGGGCTCCCCTCCGGGAGGAGCCCCCGGGGCGTGTACAGCCCCGCCCTGACACGTGGCCGGCACGGTAGGGCTAGGAGAGGTGTATCTGGACACTCGTGAGCCAGCGGGGGACTCACGAGGCCCTACCTCGAGGCGGGTTGTGCCTGGCTCTGGGCCTTTATCAATGGTGTGTTCCTGCAGGGTGGTTAGAATGCAAATGCTCTACGTCCTCAGGTCCCGGCCCTCGAGCGAGCTCAGCCGCCGCTGGTATGACAGGTCGCGATGCCGTGGGTCAAGGCCAGGGGGTGAGGGCTGGAGAGCCAGTAGGAGCCCATGAGTCGCGATGCTCAGGTACCCCCCTTTTAACTTGCAAGCACTTTGCATGAAAGCAGAGAAGTCCGTGATAAGCAGAAGGTGATAATTGAGCGCGAAAGAGCAAATTCATTTTAAGTAGACGCAGGAAAAGCAAACGATGCAGGGCCAGGCCCGAGCAACTCGGGGATGATGCAGCCCGAGGGGCGCCCCCGACAAGGTAAGTAAAGAGCATAAGCAAAACGGATACATGCCGCAGGGACGGACCCACGCGACCTGGGAATGATGCGGTCCTGTGGGCGCTCCCAACTAAAAACGGAACTTAGAAAGATGTCACATGGTGCCATTGAAGATGGAGTGATGTTGAGGAAGCTGTCGATGTGCGATGAAGACGTCGACCCTCACGAGCCCCCAGGCCTAGGAGCCTCGGGAGGCTCTGGGGGCACAGGTGGGTCTCCGAGAGCCATCTCCATCTCCGCCAGGACCGTACCATGTCTAACCTCTTGAGCCTCCAGAATGCTCCTCAGCAAGCGACGATGAGCGGCGACCGCGTTCGGCAGGCCGAAAGGCATGCGAACGTAGTTGTGAGGTGGACCCTCGCAGCACCCCACGCGCGAAGGCCAGAGGCACTCCTGAGATGCAGCTCGGTTGAGCCCCTATGTCATGCAGACGCGTAGCCCACCATCCTCGCCTGGATGTGGGGTCATGGCGGTCAAGCGGCGGCTGCCGCGCATGACTCTCGACTCATGTAGCTCCTGAGTGTTGCTTGCGATGAACTCCTGAGGGTCTGGCCTTCCTTGCCTTTTACCTTCCTGAGGGAAACGTGCCTGGAAGCACCCCTCCAAGTGGTGCCCGAGCGCCTCCCTCGCAACCTTGGCAAAGTCGGTGGCTCTCCAAGAAAGAGCCCCTGAGCCCTGCCTGAGGAGGGCGCCGGGCGCGCCTTCCTATGCGAGAGAGGGTGGCGCTCCCTGATTGGGCGCAGATCCTGACCCAACACCTCCGGAGGCGCCTGCCTCCTGATGGCTTGGGCCAGGCGAAGCCTTCTTCTTCTTGGGGTCGCCTCGGGAAGTCTTCCATTTCTGTGGTCTGGGTCTTCGATTGCTGCGGCTTGGAACACGCGCTCAAGTGAACACACCGCGTCTCTTTCTTCACAGGGTACGGTGATGACTCCACCGCTTCCTGGCATCTTGAGGACATTGTATCCATGGTGAGTCACTGCCATGAACTTGGCCAGGGCTGGGTACCCGAGGATGGCGTTGTATGGCAGACGGATGTGGGCGACGTCGAAGTCGATGAGCTCGGTGCGGTAGTTGTTGCACTGCCCGGAGGTGACTGGAAGGCGAACCTGCCCTATCGGAACAGTGGAACCATCAGTGACTCCTGAGAAGGGCTTGGTCGGCTGAAGCTGATCGTACGGCACTTGGAGATTGTCGAATGTCTCGACGGACAGGACGTTGAGTCCTGCTCCGTCGTCAATGAGGGTCCCGGTGACCTGCACGTTGCTGATGACTGGGGAGCAAAGCATAGGGAGGACTCCGGCTGTTGCTGCGCACTTGAGCTGATCCGCTGAGCTGAACATGATAGCGCACGCGGACCACCTGAGAGGGCGCGTGGCCTCAAGCTTGGGGAGGACTGCATTCACCTCGCGAGCAAACTGCTTGAAGATGCGCTGTGAGGCTGGGGCCTGCGCGCCACCCAAGATGCAAGCGATTGCGCGCGGCTCCTGGAAGCCCCTAGCCCCCTCGTCCTGATGTTGGTCTTCATTCCTCCTTGGTGGTGGCGGCAGAGGAGGAAGGCCAACGTTGCCGCGCAGGCGATCCTCACGAGGCTGATCTCTCCAGCCTCCCTCGCGAGACTGGTCCTGCCAGTGATCCTCGCGAGGTCGGTCACGCCACCCTTGGCGAGGGCCACGGTCTTCCCATCATCCGCCACCTCTTCCTCCTCCTCGGCCATAGCCCCTGTCGTTGCGCTCGGGGCGTCGGCCGACACGTCCATCTCTCACGGCCCTGAGCTCTTGACATTCGTTGGTGTTGTGGGTGTGGAGGTCATGGTACATGCAGTACCGGCTGCCCTTGGACGACTCGGGCTGATCCCTGCCTCGCTTGGTGTCTGGCTCCGCTGCAAGCACGGCAGCCCCCTTGCGCTTCACGTCCTTGGACTTGGGCTTCTTCTCTTCTGGGTCGGCAGCCGGGAGTTCGAGGAGTGAAAGGCGCCCTTCCTTAGCCCTGGCGCACTTGGTCGCCAAGTTGAACAGCTCCAGGGATGTGCACAGGTCTTCATGGATTGTTAGCTCCTCCTTCATCTTGACGTCGCGTACGCCATTGGAGAAGGCCGAGATGATGGCTTCTTCAGTCACCTTGGGGATCTTGAGGTGAGCGTTGTTGAAGCGCTGGATGTATTTCTGCAGGGTTTCCCCTTGCTGCTGCTTGATGCAGCGCAGATCGCTCCCGGCCGGGGGCCGGTCGCGGGTGCCCTGGAAGTTGGCAATGAAGCGAGTGCGCATCTCGTCCCAGGAGGAGATCGTGCCAGGAGCCAGGTTCAGGAGCCAGGTGCGGGCCCTGTCCTTGAGCACCATGGGAAACCAGTTCACCATGACCCTTTTGTCTCCGTTGGCGGCTTCGATGCATAGCTCGTAGAGCTACAGGAACTCCGTCGGGTCCGTCGTGCCATCGTAGCGAGGGGGCGGGTCAGGCTTGAACTTGCCTAGCCATGCGATGCCGCGTAGCTCGGGGGTGAGGGCACGGCAGCCTGCTGTGGCCACCGGTGCCTTTGGCTGGTACTGGGCTTGCTCATGGGGATTACTGCACGCCACCACTTGGAGCAGCGCGGGGTCTGGGCGTGGAGGTGCAGGGACGCGATTTTGGCACGCCGGTGCCGGGAGCGCGCGAGCACCTTCTTGAGGACGAGGAATCTCTTGGCAGCTCGTTTCTTGCTGTGCAGGCACCGGACGCGGAGGGTCTCGCCCTGGGGCTGCGTGCCTTGGAGCCAGGGCGCCTCCTTGGGGAGGAGGCGGTGGAGGCACCTCCTGATCCTCGCCTCCTGCGCGGAATGGAGGGCGAAGTAGCGAGAGGGACAGCAAGGGGGAGCCCCCTGCGGCGCTAACGAGCTCGGTGATGCGGGCGAGCCAGTCTTCGTAGAGGTCGTCGACGGGGCGGTAGTGCAAGAGTTCTCTTGCCAGGAGCACCGCGGCGTGCGCGTCCGTGGGGGCGCGACGGGCGTGGGACGACGAAGCGGCGGGAGTCGGCGACGGTGTGGCGGTGCGGCCCTCCCGCCACACCGAAGGATGCTGGGAGGAGGCCTGCTGCTCGTTCCCCGCCGGGCCGGTGGCGGCGTTGGCGGCAGGCGACGGGGAACGACGAGGACGTCCGCCGACGGGCGGGGCGACGCGGGTGGCGAGAGCAGGCCGACGCTCAGCGCGAGCCCGTCGAGCGTCAGCCATGGACACGACAGAAGATCACACGCGAATGGCGGAAGAAAGATTCCGGCGCACCCCTACCTAGTGCGCCAAATGTCGGATTTCGGGTTCCGGCAGACCCTTGAGGTTCGAACACTGGGGTGCGTGCGGAGATCTCTCCCCTACCGATCTATGTCCAATCTCCTCGCGTGATCTAAGCTGGAAAACAACGAACAACACAAGGGACACAGGGTTTATACTGGTTCGGGCTACCGTTGTGGTGTAATACCCTACTCCAGTGTGTGGTGTGGTGGATTGACTCAGGGGGTTGATGATGAACAGTACAAAGGAAGAACAGCCTTGCGAGAGGTGTTCTTGAGCTGGTGCGATGAACTGCTAGGGTGAGTTCAGTCGCCTCTCTCTCTCTCTGCTAGGGTTCTACCAGATCTCTCCTCCCTCTCTCGATGTTTCTCTTGATGTCTCATCCTCTGTGGTGGCTAGCTCTATTTATAGAGGCCCTGGGCCTCTCCCCAAATAATGAGCGGGAAGGGCGCCAACAATTGGCCATTTTGAAGGGGAACATGTAGTCCAAGTTATCCTGACCAAAGGTGGTCTTCGGCTTCCAAAGCACTGGTGATGACGCCGTCTTGGGCTCCACGGTGACCTCCATCCTGCTGCTCTGCTGGTCTTGGTCTTGTTGCACCGGAATGGCAACCTTTACCCGATGCCTTGGCATGTGCTTGCCCCCTTCGCACCAAAGAGGAAACAAGGACACTGCGCAGGCCGGCGCCCTCCTGGTCTCGATCATCATGGCTTGCGTCATGGGCTCTTCGCGAGGTACCCCTGCCTTGATCTCTCCGCCTCCTCGCGAGCCTGCCCGACGAGGCTGCCTCTGAGGAAGCTTCCTGTCGTCCGCCCCGCGAGGCTTGGCCCCTCGCAAGGGTCTTGAGCTTGAGCTGATGAAGATGGGCCGTGCTGGGCCCCCACTTGAGCCACGCCGCAGGCCGCAGGCAGGCAAGTCTGGGGACCCACATTCCCAGAACACCGACACCCACCGTAGAATACTTATGCTCTTAAGAGAAGCCACTAGTGAAACATATGGTCCCCGGGTCTATCTTCATCATATTAATCTTCCAATACTTAGTTATTTCCTTTGCTTTTTTACTTAGCTTTTATTTTACTTTGCATCTTTATCATAAAAATACCAAAAATATTATCTTATCATATCTATCAGATCTCACTCTCGTAAGTGGCCGTGTAGGGATTGACAACCCCTTATCGCGTTGGTTGCGAGGATTTATTTGTTTTGTGCAGGTACGAGGGACTTGCGCGTAGCCTCCTACTGGATTGATACCTTGGTTCTCAAAAACTGAGGGAAATACTTACGCTACTTTGCTGCATCATCTTCCTCTTCGGGGAAAAACCGACGCAGTGCTCAAGAGGTAGCATAATATTTTTGGTGTTTTGTAATGATGATAACAATAGCAACGGAAAAGTAAATAAGTGAAGAACAATATATGGAAAGCTCGTAGGCAATGGATCGGTGATAGAGAATTATGCCGGATGCGGTTCATCATGCAACAGTCATAACCTAGGGTGACACAGAACTAGCTCCAGTTCATCAATGTAATGTAGGCATGTATTCCGTATATAGTCGTACGTGCTTATGGAAAAGAACTTGCATGACATCTTTTGTCCGACCCTCCCGTGGCAGCGGGGTCCTATTGGAAACTAAGGGATATTAAGGCCTCCTTTTAATAGAGTACCGGAACAAAGCCTTAACACATAGTGAATACATGAACTCCTCAAACTACAGTCATCACTGGTAAGTATCCCGATTATTGTCACTTCGGGGTTAACTGATCATAACACATAATAGGCGACTATAGACTTGCAAGATAGGATCTAAAACTCTCATATATTGATGAAAACATAATAGGTTCAGATCTGAAATCATGGCACTCGGGCCCTAGTGACAAGCATTAAGCATAGCAAAGTCATAGCAACATCAATCTCAGAACATAGTGGATACTAGGGATCAAACCCTAACAAAACTAACTCGATTACATGATAAATCTCATCCAACCCATCACCGTCCAGCAAGCCTACGATGGAATTACTCATGCACGGTGGTGAGCATCATGAAATTGGTGGTGGAGGAAGGTTGATGATGACGATGGCAACGGATTCTCCTCTCCGGAGCCCCGAACAGACTCCAGATCAGCCCTCCCGAGAGAGTTTAGGGCTTGGCGGCGGCTTCGTATCGTAAAACGTGATGAATCCTTCTTCTCGGGTTTTTCTCCTAGAAAGTGAATATATGGAGTCCAGGTTGAGGTCGGTGGAGCGTCAGGGGGGCCACAAGGCAGAGGGGCGCGCCCCCACCCTCGTGGACAGGTGGGACACCCCCTGATGTGGATCTTCCTTCCAATCTTCATTATACGTTCCAGAATAATGCTCTGTTGATTTTTAGGTCATTCCGAGAACTTCTATTTCTGCACAAAAATAACACCATCGCAATTCTGCTGAAAACAGCGTCAGTCCGGGTTAGTTCCATTCAAATCATGCAAGTTAGAGTCCAAAACGAGGGCAAAAGTGTTTGGAAAGGTAGATACGACGGAAATGTATCAACGAATAAACTAGGGTTTAAGCTTATGTCACTCTAGCAACCCATAATCTACTTATTACTTCCCAATGCCTCCCTCTAGGCCCAAACAATGGTGAAGTGTCATGTAGTCGACGTTCACATGACACCACTAGAGGGATGACAACATACATCTCATCAAAATATCGAATGAATACCAAATTCACATGACTACTAATAGCAAGACTTCTCCCATGTCCTCAGGAACAAACGTAACTACTCACAAAGCATATTCATGTTCATAATCAGAGAGGTACTAATATGCATAATGGATCTGAACATATGATCTTCCACCAAGTAAACCAACTAGCATCAACTACAAGGAGTAATCAACACTACTAGCAACCACAGGTACCAATCTGAGGTTTGGATACAAAGATTGGATACAAGATATGAACTAGGGTTTGAGATGAGATGGTGCTGGTGAAGATGTTGATGGAGATTGACCCCCTCCCGATGAGAGGATCGTTGGTGATGACGATGGTGATGATTTCCCCCTCCCGGAGGGAAGTTTCCCCGGCAGAATAGCTCTGTCGGAGCCCTAGATTGGTTCCGCCAAGGTTCCGCCTCATGGCGGCGGAGTTTCTTCCCGAAAGCTTGCTTATGATTTTTTCCTCGACGAAAGACTCCATATAGCAGAAGATGGGCATCAGAGGGCCACCAGGGGGCCCATGAGGTAGGGGGGCACGCCCAGGGGGTAGGGCGCGCCCCCACCCTCGTTGCTGGTAGGTGGTCCCCCTCTGGTACTTCTTGCGCTCGGTATTTTTTATATATTCTGGAAATAACTTTCGTGAAGTTTCAGGAGTTTTGGAGCTGTGCAGAATAGGTCTCTAATATTTGCTCCTTTTCCAGCCCAGAATTCCAGCTGACGACATTCTCCCTCTTTATGTAAACCTTGTAAAATAAGAGAGAATAGGCATAAGTATTGTGACATAATGTGTAATAACAACCCATAATGCAATAAATATCGATATAAAAGCATGATGCAAAATGGACGTATCAACTCCCCCAAGCTTAGACCTTGCTTGTCCTCAAGCGAAAGCCGAAATCGAAAAATATGTCCACATGTTCAGAGATAGAGGTGTCGATAAAAATAAAATACGGACATGAGGGCATCATGATCATTCTTAGAACAACAACATATATATATTGTCATATGATCTCTTATGCTAAAGTAACAATTCAATCACAATTTCAAGTATGAATCATAAACTTCATTGAGAACCAACAAACTCTAATCTCAGTGATTGAGGCAATTACAATTTATCATAACATAGGAAAGAGTCAATATAAGAGCTTTTCAGCAAGTCCACATACTCAACCATCTTTAGTCTTTCGCAATTGCTAACACTCACGCAATATTTATGGGTATGAAGTTTTAATCAGACACAGAGAAAGATAGGGGCTTATAGTTTTGCCTCCCAATGTTTTACCTCAAGGGTAATGTCAACAATAATAGTTCATGAAGACTTACATCCAATTAGCTATATATATATCAGGATCTGTCCAACACATTGTGCTTGCCAAAGGATAAAATGTAAAAAGGAAAGGTGAAGATCACCATGACTCTTATGTAAGGTAGAAGAGAAAAGTAAAAGATAGGCCCTTCGCAGAGGGAAGCAGAGGTTATCATGCGCTTTTATGGTTGGATGCACGAAATCTTAATGCAAAAGAACGTCACTTTATATTGCCACTTGTGATATGGACCTTTATTGCGTAGTCTGTCGCTTTTATTTCTTCCATATCACAAGATCGTATAAAGCTTATTTTCTCCGCACTAATAAGTCATACATATTTAGAGAGCAATTTTTATTGCTTGCACCGATGACAACTTACTTGAAGGATCTTATTCAATCCATAGGTAGATATGGTGGACTCTCATGGAAAAATTGGGTTTAGGGATATTTGGAAGCACAAGTAGTATCTCTACTTGGTGCAAAGAAATTGGCTAGCAAGAGAGGGAAAGGCAAGCTCAACATATTGGATGATCCATGACAATATAATTTATCTCAGATGTAAGAAAACATAACCCATTATGTTGTCTTCCTTGTCCAACGTCAACTCTTAGCATGTCATACTTTAATGAGTGCTCACAATCATAAAAGATGTCCAAGATAGTATATTTATATGTGAACCTCTCTTTCTTTATTACTTCCTATTCATTGCAACGATGACCAAAACTATGTTTGTTAACTCCCAACAACTTTTATTCATCATACTCTTTATATGTGAGCTCATTACTTTCCATAAGATCAATATGATCACTTTGTTTCTTTTTATTTCTTCTTTTTTATTTTATTTAATTCCCTCAAGATCATAGCAAAATAATCAAGCCCTTGACTCAACACTAATCTTTATTATATAGCTCACGGACTCGATTACATAGAGGGATCATAAAGCAAAACTCACAACTAGATCATACTAAAACTTTATTCTACTAGATCAAGATATTACTAAAAGGATCGAACTAAGAAAAACGGTAAAGATAAAAGTTGTGATGGTGATACGATACCGGGGCACTCCCCCAAGCTTGGCAGTTGCCAAGGGGAGTGCCCATACCCATGTGTTTATATCTCCTTCTTTGTTGGTGAAGAAGATGATGGTTTTGTTGATGGCATAGGCTTCTTCCATAATTTGCGCTTGAGGACAAAATTTTGATTCCTCAGGTCATCAATCTCCTACTCTAGGCTTAATATCTTTTTGCATAATTCCTGCTTGTTTTCCTGCAAGAGGTGAAAAGGGATAAACTCGATCTTAAGTTTCTTTGCTCTATCAGGGAGGCTTGACTTTTTGAACTCCACATGCATGTCCCCAGGTTGAGGTAATGGGACTTCATCTTCATCTGAGCTCGTCTCCTCCTTTCCCTTGGGTTCATAGTCCTCTTCTTCTTCCATAGTCCAACCACAATACTCCACATCCCCATAGACCTTAGGATCTGCAAGGTAATCAGCCACATAGCTTTCTCCTTCTGAATCCTGGGACGACATGTTGCTCTAATCTGCTGCAGGACAGCTCGAAACAAAGATATGACATATTTGCGTGATACGGTGGTCAAAACCTTCGGGAGATTATATAATGAATTTTTACCGACCAAAAGAAGTATCGTGCAAGAAAACAGAGTCCAGAGAGCACACGAGGTGCCCACGAGGCAGGGGGCGCGCCCAGGGGGTAGGGCGCGCCCTCCACCCTCGTGGAAGCCCCGTGTCCTTTCCAGTATGCTTCTTATTTTCCTATTTTCTTAAATATTTCAAAACGGAGAAAAATTGCCATTAGAACTGTTTTGGAGTCTGTTTACTTACCTTACCACGTACCTATTCCTTTTCGGAGTCTGAAACGTTCCGAAAAGTGTCCCTTATGTATTGCTCCGGGGTTACGGTTTCAATAATATTAGTTTCAACATTTATAGGGTTACCTGAGATATACTATTTAATTCTTTGACCGTTCACCACCTTCGGATTTGTGCCTTCGAAGTTGTTGATTTTTATGGCACCGGAACGATAGACCTCCTCGATAACGTAAGGACCTTCCCATTTAGAGAGAAGTTTGCCTGCAAAAAATCTTAAATGAGAGGTGTATAGCAATACATAATCACCTACGTTGAACTCGCGCTTTTGTATCCTTTTGTCATGCCATCTTTTAACTTTTTCTTTAAACAACTTGGCATTTTCATAAGCCTGGGTTCTCCATTCATCAAGTGAGCTAATGTCAAATAACCTCTTCTCACCAGCAAGTTCGAAATCATAATTGAGCTCTTTAATGGCCCAATATGCCTTATGTTCTAATTCAAGAGGTAAGTGACATGCTTTACCATAAACCATTTTATACAGAGACATGCCCATAGGATTTTTATATGCAGTTCTATAGGCCCATAATGCATCATCAAGTTTCTTGGACCAATTCTCTCTAGATCTATTAACAGTCTTTTGAAAAATTAGTTTGAGATCTTTGTTACTCAATTCTACTTGACCACTAGACTGTGGGTGATAAGGAGATGCAATTCTATGATTAACGTCATACTTAGCAAGCATTTTACGAAAGGCACCATGAATAAAATGTGAACCACCATCAGTCATTAAATATCTAGGGACTCCAAACCTCGGGAAAATAACTTCTTTAAGCATCTTAATAGAGGTGTTATGATCAGCACTACTAGTTGGAATAGCTTCTACCCACTTAGTAACATAATCAACAGCAACTAAGATATGTGTATACCCATTAGAGGAAGGAAAAGGTCCCATATAATCAAAGCCTCAAACATCAAATGGTTCAATAACGAGTGAATAATTCATAGGCATTTCTTGACGTCTACTAATATTACCAATTCTTTGACATTCATCACAAGACAAGACAAACTTACGTGCATCCTTGAAGAGAGTAGGCCAATAAAAACCGGATTGCAATACCTTATGTGCAGTTCTATCTCCAGCATGGTGTCCTCCATAAGCCTCGGAGTGACACTTGCATAGGATCTGTTCCTGTTCATGCTCATGTACACAATGTCTAATAATACCATCTACTCCTTTATAAAGATGTGGGTCATCCCAAAAGTAATGTCTCAAATCATAAACGAACTTTTTCTTTTGCTGGTATGTGAAACTAGGTGGTATAAATTTAGCAACAATATAATTAGCATAATCAGCATACCATGGAGCAGTTCGAGAAGCATTTATGACATTTAATTGTTCATCAGGAAAGCTATCATCAATAGGTAGTGGGTCATCAAGAACATTTTCTAACCTAGACAGGTTGTCTGCAATGGGGTTCTCAGCTCCCTTTCTATCAATAATATGCAAATCAAATTCTTGTAGCAAGAGAACCCATCTAATAAGTCTAGGTTTAGCATCTTTGTTTTCCATAAGTTATTTAATAGCAGCATGATCAGTGTGAATAGTTACTTTAGAATCAACAATATAAGGTCTGAACTTATCACAAGCAAATACAACTGCTAAGAATTACTTTTCGGTAGTAGCATAATTTCTCTGGGCATTGTCTAGAGTTTTACTAGCATATTGAATAACATTTAATTTCTTATCAACTCTTTGCCCTAGAACAACACTGATACGTCCATTTTGCATCATGCTTTTATATCGATATTTATCGCATTATGGACTATTATTTCACTCTATGTCACAATACTTATGGCTATTCTCTCTTATTTTACAAGGTTTACATAAGGAGGGAGAATGCCGACATCTGGAATTCTGGTCTGGAAAAGGAGCAAATATTAGAGACCTATTCTGCGCAACTCCAAAAGTCCTGAAACTCCATCGAACGTCTTAAAAGAAATAAAGAAAATCCATGCCAAAGATGAAGGCCAGGGGGCCCACACCCTGCTCACGAGGGTGGGGGGCGCCCCGGCCCCCTAGTGGCTCTCCGACGCCCATCTTCTCCTATATGAGGTCTTTCGATGAGAAAAAAATAGGAAGGAACTTTTCGGGACGAGACTCCGCCGCCACGAGGCGGAACCTTGGCGGATCCACTCTAGAGCTCCGGTAGAGCTGTTCTGCCGGGGAAACTTCCCTCCGGGAGGGGGGAATCATCACCATCGTCATCACCAATGCTCCTCTCATCGGGAGAGGGCAATCTCCATCAACATCTTCACCAGCACCATCTCATCTCCAAACCCTAGTTCATCTCTTGTATCCAATTCTTGGCTCAAAGTCCGGGATTGGTGCTAGTAGGTTGCTAGTAGTGTTGATTACTCCTTGTAGTTGATGCTAGTTGGTTTATTTGGTGGAAGATCATATGTTCAGATCCTATATGCATATTATTACCCCTCTGATTATGAACATGAATATGCTTTGTGAGTAATTACGTTCGTTCCTGAGGACAAGGGAGAAGTCTTGCTATGAGTAGTTGTGACGCCCCTGATTCAATCGTACACTAATCATACACGCAAACGTGTACGATCAAGATCAGGGACTCAAGGGAAGATATCACAACACAACTCTACAAATAAAATAAGTCATACAAGCATCATATTACAAGCCAGGGGCCTCGAGGGCTCGAATACAAGAGCTCGATCATAGACGAGTCAGCAGAAGCAATAATATCTGAGTACATACATAAGTTAAACAAGTTAGCCTTAAGATGGCTAGCACAAACTGGGATACAGATCGAAAGAGGCGCAGGCCTCCTTCCTGGGATCCTCCTAAACTACTCCTGGTCGTCGGCAGCGGGCTGCACATAGTAGTAGGCACCTCCAGTGTACTAGGAGTCGTCGTCGATGGTGGCATCTGGCTCCTGGGCTCCATCATCTGGTCGCAGCAAACGGGTATAGGAAGGGGGAAAAGGTGGAGCAAAGAAACCATGAGTACTCATCCAAAGTACTCGCAAGCAAGGAGCTACACTACATATGTATGCATTGGTATCAAATGGCAAAAGGAGTAACATATGTGGGTTGAACTGCAGAATGCCGGAATAAGAGGGGGATAGCTATTCCTATCGAAGACTACGCTTCTGGCCACCTCCATCTTGCAGCAGAAGAAGAGAGTAGATGTTAAGTTCACCAAGTAACATCGCATAGCGTAATCCTAACCGATGATCCTCCCCTCGTCACCCTGTGAGAGAGCGATCACCGGTCGTATATGGCACTTGGAAGGGTGTGTTTTATTAAGTATCCGATTCTAGTTGTCATAAGGTCAAGGTACAACTCCAAGTCGTCCTGTTACCGAAGATCACGGCTATTCGAATAGATTAACTTCCCTGCAAGGGTGCACCACATAACCCAACACGCTCGATCCCATTTGGCCGGACACACTTTTCTGGGTCATGCCCGGCCTCGGAAGATCAACACGTCGCAGCCCTACCTAGGCACCACAGAGAGGTCAGCACGCCGGTCTAAATCCTATGGCGCAGGGGTCTGGGCCCATCGCCCATTGCACACCTGCACGTTGCGAGGGCGGCCGGAAGCAGAACTAGCCCCCTTAATACAAGAGCAGGCTTACGTTCCAATCCGGCGCGCGCCGCTCAGTCGCTGACGTCACGAAGGCTTCGACTGATACCACGACGTCGAGTGCCCATAATTGTCCCCGCGTAGATGGTTAGTGCGTATAGGCCAGTGGCCAGACTCAGATCAAATACCAAGATCTCGTTAAACGTGTTAAGTATCCGCGAATGCCGACCAGGACCAGGCCCACCTCTGTCCTAGGTGGTCTCAACCTGCCCTGTCGCTCCGCCACAAAGTAACAGTCGAGGGCCGTCGGGAACTCAGGCCTCCCACTACCTGGATGGAGCCACCTGCCCCTTCAGCCCCCATCTCCGAATAGTATCATAAGTAATGTAACATTATAAGTATATATCATATGCCCGTGATCACCTCCCGAAGTGATCACGGGCCAGTAGTATAGCATGGCAGACGGACAAGAGTGTAGGGCCACTGATGATAATCTAGCATCCTATACTAAGCATTTAGGATTGCAGGTAAGGTATCAACAGCTAGAGCAACAATGACAGGTTATGCATCAGAATAGGATTAACGGAAAGCAGTAACATGCTACACTACTCTAATGCAAGCAGTAGAGAAGAATAGGCGATATCTGGTGATCAAGGGGGGGGCTTGCCTGGTTGTTCTGGCAAGTAGGAGGGGTCGTCTTCGATGTAGTCGAACACACGAACATCGGCAGCGGACTCGGAGTCTACTAGAAAGAAGTAACGGAGGGGGAACACAATAAATAATAGAGCAATCAAATGTAACACAAAGTACGACGCGGCAATACGTTGTGCTAGGGGTGACCTAACGCAGGGATAGGTGATACCGGCGAAAAGAGAAACACCCGGGAAAGTATTCCCGGTGTTTGGCATATTCGGACAAACGAACCGGAGCGGGAAGATTGCAGATTCGCTATGCTAGGAATGCGTGGCGGACGAACAGGCTGCGTATCCGGATTCGTCTCGTCGTTCTGAGCAACTTTCATATATAAATTATTTTCATCCGAGTTACGGTTTATTTTATATGATTGTTCAAAGATTAAAAGATTTTATGAAAAACTTTTATTTCAAAAATAAATGACTAAAAGCTAGGTGTACCCAGGGTGTGTACACTACCAGTGTGGTTGTTTGACTTCTAGGTGGGGCTAGAGTCAAGGTCAACAACCCAGTCAGAGTTGACTAGTCAAAGTCAACAGTGCCGACGGGACCCAATTGTCATAGATAGTAGGTAATTTGATTTTTGTTTAATCTCTTGGGGACCCGCATGTCAGTGTCACACGTGCTAATAAAAGTAGCTAGACTAAATTAATCTAGAAAGGGCCACATGTCATCTACACATCTCACTAACTAAACAAATAAACTAACCTAATCTATTCCTAGACTAATCTAATGGGGCGGCCTTGCTGGGTAGTAGAAGATACATGCATTGCCAGCAGCACGCAGTAGCAAAGAGCAGTAGCGGCAGGGATTAGGAGCAGCAGCAGCAATGAGCCGGTGCAGAGAGCAGCAACAACGGTGGCACGAGCAACAGCAAAGTAGCAGGCGCCAGCAGTAAGCAAAGGCATCGGCTGCGCCGCAGTAGCAGAAAACAGCAGCAGTGCCGGCAGCAGGCAGACGGGCGTGGGCGCGTGGGATGGGCGCGGGGCGCAGCGGCCGTAGCGCGCGGGTGGCTAGGCAAGGGCGCCGCCAGGGGCGGTCGAGTGCGCGCTTGGGCACGCCAAGCCGTGGAGGTTCACACGCGGGCGCGTGTCCAGGGAGCAGCGGAACAAGACCAGCGACGCGCGGAGCTCCGGGCACAATGGAAAACAGGGCCTATGACGATGGATCAAAGGGGAAAACGAGGGGAATCGGCGCAGCTCACCGAGAGGGAGGTCAGGGACGTGCTTGTGACGGCCGGGGTGGCGCGGTGGTGTAGATCGACGGCGAGATGCCGCGGCCGTGGCAGAGAAACCGGCTCGATCCCGACCGTACGGTGCGGCCTGGCTCGGGTTCTTTGGTGGGGACGAAGTAGACGACCACGAGGAGGCTTCTGGACACCTTGGTGCAGCAAGGGGAGGCCGGCGGCCATGATGACGAGTATGGCGCGGCGCCGGAAGCTTCGGCTCCTCTTCCAGATCGAGTGCGAGGGGGGAAACGAGGGAACTGGGCGTCTAGGGTTTGTCCTAGGGCTTGGGGATGGTCTTGTACACCGCGGGGGCTCGCCGGATGGTCGACACGGCGGCCATGGAGGCGTGGATGTGTGCCACGCACAGGTCTCTGCTTACAGAGGAAGATGGAGAATGCCCTGGTGGGCTTGGGCCACGATACTGTAGCACTAGGCTTCTAGTGCACTTGGCCCATTTTCTTCTTTTTTTCAAGTTTTCTGCTTTATTAATTCTGTACTGTTTTCTACTTAATTGCCAAAGTAATTAAATTTAGTTCAACTTGAAATTTGGCACGTAATTAGTAGGCAATATTTTGAGACCACACACAATGTTTCACATCATTTGGAAATTTATAAATATTTGCTTATTTTGAAAAGGCCAATTTAAATGCTTTTGGACCACTTATTAATTTCCTAGGAATTTATTTGTGAGTCAAACCAAGTTGGTTTAAACATGACATTGATCAAGGAAATTGTATAGAACTATTCGCACATTTTAGTTTTATAGCTTGAGGAGAAATAATTTTGACTTGTCTTTTAAATTTGAATTTGAGGTCGGTTTGGGACAAAGTGATGATTAGCAAAATTTTAATTATGATGATGTAGCACCATTAATAGGAGTTTACTGCAGCATGACACCCGGGGTGTTACAAATCTCCTCCACTACAAGAAATCTCGTCCCGAGATTTAAGAGGTGGAGTAAGGGGGAAAATCTGGTTACGAAATTCTATCAAATCTTCCCGGTCTTGGTTGCTCTTCTCAAAGAGGTTGATTCATTACGTTGATGACTTCATTTCTCTGCTTCAGGTTATCATGATGAAGTCCTCATCCTTTCCTCGGGATCTTCATCGTATTTACGAATAGGTAACGGGGCAGATCGGCAATGACAGAATGCTATAAGGGTAATAATCTGGGATTAACCCATGAATGAGCATATGAGTACCTCTCGAGTTGAACAAATAAAACACATCGAGAGTAAAGTTGGAAGGTACAATAAGAAGTTTCAAGCAGCCAGGCAATCGTTCAATGCCTAGACAGAAGGTAAAGGGGGCTTCAAAGCAACGGAATAATTATTGTGTCCGATATCAGACCTGAAGGTGGCTCGTGAATTACATACGAGGCCACGAGCGAGGAGTAACTTTGGAAACCGGGGGTGTACAGGAGAGTTAGGTTTTGATCCTGTGGAACTGTTGGTTATGGGCCCACCATACGGGATAAAGGTAGAAGGAGTGGTGACATCTTGCACGGTCATGATAGCAAGGCATGTTAGAGGGTAGCCCGTCAGTTATGTTGAAAACAACGTCGGTACTAAGGGCGAGGGACGAAGAGAACCATTTTCCTGCTCTTTAGGACGAGGCGGACCAATAGGCAAAGTTCTCGTCCATCGGTGGTTACCGAAATGTCATCAACAATAGTAACAGGGTCTTACTGATAGAGTTGTACACCAAGGTGTTTACATACTGCTTAGATCATAAAGATCACAAGAAACATTAAACCAACCAATGGAAAGGAAAATACGATTATCAGATTAAACAGAACAATGGAAAGGAAAATGTGTTTAAACACATATTTCAAGGGCATATCCTTCCCAAGGATAAACAGAGCATGATATCCATGACAGGATATAATGTAGAAAACTATTTAGGTAAGGGGAGAGAAATTTCTTGACATTACCCATACAACGGTCTTTGGATAATTGAGCAAGTGACATTTAGCATTAGGCTTCAAATGTTCTTGTTGAAAATCGGAGCACGACAGACATGCTTCGAGATAGCATTGACAAGGTCTTCAAGCAAAGGTTGGAATTTGGATACACAAAGGATTCATCAGGAACAACATATAGAATAAGTCTTACGACTTACTCATGGGAGAATGGTTAACCTTGCTAAATTAGAAACTATAACAATAGATTCTCCGGCCCGGTGTGCTAGGCATGACATCACCTTACCGAGTCATATAAAGACAAACGTTATAACTCTTGGAAGGATGTTCCAACCATCATATCTGACCGAGATGCAGATCTGATTGGTGTCAGGATAACATAGACTCAGGATGCCTAAGAAGAAAGGTGTAACACAAATTGACGAGATGACATTGTAAGGTTCTCGGGAAATGTACTATGGAAGCGATTCTAAAACAAGAGTTCATCATTAAACAAAGGAAGGGGGATCAGGGGGTAGCTGATGGAGTCAGCGACAATCCTCGAGATTTCCAAAAAGGTGGATTTCCACAGTTATGTGAACAAGGAGATAACATTTGTCGGATCAAATCATATAATGATGTATGCTCAAGGAAAACTTACATAATTAAACAATGGCTGAAAAGTGCACCCGAAACATGGGCTTAGGTAGTACGATCAATGTTAGAATGATGATTCGATAACCAATGGTCTAAGAATGAAACATCGACCATTAACTTCAAAGCAATAGGGTTACTAGAAGTTTTGAAGTCGCACATCATAGTTCAATTGTCGGTTCTCCGGTTAGAAACAACACGGGGACCAAGGAATGAACGGATATGGCAAGAAGGATCACCTGTATCAAGAATTCTTAAGAGGTTGTGAAATTCTCACGACATTCTTGACATAAAAGATGGTAATACTCCAAGATAAAGAAGAACAAATGCTGGATAGCAAGGATCTCAAGGTATAACACAAAACACGAACAAGTTTGTGTTGAACGGAAGGCAATAAAGTGGTCGATGATAAAACAAATCATTGAGGGCAAGGATAGTATTTCTCATCATGAATTCAATTGATATCCTGGAAGAGCTCAGAATGCTCATGATGATCATGACACATTTGTCGAGAGATCTCATGAAGATGTAATCGATCGGCGATGACATCAAGTTGAAAGGGATGATGAAGCGAAAGGTTAATGGAACCAAGGGTACAACACAAACTCCAACAAAGCTTGTTATCCAAAGCAAAAAGATATGATGAGGCAGATCGACGTAAGCTTAGCTCATCATCGAAAATTATGCTCCGGGAAGAAGGACCAGGTAGCATAGTTAAAATTTAGCACGATAATGATATAGTCAAACAGACCAGGAATGGCGTGATCGTGTACAAACTTGTACTTAAAGAAGATTACTAAGAGTTGTTGAACCGTAGTGCGGACTCAGTTCAATTATCGGTGTCTTTGAGTGTTTAATAACTCAGCGCCCATGAAAAATTGTAATCAGTGAGAATGTAGTACTTGATGAAGAACTCATAAGAAGTTATGTAGTTCCATGATATTCTCGTGGCACCAGAGGGTATACTCAAGGGTAGATCGGGATAGAGGTTGGACAAGTGAAATCATTTGCAGAAGGCAAGCACTTAAACTTATCCAAGAAATGGGATCGAAGAAGAACAATATGGTCGAAACCACGGTCGCAAAAGACCAAGCATAGATAAGAGAAGAAGTTATAACAAGGGGATTACTATTACTACGAGAAGCTTCCATGATAAGTTCCACCTCGGGTCCATGGGCATGAACACAAAGTTCAAGGTCGACTCCCACTTCTCCAAAGCATAACCTTACATTCACTTCTCGTTTCGATAATGGCATTAGTGTTGAAAGTTTTACCTGGTGAAATACCAGATGAGTATGACCCGTGAAATCTTTCGGGCTCACGTAGATTAGGAAAAGGCATAGGTTCAACCCATCAGGGTCTCTTAGGAACATATACCACAACTTCAGGAGCGAATAACTCAAGCTCGGGAGCATAGCATGGTTGACAAAAGCAGGGGATACCATTTTACCAAAGGCATTATGTATCCGAGGAAAGCCCCACAAGTTTATTGAATATGAAGACGTTGTCGGACAAAATCCAGTAAGGGATCTGGTGGTCCACAAAGGATCTGATGTGAGTATTGGCACACAAGCAAAGGAAGTAACAATGCAAAGGCATTGAATTATAGAAACAACTGGCTAAACCAAAGCTCAGATGCAAAGGAATTATGATTTCCAATTCAAGGGCTCACAAGCAAGCGCTCTGATTAAGGATGGATAAGTTGAGTAAGCTTAGGGGTAGAATCGCCGGCAATTTGATTGGTCAAGATCCAGCTCATGTTTAAAATGACGTCTGAGCCAGAAGGATGAATTCCAGGATCTGATTGAGGATTGCGAGCATTCACAACCTATTGAATCAACAGGCTCGAAATGATAATGACAAAGGATGCCAATAATACTACCAGACCTATGAGATTAATCATAATGCAAGCAAGCAAGAATTTCAAGAGTAATAGTCGGATGAGGATTTTCGAAAGATCGAATGGTATTTCGAAGACTTTTGTGAAATACTTGAATCAAATGGGATGAGCGGATACTTGGTAAGAGCGAGGAATTATCCACATTGGTATTCATGTGGCAAAGAACTGCAAGGCAGTATGCTCAAAGTATTCTCAGAACGATGAGAGGAATTCGTGGTATCTTATAATAACAAGGTCACGGGGAATGATTGTACGAATGGCAAGCGTAAGTAGTCATCCATAAGGGATTTTTGATAGTCGGGAATAACAAAAGTGGTGCGCACAAAGTCTCGAGAGAACATCTGAGAGTAACTTCGGAATCTTCTGGTGCAGTAGACGATCATCGTAATAAGGTGCTCTCCAGGTGGAAGTAGTTACGAGATCCTAGAGTCAGAGTTAGTAAATTCATTTTAACCCGAATAGAAGAGAGATCAGAGCCCCAGAGTAAGGATCGAGGAGTAAAAGATCCTAATACCACCCAAATGGCGACGTGGGCCCGTAAGGCACACAGCCATGTTAGTAAAAAGTTTTGCAATGTCTAGACTCGACTTCGGCCAAGGAGTGTGGAAGGGGGATTCCTACAGGCAGTCGGCTCTGATACCAACTTGTGACGCCCCCGATTCAATCGTACACTAATCATACACGCAAACGTGTACGATCAAGATCAGGGACTCACGGGAAGATATCACAACACAACTCTATAAATAAAATAAGTCATACAAGCATCATATTACAAGCCAGAGGGCTCGAATACAAGAGCGATCATAGACGAGTCAGCGGAAGCAATAATATCTGAGTACAGACATAAGTTAAACAAGTTAGCCTTAAGAAGGCTAGCACAAACTGGGATACAAATCGAAAGAAGCGCATGCCTCCTGCCTGGGATCCTCCTAAACTACTCCTGGTCGTCGGCAGCGGGCTGCACGTAGTAGTAGGCACCTCCAGTGTAGTAGGAGTCATCGTCGACGGTGGCGTATGGCTCCTGGGCTCCATCATCTGGTCGCAGCAAACGGGTATAGGAAGGGGGAAAAGGGGGAGCAAAGCAACCGTGAGTACTCATCCAAAGTACTCGCAAGCAAGGAGCTACACTACATATGTATGCATTGGTATCAAATGGCAAAAGGGGTAACATATGTGGGCTGAACTGCAGAATGCCGGAATAAGAGGGGGATAGTTATTCCTATCGAAGACTACGCTTCTGGCCACCTCCATCTTGCAGCAGAAGAAGAGAGTAGATGGTAAGTTCACCAAGTAACATCGCATAGCGTAATCCTGACCGATGATCCTCCCCTCGTCGCCCTGTGAGAGAGCGATCACCGGTTGTATATGGCACTTGGAAGGATGTGTTTTATTAAGTATCCGGTTCTAGTTGTCATAAGGTCAAGGTACAACTCCAAGTCGTCCTGTTACCGAAGATCACGGCTATTCGAATAGATTAACTTCCCTGCAGGGGTGCATCACATAACCCAACACGCTCGATCCCATTTGGCCGGACACACTTTTCTGGGTCATGCCCGGCCTCAGAAGATCAACACGTCGCAGCCCTACCTAGGCACAACAGAGAGGTCAGCACACCGGTCTAAATCCTATGGCGCAGGGGTCTGGGCCCATCGCCCATTGCACACCTGCACGTTGCGAGGGTGGCCGGAAGCAGAACTAGCCCCCTTAATACAAGAGCAGGCTTACGTTCCAATCCGGCGCGCGTCGCTCAGTCGCTGACGTCACGAAGGCTTCGGCTGATACCACGACGTCGAGTGCCCATAACTGTCCCCGCGTAGATGGTTAGTGCGTATAGGCCAGTGGCCAGACTCAGATCAAATACCAAGATCTCATTATACGTGTTAAGTATCCGCGAATGCCGACCAGGACCAGGCCCACCTCTGTCCTAGGTGGTCTCAACCTGCCCTGTCGCTCCGCCACAAAGTAACAGCCGGGGGCCGTCGGGAACTCAGGCCCACCACTACCTGGATGGAGCCACCTGCCCCTTCAGCCCCCATCTCCGAATAGTATCATAAGTAATGTAACATTATAAGTATATATCATATGCCCGTGATCACCTCCCGAAGTGATCACGACCCAGTAGTATAGCATGGCAGACGGACAAGAGTGTAGGGCCACTGATGATAATCTAGCATCCTATACTAAGCATTTAGGATTGCAGGTAAGGTATCAACAGCTAGAGCAACAATGACAGGCTATGCATCAGAATAGGATTAACGGAAAGCAGTAACATGCTACACTACTCTAATGCAAGCAGTAGAGAAGAATATGCGATATCTGGTGATCAAGGGGGGGCTTGCCTGGTTGTTCTGGCAAGTAGGAGGGGTCGTCCTCGATGTAGTCGAACACACGAACATCGGCAGCGGACTTGGAGTCTACCGGAAAGAAGTAACGGAGGGGGAACACAATAAATAATAAAGCAATCAAATGTAACACAAAGTACGACGCGGCAATACGTTATGCTAGGGGTTACCTAACGCAAGGATAGGTGATACCGGCGAAAAGGGAAACATCCGGGAAAGTATTCCCGGTGTTTGGCATATTCGGACAAACGAACCGGAGGGGGAGGTTGCAGGTTCGCTATGCTAGTGATGCGTGGCGGACGAACAGGCTGCGTATCCGGATTCGTCTCATCGTTTTGAGCAACTTTCATATATAAATTATTTCCATCCGAGTTACCGTTTATTTTATATGATTGTTCAAAGATTAAAAGATTTTATGAAAAACTTTTATTTCGAAAATAAATGACTAAAAGCTAGGTGTACCCAGGGTGTGTACACTACCAGTGTGGCTGTTTGACTGCCAGGTGGGGCTAGAGTCAAAGTCAACAACCCAGTCAAAGTTGACTAGTGAAAGTCAACAGTGCCGACGGGACCCAATTGTCATAGATAGTAGGTAATTTGATTTTTGTTTAATCTCTAGGGGACCCGCATGTCAGTGTCACACGTGCTAATAAAAGTAGCTAGACTAAATTAATCTAGAAAGGGCCACATGTCATCTACACATCTCACTAACTAAACAAATAAACTAACCTAATCTATTCCTAGACTAATCTAATGGGGCGGCCTTACTGGGTAGTAGAAGATACATGCACGTATGCACTGGAGTGCATAGCGGCCATGGCCTGCATTGCCAGCAGCACGCAGTAGCAAAGAGCAGTAGCGGCAGGGATTAGGAGCAGCAGCAGCAATGAGCCGGTGCAGAGAGCAGCAACAACGGTGGCACGAGCAACAGCAAAGTAGCAGGCGCCAGCAGTAAGCAAAGGCATCGGTTGCGCCGCAGTAGCAGAAAACAGCAGCAGTGCCAGCAGCAGGCAGACGGGCGTGGGCGCGTGGGATGGGCGCGGGGCGCAGCGGCCGTAGCGCGCGGGTGGCTAGGCAAGGGCGCCGCCAGGGCGGTCGAGTGCGCGCTTGGGCACGCCAAGCCGTGGAGGTTCACACGCGGGCGCGTGTCCAGGGAGCAGCCGAACAAGACCAGCGACGCGCGGAGCTCCGGGCACAATGGAAAACAGGGCCTATGACGATGGATCAAAGGGGAAAACGGGGGGAATCGGCGCAGCTCACCGAGAGGGAGGTCGGGGACGTGCTTGTGACGGCCGGGGTGGCGCGGTGGTGTAGATCGACGGTGAGATGCCGCGGCCGTGGCAGAGAAACCGGCTCGATCCCGAGCGTACGGTGCGGCCTGGCTCGGGTTCTTTGGTGGGGACGAAGGAGACGACCACGAGGAGGCTGCTGGACACCTTGGTGCAGCAAGGGGAGGCTGGCGGCCATGATGACGACTATGGCGCGGCGCCGGAAGCTTCGGCTCCTCTTCCAGATCGAGTGCGAGGGGGAAACGAGGGAACTGGGCGTCTAGGGTTTGTCCTAGGGCTTGGGGATGGTCTTGTATACCGCGGGGGCTCGCCGGATGGTCGACACGGCGGCATGGAGGCGTGGATGTGTGCCACGCACAGATCTCTGCTTCCTGAGGAAGATGGAGAATGCCCTGGTGGGCTTGGGCCACGCTACTGTAGCACTAGGCTTCTAGTGCACAGTGTGCACTTGGCCCATTTTCCTTTTTTTTTCAAATTTTCTGCTTTATTAATTCTGTACTGTTTTCTACTTAATTGCCAAAGTAATTAATTTAGTTCAACTTGAAATTTGGCACGTAATTAGTAGGCAATATTTTGAGACCACACACAATGTTTCACATCATTTGAAAATTTATAAATATTTGCTTATTTTGAAAAGGCCAATTTAAATGCTTTTGGACCACTTAGTAATTTCCTAGGAATTTATTTGTGAGTCAAACCAAGTTGGTTTAAACATGACATTGATCAAGGAAATTGTATAGAACTATTCGCACATTTTAGTTTTATAGCTTGAGGAGAAATAATTTTGACTTGTCTTTTAAATTTGAATTTGAGGTCGGTTTGGGACAAAGTGATGATTAGCAAAATTTTAATTATGATGATGTAGCATCACTAATAGGAGTTTACTGCAGCATGACACCCGGGGTGTTATAGTTGTCATGTGAATTTGGTATTCGTTTGATATTTTGATAAGATGTATGTTGTCTAGCCTCTAGTGGTGTTATGTGAACGTCGATAACATAACACTTCACCATTATTTGGGCCTAGAGGAAGGCATTGGGAAGTAATAAGTAGATGATGGGTTGCTAGAGAGACAGAAGGTTAAACCCTAGTTTATGCGTTGCTTCGTAAGGGGCTGATTTGGATCCATATGTTTCATGCCATTGTTAGGTTTACCTTAATACTTTTGTTGTAGTTGCGAATGCTTGCAATAGAGGTTAATCATAAGTGGGATGCTTGTTCAAGTAAGAACAGCACCCAAGCACCGGTCCACCCACATATCAAATTATGAAAGTATCGAACGCGAATCATATGAACGTGATGAAAACTAGCTTGACGATATTCCCATGTGTCCTCGGGAGCGCTTTTCCTATTATAAGAGTTTATTCCGGATTGTCCTTTGCTACAAAAGGATTGGGCCATCTTGCTGCACTTTATTTATTTTTATTACTTGTTGCTCGTTACAATTTATCCTATCACAAAACTATCTGTTACCACTTATTTCAGTACTTGCAGAGAATACCTTGCTGAAAACCGCTTATCATTTCCTTCTGCTCCTCGTTGGGTTCGACACTCTTACTTATCAAAAGGACTACGATAGATCCCCTATACTTGTGGGCCATCAAGACTCTTTTCTGGCGCCGTTGCCGGGGAGTGTAGCGCCTTTGGTAGGTGAAATTTGGTAAGGAAAAATTTATATAGTGTGCTGAAATTTACTGTCACTTGTTACTATGGAAAGTAATTCTCTGAGGGGCTTGTTCAGGGTATCTTCACCTCGTCCAGTAGAGCAAAGAGTTGCTCCTCAACCTACCGAACCTATTGAAAATGAAACTCCTTTTAAATTTCCTTTGGGTATGATGGAAAAACTGCTAGCTAACCCTTTTACAGGAGATGGAACAAAGCATCCTGATGAGCACTTAATATATGTGGATGAAGTTTGTGGATTATTTAAGCTTGCAGGTATACCCGATGATGTTGCTAAGAAGAAGGTCTTCCCTTTATCTTTGAAGGGAGACGCATTGATATGGTATAGGCTATGTGATGATATGAGATCATGGGACTATAAAAGATTAAAGTTGGAATTTCATCAAAAGTATTAACCTATACATCTTGTTCATCGTGATCGCAATTATATATATATAATTTCTGGCCTCGCGAAGGAGAAAGCATCGCTCAAGCTTGAAGGAGGCTTAAATCAATGTTATATTCATGCCCCAATCATGAGCTCCCGAGAGAAATAATTATGTAAAGTTTTTATGCTCGGCTTTCTGAAAACAATCGCACCATGCTTTATACTTCTTGTGCTGGCTCTTTTATGATGAAGACCATTGAATTCAGATGGAATTTATTTGATAGAATTAAACACAACTCTGAAGATTGGGACCTCGATGAAGGTAAGGAGTCAGGTATGACACCTAATTTTGATTGTGTTAAATCTTTTATGGACACCGATATTTTCCGTAAGTTTAGCACTAAATATGGACTTGACTCTGAGATAGTAGCTTCTTTTTGTGAATCTTTTGCTACTTATGTTGATCTCCCTAAGGAGAAGTGGTTTAAGTATCATCCTCCCATAGAAGTAAAAGTAGCTGCACCTATTAAAGTTGAAGAAAAGACTGTCACTTATAATGATCATATTGTTCCTACTTCTTATATTGAGAAACCACCTTTCCCTGTTAGAATAAAGGATCATGCTAAAGCTTCAACTGTTGTTCGTAAAAGCAATATTAGAACTTATACACCTCCTGAACAAGTTAAAGTAGAACCTAATATTGCTATTGTTAAAGATCTCTTGTCTGGTAATATTGATGGGCATGTTATTCAGTTCGAAGGTGAAACTGCTAGAATTGCTAAACCTTGTGCTAAAGATAAACATAGACCTGTGGTAGGCGTGCCTGTTATTTCTGTTAAAATAGGAGATCATTGTTATCATGGCTTATGTGATATGGGTGCAAGTGCTAGTGTTATACCGCATACTCTATACAAAGAAATTAAGAATGAAATTGCACCTGTTGAGTTAGAAGATATTGATGTTACTATTAAACTTGCCAATAGAGATACTATTTCACCAATTGGAATTGTTAGAGATGTTGAAGTATTGTGTGGGAAAACTAAATATCCTGCTGATTTTCTTGTTCTTGGTCCTCCACAAGATAGTTTTTGTCCCATTATATTTGGTAGACCCTTCTTAAATACTGTCAATGCTACCATAGACTGCACTAAGAATGTTGTTACTGTTGGCTTGGATGATATGGTTCATGAGTTTAATTTCTCTAAATTTAGTAAACAACATCGTGAGGAAGAATTACCTAGTAAGGATGAAATTATTGGTCTTGCTTCAATTGCCGTACCTCCTAGTGATCCTTTAGAACACTATTTGCTAGACCATGCAAATGATATGTTCATGAATGAAAGAAGGGAAATAGATGAAGTATTCTTTAAACAAGAACCTATTCTGCATCATAACTTGCCTGTTGAAATCTTAGGGGATCCTCCTCCACCCAAGGGTGATCCCGTATTTGAGCTTAAACCTTTGCCAAATAATTTTAAATATGCTTATCTTGATGAAAAGAAGATATATCCTGTTATTATTAGTGCTAACCTTTTAGAGCATGAAGAAGAAAGATTATTGAAAACTCTGAAGAAGCACCGTGCTGCTATTGGATATACTCTTGATGATCTTAAGGGCATTAGTCCCACTCTATGTCAACATAAAATAAATTTGGAAGCAGATGCCAAAACAGTTCGTGATCCTCAACGACGTCTGAATCCTAAAATGAAAGAAGTGGTAAGAAAAGAAATACTAAAACTTCTGGAGGCAGGTATAATCTATCCCGTTGCTGATAGTGAGTGGGTAAGTCCTGTCCATTGTGTCCCTAAGAAGGGAGGTATTACTGTTGTTCCTAATGATAAAGATGAATTGATTTCACAAAGAATTATCACAGGTTATAGGATGGTAATTGATTTCCGCAAATTAAGTAAAGCTACTAAGAAAGATCATTACCCCTTACCTTTTATTGATCAAATGCTAGAAAGATTATGCAAACATACACACTATTTCTTTCTAGATGGTTATTCTGGTTTCTCTCAAATACCTGTGTCGGCTAGAGATCAATCAAAGACTACTTTTACATGCCCTTTTGGTACCTTTGCTTATAGATGTATGCCTTTTGGTTTATGTAATGCACCTGCTACCTTTCAAAGATGCATGATGGCTATATTCTCTGACTTTTGTGAAAAGACTTGTGAGGTTTTTATGGACGACTTTTCCGTCTATGGTTCCTCTTTTGATGATTGCTTGAGCAATCTTGATCGAGTTTTGCAGAGATGTGAAGAAACTAATCTTGTCTTGAATTGGGAAAAGTGCCACTTTATGGTTAATCAAGGTATTGTCTTGGGGCACAAAGTTTCTGAAAGAGGTATTGAAGTTGATAAAGCCAAGGTTGATGCTATTGAAAAGATGCCATGTCCCAAGGACATCAAAGGTATAAGAAGTTTCCTTGGTCATGCCGGATTTTACAAGAGGTTCATTAAGGACTTCTCAAAAATTTCTTGGCCTTTGACTAATTTATTGCAAAAAGATATACCATTTGTCTTTGATGATGATTGTGTAGAAGCATTTGAAATACTTAAGAAAGCATTAGTCTCTGCACCTGTTGTTCAGCCACCTGATTGGAACCTACCCTTTGAAATTATGTGTGATGCTAGTGATTATGTTGTAGGTGCTGTTCTAGGGCAAAGAGTTGATAAGAAATTAAATGTTATTCATTATGCTAGTAAGACCCTAGACAATGCTCAAAGAAATTATGCTACTACTAAAAAAGAACTCTTAGCAGTTTTATTTGCTTGTGATAAGTTCAGATCTTATATTGTTGATTCTAAAGTAACTATTCAAACTAATCATGCTGCTATTAAATATCTTATGGAAAAGAAAAATGCTAAACCTAGACTTATTAGATGGGTTCTCTTGCTACAAGAATTTGATTTGCATATTGTTGATAGAAAGGGAGCTGAGAGCCCCGTTGCAGACAACTTGTCTAGGTTAGAAAATATTCTTGACGACCCACTACCTATTAATTATAGCTTTCCTGATGAACAATTAAATGTTATAAGTACTTCTTGTAGTACTCCATGGTATGCTGATTATGCTAATTATATTGTTGCTAAGTTTATACCACCTAGTTTCACATACCAGCAAAAGAAAAAGTTTTTCTATGATTTAAGGCATTACTTTTGGGATGACCCACATCTTTATAAAGAAGGAGTAGATGGTGTTATTAGACGTTGTGTACCTGAGCATGAACAGGAACAGATCCTACGCAAGTGCCATTCCTAGTCTTATGGAGGACACCACGCTGGAGATAGAACTGCACATAAGGTATTGCAATCTGGTTTTTATTGGCCTACTCTCTTCAAGGATGCCTGTATGTTTGTCTTGTCTTGTGATGAATGTCAAAGAATTGGTAATATTAGTAGACGTCAAGAAATGCCTATGAATTATTCTCTAGTTATTGAACCGTTTTATGTTTGGGGTTGCAATTATATGGGACCTTTTCCTGCCTCTAATGGATATACACATATTTTAGTTGCTGTTGATTACGTTACTAAGTGGGTAGAAGCTATTCCAACTAGTAGTGCTGATCATAACACTTCTATTAAAATGCTTAAGGAAGTTATTTTCCCGAGGTTTGGAGTCCCTAGATATTTCATGATTGATGGTGGTTCACACTTTATTCATGGTGCTTTCCGTAAAATGCTTGCTAAATATGATGTTAATCATAGAATTGCATCCCCCTATCACCCACAGTCTAGTGGTCAAGTAGAGTTCAACAATAGAGAGCTCAAATTAATTTTGCAAAATACTGTTAATAGGTCTAGAAAGAATTGGTCTAAGAAACTTGATGATGCATTATGGGCTTATAGAACTGCATACAAAAATCCTATGGGTATGTCTCCGTATAAAATGGTTTATGGAAAAGCATGTCACTTACCTCTCAAACTAGAACATAAGGCATATTGGGCTATTAAAGAGCTCAACTATGATTTTAAACTTGCCGATGAAAAGAGATTATTTGATATTAGCTCACTTGATGAATGGAGAACCCAAGCTTATGAAAATGCCAAGTTGTTTAAATAAAAAGTTAAAAGATGGCATGACAAAAGGATACAATAGCGTGAGTTTAATGTAGGCGATTATGTATTGCTATACAACTCTCGTTTAAGATTTTTTGCAGGAAAACTTCTCTCTAAATGGGAAGGCCCCTATGTTATCGAAGAGGTCTATCATTCCGGTGCCATAAAAATCAACAATTTCGAGGGCACAAATCCGAAGGTGGTAAACGGTCAAAGAATTAAACATTATATCTCAGGTAATCCCATAAATGTTGAAACCAATATTATTGAAACCGTAACCCCGGAGGAATACATAAGAGACACTTTCCGGAATGTTTCAGACTCCGAAAAGGAATAGGTATGTGGTACGGTAAGTAAACTGACTCCAAAACAATTTTAAGGCAATATTTCTCCGTTTTGGAATATTTAGAAAAATAGAAAAATAAGTAGCAGTCCGGGAAGGACACGAGGGCCTCACGAGGGTGCTGGGCGCGCCCTACCCCCCTGGCGCGCCCCCTACCTCGTGAGCATCTCGTGTGCCTTCCGGACTCCATTTTCTTGCACGTTACGTATTTTGGTCGGTAAAAATTCATTATATAATCTCCCAGGGGTTTTGACTCCCGTATCACGCAAACATCTCCTGTCTTTGTTTTGAGCTGTTTTTCTGACGGATCTAGATTATCATGACGTCCCCAAGTGCTTCCAAGGACAAGTTCTTCGAGAAGGTCATCAACCCTTACCTCGTGGAGGTGCTGCGACACCCTCAAACCATTGAGATGCGTGATGGGTTGTTGCACATCAGTGATGTTGAGGGACCAAAGGGAACCGGAAGCGTGGAGACGAGGCTCGAAGCAATGGAGCAATAAATTTTCAAGTGCCAGGGGATGGTGGAGCATGGAATCAATGCTAGCCACACGATGCTCGCGGATTTCACTAACAACTACAAGCCGGATGCCAAGAACACCGAGGAGGCCATCTTTAAGCTATATGAGAAGATCGAGCACCTCCAAGCCCAAATCTATGACATGCAAAACCAAAACTGTGAGTATGAATATAGATTCAAAAGAATGAGTTTGGCTATAGATTTGAGGATTCTGGAGACTCGGTCATCCTTCTATGATGGTGAACCTATGCCTTGGAAGATGGATGACAAGCCCGCATCATCAACAACACCTCCACCTTCTTCATCGACAAAGGAGATATAATCACATGGGTATGGGCACTCCCCTTGGCAACTGCCAAGCTTGGGGGAGGTGCCCCGGTATCGTATCACAATCACAACTCCTATCTTTACCTTTTTCTTAGTTCGATCCTATTAGTAGTATCTTGATCTAGTAGAATAAAGTTTATGGCATGATCTAGTTTTGAGTTTTGCTTTATGATCTCTCTATGTAATCGAGTCCGTGAGCTATATATAATAAATATTAGTGTTGAGTCAAGGTCTTGATTATTTTGCCATGATCTTGGGTGAATAAAAGAAAAGAGAAAAGAATAAAAAGAAACAAAAAGTTCATGTTGATCTTATTGAGAGTAATGACTTCACATAGAAAGAGTATGATGATTAAAAGTTGTTGGGAGTTGGCAGACATAGCTTTGGTCATTGTTTCAATTAATAGGAAGTAATAAGGAAGGAGAGGTTTTCACATATAGATATATTATCATTGACATCTTTTATGATTGGGAGCACTCATTAAAATATGACATGCTAAAGAGTTGATGTTGGACAAGGAACACGACGTAATGAGTCATGTCTTTCTTATATCTGAGATAAAGTATGTTGTCATGGATCCTCTAACTTGTTGAGCTTGCCTTTCCCCCTCATGCTAGCCAAATTCTCAGCACCAAGTAGAAATACTACTTGTGCTTCCAAACACCCTTAAACCAGTTTTGCCATGGGAGTCCACCATATCTACCTATGGATTGAGTAAGATCCTTCAAGTAAGTTGTCATCGGTGCAAAGCAATAAAAATTGCTCTAAATATGTATGATTGATTGGTGTGGGAGAAATAAGCTTTATACGATCTTGTGATGTGGAAGTAATAAAAGCGACGGACTGCATAATAAAGGTTCATATCACAAGGGGCAATATAAAGTGATGTTCTTTCGCATTGAGATTTTGTGCATCCAACCATAAAAGCGCATGGCAACCTCTGCTTCCCTCTACGAAGGGCCTATCCTTTATTATTATCTTCTACCTTATGCAAGAGTCATGGTGATCTTCACCTTTTCTTTTTCATTCTATCCTTTGGCAAGCTCAGCATGTTGGAAAGAACATGATATATATATATATATATATCTAATTGGATGTAGGGGAGCATGAACCATTATTGTTGACATTACCCTTGAGGTAAAAGGTTGTGGTGCAAAACTATAAGCCCCTATATTTCTCTGTGTCCGATTAAAACTCTGTAACCACAAGTATCGCGTGAGTGTTAGCAATTATGGAGGACTAAATGATAGTTGAGTATGTGGACTTGCTTTTTAGCTCTGACATAGACTCTTTCCGATGTTATGATAAATTGCAATTGCTTCAATGACTGAGATTATAGTTTGTCGGACCCCAATAAGGTTTATGATTTATACTCTTGCATTATGAATAGATCATCACTTGAACATAAGTAATCATATGACAAAATCTATATATGTTCTTGTTATGAGAATAATCATGATGCCTTTATGTCTGTATTTTATTTTTATCGACGCCTCTACCTCTAAACATGAGGACATATTTATTGTTATCGGCTTTTCGCTTGAGGACAAGCGAGGTCTAAGCTTGGGGGAGTTGATACGTCCATTTTGCATCATGCTTTTATATCGATATTTATCGCATTATGGACTGTTATTTCACTTTATGTCACATTACTTATGGCTATTCTCTCCTATTTTACAAGGTTTACATAAGGAGGGAGAATGTCGGCAGCTGGAATTCTGGTCTGGAAAAGGAGCAAATATTAGAGACCTATTCTGCGCAACTCCAAAAGTCCTGAAACTCCACGGAACATCTTAAAAGAAATAAAGAAAAATCCACGCCAAAGATGAAGGCCAGGGGGCCCACACCCTGCTCACGAGGGGGGCGCCCCCCCTAGGGCGCGCCCCTACCTCGTGGGCCCCCTGGTGGCTCTCCGACGCCCATCTTCTCCTATACGAGGTCTTTTGATGAGAAAAAAATAGGAAGGAACTTTTTGGGACGAGACTCCGCCGCCACGAGGCGGAACCTTGGTGGACACAATGAACAGGACTTACCCACTGACTATCAGCAACGGGATAAATTATACCTGCCTCAAGGAGCTTTAATATTTCCTTTCTTACCACTTCTTTCATCTTAGGATTCAGCCGTCGTTGGTGATCAATAACTTGTTTGGCGTCTTTCTCCAAATTTATTTTGTGTTGACATAGAGTGGGACTAATGCCCTTAAGATCATCAAGAGTATATCCAATAGCAGCACGGTGCTTCTTCAGAGTTTTCAATAATTTCTCTTCCTCCTTCTCTGAAAGGTTAGCACTAATAATAGCAGGATATATTTTCTTTTCATCAAGATAAGCATATTTAAGAGTATCAGGTAATGGTTTAAGCTCAAACACAGTATCACCCTTGGGTGGAGGAGGATCCCCTAGGATTTCAACAGGCAAATTGTGTTTCAGAATAGCTCCCTGTTTAAAGAATACTTCATCTATTTCCCTTCTTTCATTCATAAACATATCATTCTCATGGTCTAGAAAATATTGTTCTAAAGGATCATTAGGAGGCACATCAATATAAGCAAGACCAATAATTTCATCTTTACTAGGCAATTCTTCATCACGGGGTTGTCTATGAAATTTAGAAAAATTAAAATCATGAGACATATCATCCAAACCAATAGTAACAACATCCTTCTTGCAATCTATCTTAGCATTAACAGTGTTCAAGAAGGGTCTACCAAATATAATGGGACAAAAGCTATCTTGAGGGGAACCAAGAACAGTAAAATCAGCAGGATATTTAGCCTTCCCACACAAGACTTCAACGTCTCTAACAATTCCAATTGGTGAAATAGTATCTCTATTAGCATGCTTAATGGTAACATCGATATCTTCTATCTCAGATGGTGCAATATCATGCATAATTTCTTTGTATAAGGAAATAGGTATTGCACTAGCACTAGCACTCATATCACACAAGCCATGATAACAATGCTCTCCTATTTTAACAAAAATAATAGGCATGCCTACCACAGGTCTATGTTTATCTTTAGCACCAGGTTAGCAATTCTAGTAGTCTCATCACAAAAGTAAATAACATGCCCATCAATATTATCAGCCAAGAGATCTTTAACCATAGCAATATTAGGTTCAACTTTAACTTGCTCAGGGGGTTTATAAGTTCTAATATTACTTTTATGAACCACAGTTGAAGCTTTAGCATGATCCTTTATTCTAACAGGGAAATGTGGTTTCTCAACATATGCAGTAGGAACAACAGGATCAACATAAGTGATAGTTTTTTCTTCAACTTTAATAGGTGCAACTACATTTGTTTCAATGGGAGGATTATATTTAAACCACTTCTCCTTAAGGAGATCAACATGAGTAGCAAAAGATTCACAGAAAGAAGCTACTATCTCAGAGTCAAGTCATATTTAGTGCTAAATTTACGGAAAACATCGGTATCCATAAAAGATTTAACACAATCAAACTTAGGTGTTATACCTGACTCCTTACCTTCGTCGAGATCCCAATCTTCAGAGTTGCATTTAATTCTCTCCAATAAATTCCATTTGAATTCAATAGTCGTCATCATAAAGGAACCAGTACAAGAAGTATCGAGCATGGAGCGATTGTTGTCAGAAAGCTGAGAATAAAATTTTTGAATAATCATTTCTCTTGAGAGCTCATGATTGGGGCATGAATATAACATTGACTTAAGCCTCCCCCAAGCTTAAGCGATGCTTTCTCCTTCGCGAGGCCAAAAATTATATATATAATTACGATCAGGATGAACAAGATGCATAGGATAAAACTTTCGATGGAATTCCAATTTCAACCGTTTGTAGTCCCATGATCCCATATCATCACATAGACTATACCATGTCAATGCATCTCCCTTCAAAGATAAAGGGAAGACCTTCTTCTTGATAATATCATCGGGCATACCTGCAAGCTTAAATAATCCACAAACTTCATCCATATAGATTAAGTGTAAGTCGGGATGCAATGTTCCATCTCCTGCAAAAGGATTAGCTAGCAGTTTCTCTATCATACCCGAAGGAATTTCAAAGTAAACATTTTCAGTAGGTTCAGTAGGTTGAGGGGTAACTAATTGTGGTTCCAGACGAGGTGAAGATACCCCGAACAAACCCCTCAAAGGATTATGTTCCATAGTAACAAGTGACAGTAAATTTCATCACACTATATACATTTTTCCTTACCAAATTCCACCTACCAAAGGTGCTTCACTCCCCGGCAACGGCGCCAGAGAAGAGTCATGATGACCCGCAAGTATAGGGGATCTATCATAGTCCTTTCGATAAGTAAGAGTGTCAAACCCAACAAGGAGCAGAAGGAAATGATAAGCGGTTTTCAGCAAGGTATTCTCTGCAAGCAATGAAATTATCGGTAACAAATAGTTTTATGATAAAGTAATTAGTAACGAGTAGCAAGTAGTAAAAGTAAATAAGGTGTAGCAAGATGTCCCAATCCTTTTTATAGCAAAGGACAAGTCTGGACAAACTCTTATATGAAGGAAAGCGCTCCCGAGGACACATGGGAATTATCGTCAAGCTAGTTTTCATCATGATCATATGATTCGCGTTCGGTACTTTGATAATTTGATATGTGGGTGGACCGGTGCTTGGGTGCTGTCCTTACTTGGACAAGCATCCCACTTATGATTAACCCCTATTGCAAGCATCCGCAACTACAACAGAAGTATTAAGGTAAACCTAACCATAGCATGAAACATATGGATCCAAATCAGCCCCTTACGAAGCAACGCATAAACTAGGGTTTAAGCTTCTGTCACTCTAGCAACCCATCATCTACTTATTACTTCCCAATGCCTCCATCTAGGCCCAAACAATGGTGAAGTGTCATCTAGTCGACGTTCACATGAGACCACTAGAAGGATGACAACATACATCTCATCAAAATATCGAACGAATACCAAATTCACATGACTACTAATAGCAAGACTTCTCCCATGTCCTCAAGAACAAACATAACTACTCACAAAGCATATTCATGTTCATAATTAGAGGGGTATTAATATGCATAATGGATCTGAACATATGATCTTCCACCAAGTAAACCAACTAGCATCAACTACAAGGAGTAATCAACACTACTAGCAACCCACAGGTACCAATCTGAGGTTTGGATACAAAGATTGGATACAAGAGATGAACTAGGGTTTGAGATGAGATGGTGCTGGTGAAGATGTTGATGGAGATTAACCCCCTCCCGATGAGAGGATTGTTGGTGATGACGATGGTGATGATTTCCCCCTCCCAGAGGGAAGTTTCCCCGGCAGAACAGCTCTCCCGGAGCCCAAGATTGGTTCCGCCAAGGTTCCGCCTCGTGGCGGTGGAGTTTCGTCCCGAAAGCTTGCTTATGATTTTTTCCTCGACGAAAGACTCCATATAGCAGAAGATGGCCATAGGAGGGCCACCAGGGGCCCATGAGGCAGGGGGCACGCCCAGGGGGTAGGGCGCGCCCCCACCCTCGTGGCTGGTAGGTGGCCCCCCTCTGGTACTTCTTGTGCTCTGTATTTTTTATATATTCTGAAAATAACTTCCGTGAAGTTTCAAGACTTTTGGAGCTGTGCAGAATAGGTCTATAATATTTGCTCCTTTTCCAGCCTAGAATTCTAGCTGCCGGCATTCTCCCTCTTTATGTAAACCTTGTAAAGTAAGAGAGAATAGGCATAAGTATTGTGACATAATGTGTAATAATAGCCCATAATGCAATAAAATATCGATATAAAAGCATAATGCAAAATGGAAGTATCACCGGTCAGCCCATACGTTTGAGGTCCGTTTGAGGCGTCCGTCTAGATCAAAAAAAATATGACCGATCAGCCCGCCCGGACGTATGAGGCGGGTTTGAGAGGTCCGAATGCAGATGCTCTTAGAAGGCTGATAATTGAGGCACGAGTTTTCTTTATCCATATTGATACTAGTAACCAGGACGTTAACTGAAAACAGACAATGTCAACCAATTCGAACAGTTCTTGTCGGATTGTCTAGTGTAGTTCTAAAGAAGCTGACTCTATTAATTAATTAGAAAAGAAACCAAGGCTGCTGCTTTTCGTCAGAAATATTTCTTATTTTCCCCTTTCATCAACATCGCGCCAAGTGCAATGTTTCTCTCATATAACGTGTAGTATTTATTCTGAATCTATTCGATCTGATGGTGTGCCTGCTCATCAGAGTTTTCTTTTGTTGCCACTTCTGAATCTGATGATTGACTCCATCTTTGTATCTACCATTGTACTTCATCTCTGTATCTATACTAAACTAAAGAAGCACCGCCATTTCAGGCTAGCGCGCATGGTTGCATAGTTGGTATTATGTACTAGACGCTTACGCGTCATTTCTTAAGATGTCCCCGTTCGCGTCATTTGTAATTCATCCAACAGTTTCAACGCCCTTATAAAAGGCACACCTATGCCCCCGTTCGCGTCAAGTTAATCATGAGGACGATCACAAAAGTAGGTAAGAACAACAAAGCTTGGACGCCTCATGTTTACCAGCGCAGTTCCTATGTTTATTGACAGTTTCTTGCCCCCTTCCATCACAATCACAACTGATCTTCCAGATTCTGCGCGGCCATCAGCGGCTCAATTATAAGTAAAAGGAAATTTTCTTTTGAGTTTGTATCCCTAAACCGAGAGTTTAACAAACGTAATTAACTCGGGGTCCCACTAGTCAGCGCCTCAGTGGCTAGTTAACGGAGTCATTAGCGACTAATTAAACAGGGACACGTCAACCATCCTGGGTTATCCGCCGGCGACCATCCCGCATTGTGGAGTACCATGGAGAGTGCTACGAAGCGCTAGAACGCTGGCTAAGGGGCTCTTAGGCCTCCTGGGAGCATCAAGAGCTCGGCTTCGCGCTCGGTTTGATCAGCAGGGATGGCTAGCAATGGCGAGTGATATAACATCCCAAATTTTCAATTTGGATTGTTATACATTAGATCATCATTGCATAGCATATTTTATTTTTGCATTTTGGTTGATCCTAGAAAATTCTACGCAACTCAAGGACCCATGGAGAGAGTTGGGGATTTCGTTATTTTTATATTTGAGTTTTCTCAAATTTTGAGAATGGGATCATTCGATTTTATTTATTTTATCATCAATTATTTCTATTACAAAAATATGAGAGAGGGAATAAAATGACTTTCCCAAAATAGAGAAATATTGATGATTTAATAATAAAATCAAACAAGATTTTATTTCGGAGTTTTTCGATGTTTTATTTGAATTTAGGAAAAATATGCGTTTTTCAAAATTGCATTTAGGCCCCAAATAAATGTTCACTTTGTCGGGCTTGATTTTAGAAGTCCGGGAAAATTTATTTCGGGATTTTTAGAGTCCGTTTAGTATTTCTTTTTATTTTTCTTCCGGGCGGAAATAAATTTAAAAAAAACGAACCGACCTAGCGGGCCGTGTCCAACTAGGACTCTGGCCCGACTAGGCTTTATAAGCCGAGGCCCAGCCCCGGGGAACCCTAGCCGCCCCAGCCCCCAACCCTAGCCGCTGCCCTAGCCGCCGCCCGGTCCCGCCGCCGCCCGCCCGCGCCGCCGCCGCCGCTGCTGCCCGTCGCCGCGCTGCCCCGTGCCGCTGTCGCCGGACCCGCCGCCGAGGTTCGCCGCCCGCCTCATTTTTCGTGCCTTCGGTTTTAAAAAAAACCGATCGGTTTTCATCGGTTTTCGTCGGTTTAATAGATTTGTTTTTTTTAAATAGATCGATTTTTCCGGTTTATTTATTTTTAGCAAGCGTTCGTCATTTTTCTTTTTCTCGGATTAAATCCGCGATTTTTCTGATCGCGATTCCTGATTCGATTTTCGTTTTAGTTTAACTTTTCGCTCGTTTATCGAAATCAGGCGATTCAAGCGCCTAGAGTTTCGTCTCGAAACCCACTATCCGTTTAACCAACTTAAACAAGATTTTTCTACTGTAAAATTTGCCCTAGATCCAGATTACTAGAATGAAGTTGTTTTCTTCCGCCCTTTGACTTTCGTTGCTTCGTTCGATTTGATTCTTTTGCCAACCGGAGTTCTTAAATTGAACCTTCTGGTTAGATCTCTTATTTGAGTTTTACCTGTGCATTAGTTGAGTACTTATTGTATGCTTGTTTGTTTGTCTGTGATAGAGTATCCGGAGTGCGCCGCCTGCTACCTCGAATCGCTAGGTTTCCCGGATCATCAGCAAGGCAAGTAACACTTGGATCATACCTTTTCTACTACTCAGTTTTATTGCATTAGATCAATCCTCACACATTGCATGATTAGGATCTAATTAAATTGTGGGATGGGAAGTAGATGAGGTAGTACCTATTACCTGTTTATTATCAAACCTTTGGGAGTTACTTCTACGTTTGCTTATTATGCCATGCTATGCTAGTAGACGTGGATTGGGTGAGTGATATCCGTGACAGATGTGAGATTGATAATTAATGGTTTATCTAAGGTGACAACTTAAACACACATATGGATGGATTGAGGCACCTGGGTATTCCAGGACTTGCCTGTTTTCTTTTGGACCGCCACCCAGGCTCAAAGGGATCATGAGACTATTCATACTAAAAACTTCCGTGTGCAGCCACAAGCTATTATGGGCTCTAGCATAGTTGACTAAGTTGTGCGAACTCTTACAGTGGTAGACTAGCAGATGTAGGGGATGTAGGTGGTACGGTCTACCCGATCGTAAGGTGCTAGCGCTTCTGAAAGACTATGTCTCGGTCATCCGTCTTCTCAAACACCATGTAGTGCGAGAAAACAAACGGAGGCGATCGAGTCTTGTGGGGAAAAGTGCGCAAACCTCTGCAGAGTGTAACAAACTAATCATGGTTAGCCGTGTCCCCGGTTAAGGACATCTTGAGTATCTAGTACTTGGGTTATCATGTGAATCTCAACATGTTACTCTAAATTAATTTTGTTGGGTTATGTTTAATGATGATGCTTAATTGGGATTGAGAATGCTGTCAACCATTCTCAATGTTTAACAACCACCTTGATAGTAATTAAAATTTTATTCCTTTGAAGTAGGGAAAAATTGGCTTTACGCAAAACTGTAACCATAGAGCTTTCCACCAGCCAAATATGCATATAGTATAGCTGTTTCATTCCATTACTCTCTATGTGTTACCTTGCCAGCATATTCCATGTGCTGACCCATTTTCGGGCTGCAACATTAATGTTGCAGACTTTTCAGATGACGATTAAGGAGTTTTTAGGTCGTGGTTCTATACTTAGTGATGTCGTTGGAGTTGATGGACTCACTTATCTTCCAAGCCCTCCGCTGTTATCATTATTAGATGGCCTTAAGCCATATTTATTGTAATAAGTTCTCTTTTGAGACATTCGATGTAATAAGTGTGTGATTGCTACTCTGCTATAAATCCTCCGAGTACTGTGTGGTGTCAGCATTACTGATCCAGGGATGACACCGGAGCACAGAGATCAGACTGTTTAAGGTCTGGTCGCTACAGAAATGGTATCAGAGCACACGCTGACTGTAGGACACGACCACTAAGCTAAAGACCTAGATCACTACTCACTCTCTTCTCTTCTGACCTCTCGTAGTTTCTATTCTTTAGGATGGCAGATGCAAGGAACAAGTTTACGCAACCGGATGAAGATGCACCCTTTGGACGCCACTTGAAGGAAGTCACTAGATACCTGAACATAGGAGTACCAAGCTTCACAGAAACCTACAACGCCACTTTACCTGAAGAAGAGCGATGGATGATTCAAGTTCAAGTTCCAGGAAGGACGTTCATGCCAGTCACTGAGCCCATAGAATTTTCTTTTGATGCACCAACTTGGAGTCTAGGAAAGAGCATGGCAGCTCACATCACCATGGGACGCATTGGAGAAGTCTACCGCAAGGATCTCAGGGATACTATCTACCAGATTTGTGGGCGCCGAGATGAACACTGGGAGATGATCAGCACCAGGAATGATAGATCAATTGCAGCTTTTATCCAAGAGTTAAACCAGCACATTCGACGACAGGAGAACCAGATGTGCGCCGACATGATAGATCTGAAGAAGGATAAGACCAGAATCAAGGAACTGGAGGAAGAACTCAAGGCTACACGTGAAGATTATGAAGAGGAAATTGAAGTATTGGTGGATAAAAATGCCGACCTAACAAAGAAGATTGGAATATTTATGGGAGGCCCGACGCCAGTAGAGGAAGACGAAGAACCCAAGGAGATTAGCCCGGAAGACTACATCATCATCGACGGCACCGACTCGGAAGCAGATAGTAGCGATGATGACTATGTTGATGAAGCTGGAGCAGATATTATGGAGTCCACAACCGTAGAATATTTCTAATAGACCACCTCACTAGTAGTAGCAGTCCACCATGTAAATATAGTAGTCCGAGCACTTTTGCGATAGTTAGATCGATTGTATGCCTTTGGTTGATTGATTGAAGTGAATTGTTTGCTTTTGCCTCATGTGCATATGGGTAGTGTTTTCTCTTTAGACCCTCTCTATTCTTATATCTCATCTTTTCTAAACCCTCAGATGCCTCTGAGATGTGACCCCGGATTTGCCTTTCCACCGGAGCTCACCCAGTTGATCCAGCAGCAGAACACATTGATGCAGTTGCTAGTCCAGAATCAGAATCAGGGGAACAACAACAACAACAACCCACCACCACCACCACCTGTTGACCACTTAGCCCGTTTTCTTAGGCTGAATCCGCCGGTGTTTTCCAGTAGCACCGAGCCGATAGTAGCAGATGATTGGCTCCGCAAGACAGCTAGGGAGTTGACCACAGCAGGATGCACAGATGCAGAGAAGGTGAAGTTTGCCGCACATCAGTTAGAAGGACCCGCGGCATCATGGTGGGAGAATTTGACAGCCACCTTCCCAGTCGACACTGTCACATGGGACCAGTTTCAGCAGGCTTTCCGTACTGCCCATGTTTCAGCAGGAGCTATGGCCATGAAGAAGCATGAGTTTCATAACTTGCGCCAAGGAGGACGGACAGTTGGCCAGTATGTGGAGGAGTTTAGTAAGCTAGCATGTCATGCCCCAGATGACGTTGCTACGGATGCAGCTAAACAAGAGAAGTTTCTGGAAGGACTGAATGATGAGTTGAGCATGCAGTTGATGGTAGCCACCTTCAACAACTACCAGGAGTTGGTAGATCGTGCTCTTATGATTTAAGGGAAGCAGCAGCAAATTGAGAATCGCAAGAGGAAGTATGGACAAGGAAAGTACAATTCAGGAGCTCAGCAGAAGCCACGTTTTACCCCTAGACCGGGAGGACATTTTTAGCATACCCATGGGGGAGGTAGCTCGCACAATCACAATGGCACTAAGAATGGTAATGGCAATGGAGGAAGCAACGGCCAGAACCGCACCAACCCATGAACCCCAGCCAAGAAGGACTTGAGCCAAGTCACTTGCTATAAGTGTTCGAAGCCAGGACATTATGCCAATGAATGTCCTGAAGGCCAAAATGGCAATGGAAGTTCTGGGAAGAAGCCGAACCCTTTCAACAGGGGACAGGTGAACCACGTTAGCATGGAGGAGGTTGAAGCTCAGCCCGATGCAGTAATAGGTAAGTTTTTGGTTAAGTAATTTACTGCACTCGTTCTTTTTGATACTGGTGCATCACATTCATACATCTCAAGGGGATTTGTGGATAAGTATAACCTACCAACCCAAGCCCTTAGGTCACCCATGTTAGTAACCTCGCCAGGAGCAGAGTATGTGGCTAGTCTATGGTGTGATCGGTTACCATTAAGGATTGGTAACTATGTTTTTCCCTCAGACCTAGTAGTATTGGAATCTCAAGGATTGGATGTGATATTAGGCATGGATTGGTTATCAAAGTATGAAGGAAATATTGAGTGTGCTAGTAAGTCAATTTTGCTTACCACACCAGAAGGGAGAAGGATCAAGTATGTATCCCGGCATGTGCCAAAGAGGACCCAAGCAAATTGCCTAACAGGAGTTGTGCAGGAGGAAGTACCAGTGGTAAGGGATTTCCCTGATGTATTTCCAGAAGAGTTGCCAGGCATGCCACCAGATAGAGATATTGAGTTTTTGATTGAGCTATTGCTAGGCACTGGGCCAATATCAAAGAGACCATATAGGATGCCAGCAAAGGATTTGGTGGAAATTAAGAAGCAGATTAAGGAGTTACTGGATAAGGGATATATTCGCCCAAGTTCTTCGCCTTGGGGATCGCCAGTACTTCTAGTGGAGAAGAAGGATGTATCGTTAAGGATGGTTGTTGATTATCGAGGATTGAACGAAGTAACGATCAAGAACAAGTACCCACTACCAATGATCAATGATCTGTTTGATCGATTGCAAGGAGCTAAAGTATTTTCCAAGATCGATTTGTGATCAGGATACCACCAGTTGAAGATTCGAGAACAGGATATTCCGAAGACAGCTTTTACCACCAGGTATGGGCTGTATGAGTATACCGTTATGTCATTTGGTCTGACTAACGCACCTGCCTATTTTATGAACATGATGAACAAAGTGTTTATGGAGTTTTTGGATAAGTTCGTCGTAGTGTTCATTGATGATATCCTGGTATATTCGAAGAATGAAGAGGAGCATAAGGAGCATTTGCGTTTGGTACTTGGAAAGCTCAGAGAACACCAATTATATGCCAAGTTCAGCAAATGTGAGTTTTGGTTGAAGGAAGTAGGATTCCTCGGACACGTTATATCCAGAGAAGGTATAGTAGTAGATCCCGCTAAAGTTGAAACCATGACCAAGTGGGAAGCCCCAACAACAGTTGGAGAGATCCGGAGTTTTCTTGGACTCGCAGGATACTACCGGAGGTTTATTGAGAATTTCTCAAAGATTGCGAAGCCTATGACGAAGTTGTTGAAGAAAGATACCAAGTTCATATGGACGGAGGAGTGTGAGGCTAGTTTTCAGGAGTTGAAGAAACGCTTGGTTACCTCACCAGTGTTGATTTTGCCAGACCAGACCAAAGATTATGAGGTGTATTGTGACGCTTCACGTCGAGGACTTGGAGCAGTGCTTATGCAGGAAGGGAGAGTTGTTTCATATGCCTCAAGACAACTGAAGCCCCATGAGTTGAATTATGCCACGCATGATTTGGAGTTAGCAGCCGTAGTGCATGCATTGAAGACATGGAGACATTTCCTCATTGGAAACCATTGTGAGGTGTACACGGATCATAAGAGTTTGAAGTACATTTTCACACAGAAGGAGTTGAATCTCAGACAAAGGAGATGGTTGGAGCTTATCAAAGATTATGATATGAAATTGCACTATCACCCCGGAAAGGCTAATGTAGTAGCTGACGCGTTAAGCCGTAAGAGCCATGTCAATACGTTAATGATGGGAGGGATACCCAAGGAGTTAGCAGAAAATCTTCGTGAACTATGTGTGGAAATAGTTCCGAGAGCCTATGTAGCAGCACTAGAGATTCAGTCAACTTTGATGGATAGAATCAGAGAAGCTCAAAAAACTGACAAAGAGATTGCCGCTATAAAGGAGAAACTGAGCAAAGGAAAAGCTAAAGGATTTCGTGAGGATGAGCATGATACCCTATGGTTTGAAGACCGTGTTTACGTGCCCATAACCCGGAGATCAGGAAGTTGATTTTGCAAGAGGCACACGATTCACCGTATTCCATTCACCCAGGGGATACCAAGATGTATTTGGATTTGAAGGATATTTTCTGGTGGACGGGAATGAAGAAGGATATTGCGGAGTATGTAGCAGTTTGTGATGTATGCCAGAGAGTAAAGGCAGAGCATCAGAAGCCAGCAGGATTGTTACAACCATTGCCGATACCCGAATGGAAGTGGGATAAGTTAGGCATGGATTTTATCACGGGATTGCCCAGGACTCGTTCAGGCCATGACTCAATTTGGGTTGTAGTTGATCGATTGACGAAAGTAGCTCATTTCATCCCAAGTAAAGACCACTTACACCAGTGCTAAGTTGGCAAAGATATACATGACCAGGATCGTATGTCTGCATGGAGTTCCAAGGAGTATCGTATTAGATAGAGGAACCCAGTTTACCTCAAAGTTATGGAAGCAGTTGCACGAAACTTTGGGTACCAGGCTAGAGTTCAGTACAGCTTTTCATCCACAGACAGATGGACAGACCGAGAGAGTAAATCAGATTTTGGAGGATATGCTGAGAGCTTGTGCGCTAGATTATGGATCTAGTTGGGACGATAATTTGCCATATGCAGAGTTCTCTTACAACAACAGTTACCAAACCAGTTTGAAGATGGCCCCTTTCGAAGCTTTGTACGGAAGGAGGTGCAGGACACCGCTGTCGTGGGACGAAGTCGGAGACCGCCAGTTATTTGGACCTGACTTGATTAAAGAGTCTGAACAGAAGGTGAAATTGATTCGCGATAGGCTCAAGATAGCCCAGTCCAGACAGAAGAGTTATGCAGATTCTAAAAGCAAGGAGACAGTTTACGAAGTCGGAGATAGAGCTTATCTTCGAGTATCTCCACTTCGGGGAACAAAGCGTTTTGGAGTTAAAGGGAAGTTAGCGCCACGATTTGTAGGACCATATCGAGTTTTGGAACGTATGGAGAAGTGGCCTACAAGTTGGAATTGCCCGAAGGATTGTCAGGAGTACATGATGTGTTCCACGTTTCTCAGTTAAAGAAGTGTCATGCGGAGATGGCTGACGTACCGTTGAGAGATACTGTGGCTTTGGAAACTATTCAGTTGGATAACGATTTGACCTACGAGGAGAAACCAGTTAAGATCCTCGAGTTTGCCAGCCGAGTTACTCGCAGCAAGGTTATCAAGTTTTGCAAGGTTCATTGGAGCCACCACACGAAGGATGAAGCCACCTGGGAGCGAGAGGAAGATTTTCTCAAAGACCACCCTCACCTATTTTCTAGCCAACCCGAATCTCGAGGGCGAGATTCATCTTAAGGGGGGTAGGTTTGTAACATCCCAAATTTTCAATTTGGAATGTTATACATTAGATCATCATTGCATAGCATATTTTATTTTTGCATTTTGGTTGATCCTAGAAAATTCTACGCAACTCAAGGACCCATGGAGAGAGTTGGGGATTTCATTATTTTTATACTTGAGTTTTCTCAAATTTTGAGAGTAGGATCATTTGATTTTATTTATTTTATCATCAATTATTTATATTACAAAAATATGAGAGAGGGAATAAAATGACTTTCCCAAAATAGAGAAACATTGAGGATTTAATAATAAAATCAAACAAGATTTTATTTCGGAGTTTTTCGGTGTTTTATTTGAATTAAGGAAAAATGTGCGTTTTTCAAAATTGCATTTAGGCCCCAAATAAATGTTCACTTTGTCAGGCTTGATTTTAGAAGCCCGAGAAAATTTATTTCGAGATTTTTTAAGTCCGTTTAGTATTTCTTTTTATTTTTCTCCGAGCGGAAATAAATTAAAAAAACGAACCGACCTAACGGGCCGTGTCCGACTAGGACTCTGGCCCGACTAGGCTTTATAAGCCGAGGCCCAGCCCCGGGGAATCCTAGCCGCTCCAGCCCCCAACCCTAGCCGCTGCCCTAGCCGCCGCCCGGTCCCGCCGCTGCCGCCGCCGCCGCCCGCGCCGCCGCCGCCACCCGCCCGCGTCGCCGCCGCCGCTTCCCGTCGCGGCGCCGCCCCACGCCGCCGTCGCCGGACGCCGCCGCCGCCGCCGAGGTTCGCCGTCGCGCCTCGTTTTTCGTGCCTTCGGTTTTGAAAAAAAGCCGATCGGTTTTCGTTGGTTTAATAAATTTGGTTTTTTTAAATAGATCGGTTTTTCTGGTTTATTTATTTTTAGCGAGCGTTCGTCGTTTTTCTTTTTCTCGGATTAAATCCGCGATTTTTCTGATCGCGATTCCTGATCCGATTTTCGTTTTAGTTTAACTTTTCGCTCGTTTATCGAATCAGGCGATTCAAGCGCCTAGAGTTTCGTCTCAAAACCCTCTATCCGTTTAACCAACTTAAACAAGATTTTGCTACTGTAAAATTTGCACTAGATCCAGATTACTAGAACGAAGTTGTTTTCTTTCGCCGTTTGACTTTCGTTGCTTCGTTCGATTTGATTCTTTTTGCCAACCGGAGTTCTTAAGTTGAACCTTCTGGTTAGATCTCTTATTTGAGTTTTACCTGTGCATTAGTTGAGTACTTATTGTATGGTTGTTTGTTTGTCTGTGATAGAGTATCCGGAGTGCGCAGCCTGCTACCTCGAATCACTAGGTTTCTCGGATCATCAGCAAGGCAAGTAACACTTTGATCATACCTTTTCTACTACCCAGTTTTATTGCATTAGATCAATCCTCACACATTGCATGATTAGGATCTAATTAAATTGTGGGATGGGAAGTAGATGAGGTAGTACCTATTACCTGTTTATTATCAAACCTTTGGGGGTTACTTCTACGTTTGCTTATTATGCCATGCTATGCTAGTAGACGTGGATTGGGTGAGTGATATCCATGACAGATGTGAGATTGATAATTAATGGTTTATCTAAGGTGGCAACTTAAACACACATCTGGGTGGATTAAGGCACCTGGGTATTCCAAGACTTGCTTGTTTTCTTTTGGACCGCCACCCAGGCTCAAAGGGATCATGAGACTATTCATACTAGAAACTTCTGTGTGCAGCCACAAGCTATTATGGGCTCTAGCATAGTTGACTAAGTTGTGCGAACTCTTACAGTGGTAGACTAGCAGATGTAGGGGATGTAGGTGGTACGGTCTACCCGATCGTAAGGTGCTAGCGCTTCTGAAAGACTATGTCTTGGTCATCCGTCTTCTCAAACACCATGTAGTGCGAGAAAACAAACGGAGGCGATCGAGTCTTGTGGGGAAAAGTGCGCAAACCTCTGCAGAGTGTAACAAACTAATCATGGTTAGCCGTGTCCCCGGTTAAGGACATCTTGAGTATCTAGTACTTGGATTATCATGTGAATCTCAACATGTTACTCTAAATTAATTTTGTTGGGTTATGTTTAATGATGATGCTTAATTGGGATTGAGAATGCTATCAACCATTCTCAATGTTTAACAACCACCTTGATAGTAATTAAAATTTTATTCCTTTGAAGTAGGGAAAAATTGGCTTTACGCAAAACTGTAACCATAGAGCTTTCCACCAGCCAAATATGCATATAGTATAGCTATTTCATTCCATTACTCTCTGTGTGTTACCTTGCCAGCATATTCCATGTGCTGACCCGTTTTTGGGCTGCAACATTAATGTTGCAGACTTTTCAGACGACGATTAAGGAGTTTTTAGGTTGTGGTTCTATACTCAGTGATGCCGTTGGAGTTGATGGACTCACTTATCTTCCAAGCCTTCCACTGTTATCGTTATTAGATGGCCTTAAGCCATATTTATTGTAATAAGTTCTCTTTTGAGACATTCGATGTAATAAGTGTGTGATTGCTACTCTGCTATAAATCCTCCGAGTACTGTGTGGTGTCAGCATTACTGATCCAGGGATGACACCGGAGCACAGAGATCAGACTGTTTGAGGTCTGGTCGCTACAAGTGATAACCCACAAGTATAGGGGATCAATTGTAGCCTCTTTCGATAAGTAAGAGTGTCGAACCCAACGAGGAGCTAAAGGTAGAATAAATATTCCCTCAAGTTCTATCGACCACCGATACAACTCTACGCACACTTGGCGTTTGCTTTACCGAAAACAAGTATGGAACTAGAAGTACTTTGTAGGTGTTTTTGGGTAAGCTTGCAAGAAAGTAAAGAGCACGGAAATAAAGACTAGGGGCTGCTAAGATAAAGACACAACTAAATTAGCTTTAGTAAAGAGCTTTTGTCAACAAGAAAGTTATTTGTCCCTAGGCAATCGATAACTAGACCGGTAATCATTATTGCAATTTTATTTGAGGGAGAGGCATAAGCTAACATACTTTCTCTACATGGATCATATGCACTTATGATTGGAACTCTAGCAAGCATCCACAACTACTAAAGATTCATTAAGGTAAAACCCAACCATAGCACTAAAGCATCAAGTCCCCTTTATCCCATACGCAAACAACCTACTTACTCGGGTCTGTGCTTCTGTCACTCACGCCACCCACCATAAGCAAATCATAAGCATATTGCAAACCCTACAGCGGGAATCCCTCATGCTTGCGCGACACGGAGAGCACCATAGGACAGCTCCAATAATAAAACATACAACTCAAACCAATCACGATCATCAAATAGCGATTAGGGCAAAACAGATCTACTCAAACATCATATGATAGCCATACATCATTGGGAAATAATATATAGCGTTGAGCACCATGTTTAAGTAGAGATTACAGCGGGTAAGAGAGAGGTTACACCGCTGCATAGAGGGGGGAAGAGTTGATGATGATGGTGGTGAAGTTGTTGGTGAAGATGGCGGTGATGATGATGGCCCCGGCAGTGCTCCGGCGCCACCGGAAGCAAGGGGGAGAGAGCCCCCCTTCTTCTTCTTCTTCCTTGACCTCCTCCCTAGATGGGAGAAGGGTTTCCCCTCTGGTCCTTGGCTCCCATGGCGTGGGAGGGGCGAGAGCCCCTCCGAGATTGGATCTATCTCTATGTTTCTCTCTGGTTCTGCGTTCTGTTCTGGCTCTGTTTCACCGTTTCGTATATATGTGGAGATCCGTAACTCCGATTGGCCTGAAACCTTCACCGTGATTTTTTTTCTGAATATTAGCTTTCTTGCGGCAAAAGAAGAGCGTCAACCGCCTTACGGTGGGCTCACGAGGGTAGGGGCACCCCCCTTCCTCGTGACCACCTCGGCACTGGTTCGCGTTGATTTTCCTTCCGAATTTTCCATATTTTCCAAAAATAGGCTCCGTCCGTTTTTATCCCGTTTGGACTCCGTTTGATATGGATATTCTGCGAAACCAAAAACATGCAACAGACAGGAACTGGCACTGGGCACCGGATCAATATGTTAGTCCCAAAAATAGTATAAAAAGTTGCCAAAAAGTATATGAAAGTTGAATAATATTGGCATGGAACAATCAAAAATTATAGATACGACGGAGACGTATCAGCGAGCTACGCGGCGGCGGCTACGAGATCTCGGCCATGGCGGAATAGCTAGCTAGGGTTCGAGCGCGAGAAGGGGAATATGAGGAAAACGGAGAGGGGATCATGGCGCATCCGCTGGCGTCGGCGGCGAGCTTGGGGATGCGTTGACAGTGGCGGATCGACGCCGGCGTTCGGCGAACCGAGGCGGTAGTGACAAGCTCAAAGGCTCGCTGTGGTGCTCCCGGGCTCGTGTTCATCGTTGAGGATATGCAGCGTGGCTCGCCGGAGCTTTTAGACAACTTCGGGAGGCGAGGCGACGGCGGTAGACGCGGTTCGGGGAAGAGAGCAGAGGAGGACAGGATAGTCACGGGCCAGGGGAAAGAGAGAGCTGGGTCGAGGGCCCAGTTGGGCCTCAACTTAGTTTTTCAGGGTGGCCGGTGCGGTGCGGGGCGTAAAATCCATCGCTGCGCAGATTACTACCGTATCGGAAGTTTAATTAGGACGTGACTAGTTTATTACATGGACTCTACCTATTGCATCGCCAACACGGGGATAATGCATGGCTGTTAGCTGCGAAAGATATCAAAGAGCACAAATAAAAGAGGCCACTGAGTTCAACCCGTGACCCAGCACCAAAAGGTGCACACGGACGAAAAGATGGCCTCCGAGCCCATCCGTGACCCAGCACCGATAAGTGTGCACGGACCAAAACAAATGCAGTGAAAAGATCCCCTATGAAGGCACAGTCGTAAAAAAAATAGCGCAATTACACCCCCGGGGTCTTCTTTCCTCGCACCCAAATCCACGTCCTCACCACGCGCAGAGCATCGGACCCCCTCCCCAGCTCGCCGCTTCCACACCTCAAGGGGAGTGCCTACCCCCGCCGTCATGGCCTTGGCCACTGTAATAAATAATGACAAAATTTGTATAAAATTTACACATAATTTGCGTCTCTTTATAATATGCGAGAATAAGCACATAAAATTTACATTGATTTTACATATAATAGTGGTATTTTCGCAAATTTTACTAAGTAATAAATTGTTAGCATGATATTACCCTTAAAGAAGAAGGAAAATAAAATTAAAATAAGAAGTTATCTGAGGAAGAATGAAAACTCTTTAAGAACAAAGAAAATGAAAAACTAAAACAAATAATGGCAAAATTTGCATACAATTTGCCAATAAATTACGTATTTTTATAATATGCTCTCGTGGTCGCGCCACCCGTCCTGCACAGACTAGCTGCATGTTGCATGCATGCGGTACTCTACGCGTGTGTGCTAAGAGAATTGACTAATCCTAATTGTTTTTTTTTTTGTTTGTCTAGGACACGTATAAATGGCTCAATCAAGCATAAAGAGAAAAATAATATCTACACAATCTTCACCTAAGATCAATTACATAGGACTTATATGTGCAATCTTATAGCACATCCAGATGTGCTTTAGCAAAACTTTTATTTTTTAGTCAACTCAAGTATAGCTAAAGCATTGCCAAATGTTGTTTTTTGTCCTCCTAGCACTGACTCGACTTTGAATGAACTTGGCGTTGGTGCAACCTTTCTATATTTTTTGGTTTTTGTTACTGCCTTTTAGGGGAGCTAGGATTGCTTGTTTTGATGTTTGCTTGTAACCAGAAAACCCCTGTTTCTTGATGTGTGCCTTTTGCAATTGGCAAGTGTGTAGCCGTTTCATTGGCACCTTTGTATTGGCCGGACGTGTGGTCTGGCAGGGCATCGACCGAACGAGTTCGCCTGGCACGAGAAGTTCTTGGAGCGAACGCCCCTCGTATAGGCCTTTTGTTGTGACTAAGAAAAAGAAAAAATAAGGCCCAATTTAATCCGTGACCAAAAAACCCAGATTTGGCTGTGACTAATAAAGTCCTGATTTTGACGTGATGATAAATGAAAATTTTCCATGACAAAAAAATTACTGTAAAACTTACCATGATACATATACAAACCAATTTCCCATCGGAAAAACATTTGAACAGATTATTGTGGCAATATATATCATTTTTTTGCCTTTTGTCATTTTAATTACAAAATTGACGTGGTAGATGTACATAAAAATTTGCCATGATATTTTAATTAAAATTTCGATGCTCCATATAAGGAATTTGGCATTTATGTCAAATAAGAGTAGTTACGACCAAAGTTGCCGTGGCAGATGTATAATAAATTTTGCCATGGTATTTTAAGGAAAATTTGTCATGCTTTTATATAAGAAATCTGTCATGTATGTGAAATAGCACAAAAAATTGATAAAAAAATTCCATGACAAATGCATGTTCAAATTTGCCATGGTATTTTTATCAAATATACCATGCTTTATAAAAAGAAATTTGTCATGAATGTGAAATAATACAAAAAAATGAAAAAAAATTGTGATGGCAAATACATGTTCAATTTGCCATGTTATTTTTTTACCGAAAATGCCATATTTTGCATAATAAAAATTACCGTGTATGTCAAATAGCACACAAAAATGATCAAAAATTTGCCATGGCAAGTGCATATTCAATTTTTCCATGCTATTTTTTTTACCTAATTTGCCATGATTTATAAAAGAAATTTGCCATTAATGTGAAATAATAAATTGCCATGGAAAATGCAAGTTCAATTTTTCCATGGTATTTTTACCAAAATTGCCATCTTTTGCGTAATAAAATTTCCATGTATGTGAAAATAACACAAACAAATGATTCAAAATTGCCACGCCAAGAATGCATATTAAAATATTGCCATGATATTTTATCAAAGTTTCCACGCTTTATGAAGAAATTTTGCCAAGAATGTGAAATAATACAAAAACGATACAAAATTGCCATGAAAATGCATGTTCAATTTTGCCATGATGTTTTTACCAAAATCGCCATCTTTTGCGTAATAAAATTGTCGAGTATGTGAAATAACACAAACAATTGATCAAAAATTGCCATGGAAAAATGCATATACAAAATTGCTGTGTTTTTTTATCAAATTTGCCATGAAAGAAATTTGCAAAGAATGTGAAGTACTAAAAAATTGATAAAAATTGCCATGAAAAATGCACGCTGAATTTTTCCATGATAGTTTTACCAAAATTGCCATCTTTTGCGTAATAAAATCATCATGTATGTGAAATAACACAAACAAATGATCAGAAAATTGACATGGAAAAATGAAAGCCAAATTGCCGTGGCACATGGAATAATATTGCCATGGCACGTAAAAAAATATGATAGAATTTTCCATGTTCTATGAATTAAATTTGCCATGATAGTCAAATTGAAATTGCCATGGTAAACTGGAAAATGATGTCGAAAACAGAACTAGCTAGCAAAAAAGCATGAAGCCTGAATTGTTGTATGGGGCATGGTGAATTGAAAAAGCCATGGCGAATGCAGTTGGCATGGGTAAAACAATTTCAATATGGCATGGCAAAAAAGGATCTCAAAGTAACCATGGCAATTTTCCTCGAATATACATGGCAAAGGCACAACAAAAGGTTGACACCATAGCAAAAATATATGTTGCATCGGCCGCAGGCGAGCAGGCGGCGCTTGCCTCGGCTCGCGACGACACCTAGAGCCGGTTGATGGAGAGAGACAACCCTGGAGCACGGCGGAGGCCTGATTCTTGGTGTCTGGCTAGGAGCTCGCATGACTCTGCTCTGGATCCGTTGTTGTAGCACAACACGCGGGGTTTTGACTGTCGCGATCTGGAATGGGATAGAAGAGAGGGAACGAGAGGAAATTGATAAGATAGAAGGAGTGAGGGCAGCGGGGGGCTTCTTTTTTCGTTCGGGCCAGGCGTGAGATCGAGCGAACGCTTTCAATCGCCGACGTGTCTGTTGATGGGTGTGTTAAGATTTGTGCTTATCATCCAACGGCTGCTGGCACGTTCGGTCTGAATATCAAAATTCCTAACGTTCAGCCCTTATCATTTGTGTTGTATAAAGTTGTTTCTTTTCCTTCTGTATGTTATAATGTTGACTATTAAGAGCTTCATTTAATTTAAAAACGGATGGAGGAAATGAATGGGCATAATTTTTTTTCCAAAAATTGTTTTCGCGCCAATCCATTGATTGTACTGCAGCTTTGGAAACAAAGCAAACTGGTGTGATTAGGTCTCAGTCGACTGGGATTTAACCAATTCTAAGAGCATCTCTAGCAGACCCCGCAAAATCCCGACCCGCAAAACGCGTTTGCAGTTCGACGCGGATCTCGTTTGCGGGTTAAAAACGTGCGCAGCCAAACAGAAACCGTATATGGAACTGCATAATTTGAAAAAAAAAACGCGGGAGAAATTGCAACCGTAGTAGTTCATTACATACTACATATACTACATGATCAAACACTGATTCATTACAAACACTAGTTCATACTACATACTGTATTCACTACTAGTACTAGAGGGGTGGGGATCTAAGGGCGGCGAGCTCGCGACCATGGACAACGTAGTGGAGGAGCTCAGTCCTCCTCGTCGAAGCTGCGGAGGTCGATGTACTTCGCCTTCTGCTCCTCGCGAATGCGCCCGCCACTCGTCGTCCTTCTCCTTGGCGGCAGGTTCGCTGCGACCGCCTGCTGGAACACGAGGTCATCGAGCTCCTCGTGGTGGCACCGACGCTCTGCCTCCTTGCGCAAGCTGCGTTCGGCAATGGTGGCCACGACAGCGTCGACATCGGCGACGAAGTCCTCGGGCCCGACGACGCGCGGCGCACGATCTCCTCGGGCTCCTGCTTGGCGGCGACGACCTCGACCTCCTTCGACCACTCCCTCTTCACGGGGAGAAGGCTCACGTCGGAAGAGGAAGAGCTCGCGGCGAAAGAGGGCCTCGCGGCGGAGGAGGGTGTACGCCCGTGCCGACGGTCGTATTCCTCCATCTCGCGGACGCGGAAGCTCGGCGGCGGCGAGAGGCCCCTCTTCGTCAACTTCCTCGCCCCGCGCTTCCTCGCGCCGTCTGACCGGACACGCTGCTCGCGCTCGGGGTCACTACCGCCGCCGGATCTGCTCCCAGAGCCGCGGCCGGAGCTCCACATGTGGCCCCACATGGCAGCTGGAGGCGGAAGGGGCTCATCGGCGGCGAGAAATATGAGAAGAGGAGTGGGGAATTGCGGAGAGACGCGGCGGCAGGGGGATAGAGTTTCGACCCGCAAATGCACCGCGAACCCGTAGATATACTGTTGGGGGAGGGCGGTTTGCGGTAAAAAAAATTATGGGTCCGGCGAGTATACGGGCTCGATTCTAGCTAGAAAATTGGGCCGAGCCCATATACTCGCTGGAATTTTGCAGGTTTGCCGATTTTGCGGGGTCTGCTAAAGTTGCTCTAACTCAAGTGACATAGCATGCAAGAGAGAAAAAAAATTGAAAAAATATTACACGGATCAATGTAAAACTTATGGATATAGTATCAACTGAGACTTAACGAAGTCGACTGAGACTTAGCAAGACTGAAAACAAAATTCTATATCTTACATTTTCTTCCTGGTGTTTCTTGTGTATATATATGTACCTGGCTACAAGTTTCTAAAAAAAGGGTACCTGGCTACTCCTAATTACTCTTTCCTGTGTAATGTATGTATAGAATGTAATGGAATCTTTGAATCCTTGCGCGAGCGATCACGATATGACCGTCTTGAGCCTGTAGTTCTTGACGATGCCGCTGTACACGACGAAGTTGAGCGTGCACATTGCAGCCATGGCCCAGAAGAAGTAGTCGAGGTGGCCCTTGTTGAGGTCGTCGGAGATCCACCCGGGGCTGTCTCCCGTCGCCGTGAAGGCCTCCACGATGGCGTAGATGAAGGAGCTCATGTAGCTCCCCAGCGCGATGGTGAGCAGAGCGAGCGACGTGCACATGCTTTTCATGGTGTCCGGCGCCTCGCCGAAGAAGAACTCCAGCTGCGCGATGTAGCAGAACACCTCTCCGCCGGCCAGGAAGAAGTACTGCGGCAGCTGCCACGCGATGCTGATCTCCTCCCCGCGCGCCGCGCTGTCGAGCCGCTTCATTTCCACGAGCGCCGCCACCGCCATGGTGAGCGCCATGAGGAGCCGCCCCGCGCCCATCCGCTGCAGCTGTGACGGCTCGCCGTCGCCGCTCGAGGAGAAGCTCCTCAACGCTGGCACGATCACCTTGTTGTAGAGGAGCACCCATGTCAGGACGCATATCACCTCGAACGAGACCAGCGACGCCGCGGGCACGGGCATCGACAGGATGGTCATTTCCATGGCACTGCCCTGCTGCACGAACGTGGTGTTCATCTGCGAGTAGGCCGATGACACGATGACGCTGGTGATCCAGACGGGCAGCAGCCGCAGAAGGATCTTGAGCTCCTCCACCTGAGTCACGGTGCAGAGCTTCCACGAGGTCGCCGCCTCCGGCCTCTCCTCCATGTCCGACTCTGTGACGATGGCCGCCTTGTCGAGGAACTTGAAGTCGCTGGTGTGCGCGATCTTAGGCTGGGGTGAGTCGATCTTGTCACTGACCTCGTAGAGGTGTTCGGCTTCGGCGGGCACCTTGATGCTGATTTTCTTGCACGCGGCGGCGACGACCTGGCAGAGGCTCTTGAGCGGCGTGCCTGCGGGCATGCGGCGCTTGTACATGGGCGTGGCGAGCACGAAGGCGGTGAAGGCGAGCGCGATGCAGGCGGTGGCGATGCCGAAGCCGAGGCCCCAGCTGATGTTCTGCTGGATCCAGACGAGAAACACGCCGGAGATGATGGGGCCGAAGCTCACGCAGAGGTAGAACCAGCTGAAGAAGGACGCCTTGCCCTCCCGGTCCGCCGCGCTGTCGTCGTCGAACTGCTCCGCTCCGAACGGCAGCAGCGACGAGCGCACCCCGCCGCACCCGATCGCCACGAGGTACAGCCCCACGAAAGCCACGGTCTGCGAGCTCAGCCCCCACGTGCCGGCGGTGCCGGCGCACGACGCGCCCGCCGCGCACAGCGCCGCCGTGGTGGTGGGCACGAAGGCGGAGAAGGTGACGAGCATCATGCCGAGAAGGTAGACGACGAGGGAGACGAGGATGGTGTTGTAGTTGCCCCAGAAGGAGTCGGCGATGATGGCGCCGAAGACGGGGGTGAGGTAGCTGGTGCCGAACCAGGTGGCGACGTTGGAGGCGCTGGCGAGGTTGCTGCCGTGGAGGACGGTCTCCAGGTACACCACCAGGTTGGTGGAGATGCCATTGAACGCCGTGCTCTCTAGACATTCGAACACTGCACCATTCAATTGCGAAAAGTTCAGTTAAACCACCAGCCTCTTCGAGCTACAATAAGAAGACAATAAGAAGAACATTGAGCTTTGCTTACATAGAATAACTGCTGGTGCCTTGCTGCCGCCCCGCTTCTTGTGCTTCAGGAGCGGCACCTGCAGGCTATCATCCTCCTGAACCTTTGGGCCGTGACTCTGCAGGAGCGGCGCGCGTTCGCCTCTCTCCAAGACGTCCATGACGCGGACGAGGTGATGGATTTGTTGGAAGCGGAAGTGGTCTGTGAAGGAATCACCTAGCTATCCTCTCTGAACTTTTTCTTTGCTCGCCACAGGCTTTGGCTGCTGCTGCTGTGTTGTGCTGCCGCGGAGGTTTATATAGCAGGTTCAACTTGGACGGGATCCATCCATTGGCTGGCTAACATTCAAATCTCACCAACACGTGCGTGCGCCGCCTGCCTATGCATACTAGTCCACGACTCTGCAAGGCCGGAAATTTCGACGCAGCAGGAGGTGGCCAGAGTGCATGCAGCCACTCATTCCCCGGTCTCCGGTCTCCAGAGTGCATGCCATGTCGGATCATTGCGTCTACTAGATTAGATTACTGTATTTATCTACACACGTGGTAGCTTGCTTTGCTTGGCGCCGGAAAGGAGACTGAACTGCCCAGCCAACTTGCGTTGGAAAAGAGTTCATGTCATCGTCAAAGTTGTTCTTTCTGAACTGCTCAGCCAACTTGGCGTTGTCCACTGTAGTATCAACTTGGTGCGGTAGGTGCCAAGAGGAGCAGAGGCTTCAGTTTCAAAGGTGTTCTTTCCTTATCTAGCAGGCTGCAATTGGATACTATACACTACTTTTCCTTATCCATATTGATACTACAGTGGTAAGTAAACAAACAATGTCAGTCAATTTGAACAGTTCTTGCCTCATTGTCCGTGCACAGTCGTTGCTGAACAGCGATCCCAGCTCTCAAGTCATATCTGCTCAACTGAGTTACCTCTTCTTCACTCAAGCATTCTCCACAAAACCACGAGGGGGTTCAAAAGAAGCTGACTCAGTTTAGTCTCTAGTGTAGTTCTTACTCTTCTCTGAATTAATTGGAAAAGAAACCAAGGCTGCTGCTTTTCCTCAAAAAGATTTCTTATTCTCCCTTTTATCATATCGTGCCAAGTGCAATGTTCCTCGCATATAACGTGTAGTATTCATTCTGAATCTGTTGGATCTGATGGTGAGCCTGCTCATCAGAGTTTGTTCTTCTTACCTCTTCTGAATCTGATGATTTGACTTCATCTCTGCATCTACCATTGTACAAGTACAAAACTAAACAAGCACTGCCATCTGAGGCTAGCACGCATGGTTGCATAGTTGGGATTACTAGACGCTTACGCGTCATTTCTAAAGATGGCCATGGAATTTGTAATTCATCCAACAGTTTCAACGCCCTTATAAAATGTTAGCACCCAGGTAGTATATCACACGACCTATTGCACTTGCTCACGAATTCGAGTATCTGATAGCGATTACAAGGAGTGGTACACAAGGGGGTCGGGAGAGGAACATGAAGCCGCCGCCGCCGGGTGCCGTGATCCACTGGATGGTTTGGCCTTCTCCGCGTGTGCCTTTAAGTAGTTGGTGCCTCCGCTCGGTCACACCCACTCTGGGCCTTGGTTCCGCGGGTTGGGCTTCCTTCGTCTTGCGGGCCAGCCCACGCCGAGGCCGTATACTTGACGATGGGAGGACAATGGGAGGACAAGGAGTGGTACTGGGCCTGACATCCCCTCCTTCTTGAGAAGAGGCTTGACCCCAAGCCTCAGCCGCTGGAAAACGAGCTTGCAGCTCTTTCTTGTCTTCCCAGGTGTCGTCGATCTTGGTTTGATCCGACTAGCGCACCAGAACCTGTTCCACCATGGCTCCTTGCTTACGCTTCTAGCGAGTGTCGAGGATGGCTCGAGGTACCGCTGGTACATCAGAGAGTACAGGAAGTACTGGTTCGACCGGCGTACCTGGGAGCACCGCGCGACGCAGCATGGAAACATGAAAGACCGGGTGGATCGTGGCTTGCGGGGGCAGTTCCAGCTTATACGCCACCTCGTTGATCTTGCTGATGACAGGAAAAGGACCGTAGAACCGGAACGAAAGCTTGTGATTAGCCCGTTTTGCCACTGACGTCTGGACATAAGGTTGTAATTTCAGAAACACCATGTCCCCCACTTCCAATCTGCGCTCAGAACGCTTACGGTTAGTCTGTTGCTTCATGCGGAGCCGAGCACGCTGCAAGTGCTGTTGCAGCAGGCCCTGAATGACAGCGCGTTCGTCCAACCAGGACTGAAGTGACGGTACCGAGCACGCTGTAGTTGTAGTAATTCCCCAATGTCGGGGTTCATGCCCAAACATGGCCTTGAAGGGAGTCATGCCAATGGAAGAATGGGGTGAAGAATTGTACCAGAATTGAGCAAGAGGAAGCCAATGACTCCATCGCTTGGGACAAGCGTGATTGAAGCAACGGAGAAAGGTTTCGAGGCATTGGTTCACTAGCTCTGACTGCCGGTATGTTTGAGGGTGGTTGGCAGTGCTCAAACGAAGTTCAGTGCCGGCGTAACGAAAGAGTTCTTGCCAGAAGTGACTCGTGAAAACCGGATCCCGATCAGAGACAATGGCCTAAGGAAACCCATGAATTGGATAGATGCGCTACATGAACAGTTGAGCCACTCGAGAAGCGGTGTATGGGTGGGCAAGAGGCAGAAAATGAGCGAACTTGGTCATCCGGTCGACCAAAACCCAGATGCAGTTGTGCTGACCTGATTGTGGCAATCCATCGATGAAATCCATTGTTATCATATCCCATGAAGCCCGTGGAACAGGAAGAGGTTGCAGCAGACCTGGTGATGCCACTCTCTCTGTTTTGGCTTGTTGGCATATCTGGCAACACTTGACATACTGCTCAATGTGGGTCTTCATCTTGGGCCAAGCAAATAACCTGCAGATAGCCTTGTAAGTCACCGGGAATCCAGAGTGTCCTCCGACGGGGCTGTCATGGAAAGCTGCCATAATTTTCTGCTGTAGCTCGGTGCTGCCTCCCAGCCATATGCGTTCTCTGAAACGGATGATGCCCTGTGCCAGGGTGAAGCGCTTCTTGGGGTCAGGTCTGATTGCCAGCTGTTCCAACAGCTTCTGAGTGTGCGGATTGTAGTTGTAGCTTGCGAGCACGTTCTCCATCCATGCTGGCTGACAAGTGGAGATCCCAAACAATGTTTCTGTTTTGGGCAGCCGAGAAAGAGCATCAGCTGCCCCGTTCTCCGATCCTTTGTTGTAGACGATGCGGTACTGCAACCCGAGGAGTTTAGTAAAGGCTCGCTGCTGCCATGGGGTGACTCGCCGTTGTTCTTGTAAGTGCACCAAGCTGCGTTGATCAGTCTTGATCACAAATTCTGCCGACTGCAAATAAGGACGCCACTGATCTACTGCCGCGATGATTGCGAGGTACTCCTTCTCATATGTGGACAGTCCGCGGTATTTCTGACAAAGCGATTTGCTCATGAAAGCAATTGGGTGTCTCTCTTGCTGTAAAATTGCCCCGATGCCCACGTCACAAGCATCCGTCTCGATAGTGAATGGCTTCTCGAAATTAGGTAGTGCGAGCACCGGAGCCGAGATTAAACCCTGCTTGAGCACCTGAAAGCTCTGCTCAGTGTTATCCGTCCAGACAAACGGAGAGCCTTTCTTCAATAGATTGAACAAAGGTCTAGCTAGCACCCCAAACTGTCGCATGAATCACCGGTAGTAACCAGCCAAACCCAAGAACTGACGGACTTCCTTGACATTTGTTGGCGTTGGCCAGTCACGAACAGCCTGGATCTTGGTAGGATCTGTGGCAACCCCCTCCGCGCTGATGACGTGCCCCAGGTACGATATGCGCTGCTGACCAAAGGCACATTTGCTCATCTTCACTTTCCATTGGTCACGCCGGAGCAGACTGAACACCTGCTGCAGATGCTGAACATGATCTTGTAGGGTCTTGCTGAAGACAAGGATGTCATCGAAAAACGCCAGCACACACTCTCTGATAAGAGGGTGTAAGGTTTATGTCATACCCCCATTAAAGGTGCCCGGAGCTCCAGCCAACCCGAACGAGACCACCAAGAACTCAAAATGACCTGCATGGGTTTGAAAGGCCGTCTTGTACTCCTCCCCCTCTGCCAGGCGAATCTGGTGGTAGCCTGCACGTAAATCCAGTTTTGAGAACCATCGAGCACCATGTAGCTCGTCCAATAGCTCCTCGATCACCGGCACCGGGTACTTGCCCACCACTGTCATAGCGTTCAAGTGGCGGTAATCGATGCAAAGCCGCCATGTTCCATCCTTCTTCTTGACCAGAATCACCGGTGACGAGAAGGGACTCTGACTCTTCTGAATGACGCCTTGATCCAACAGCTCTTTAACTTGCTCCTCAATCTCTGACTTGTGCTCTGGTTTGTAACGGTAAGGCCTCAGATTCACCGGTTGCGCTCCTGGCATGAGTGGAATGAAGTGATCGCACGCACGCCTTGGCGGTAAACCTTTGGGTTCCTCAAAGATGTCCTTGAATTGATCAATCACCGCCTGGATGTTGCCTGGGGTTGGGGTGAAGATCTCATCCGACTCGTAAACCTGGTACAGCTGCACGACATGTGCCACCTCTCCCTGACGTTGCATGCATTGCAGTTGCAGACTGTTGATCTCCGTGCAGCTCGTAACCCCCTCAATCTGGCCCTGAAGGTGCATTGTCCCTGTCGGAGTGGTGATCCAGAGCTGCTTGTCGCGCCAATCCACATTCATGGGGTTGTGCTCTTCGAGCCAGTCCATGCCCAAAATGGCATCATAAACCCCCAACGGAAGGATTTTCATGTCCGTGCTGAACTCCTGCTCCTGAATGGACCAGCGACACTTGGGTATGTGAGACACACAGCAGAGCTCCCCCCCCCCATCAGCCACCTTGACTCGACAAGGACGGTTGAGCTGTACAACTCCTGACAGCGAGGCTGCCAATTGCGCGTCGATGAAGGAGACTGAACTGCCGGAATCCACCAAGAGGAGAATAGCGCGACCTTGGAGCCACGCTTGGAGTTTAACGGCTTTTGGAGGAGTGCCACCCGTGAGAGCTTGCCGTGAAATTGCCATCACCGTCTCGGTTGGGGCGTTTGGAAGCTCCTCGCTCCCTTCCATGCCCAAGAGCTCCAGCAGCTCTTCGACGACATGAAGCTGCACGCTCGTGGGGCAAGTGTGGTCCTGTCCCCATCGCTCGCCACACTTGAAACAAAGGCCACGTGCTCGCCGGTACTCGCGCAATGCCTTGATCTTGGAGTTGTCGCTGCGGTTGGTGTCGTTGGTCCGGCGCTCGGAAGTAGCCGGTGTCGTAGGAGGCCGCCCTTGTGGAGGAGGGGGCGGGAGCGGCATGGGCATGCCCACGTGCGCCCGCGTCGCCAGGTCCGCCGCCCGAGCCGTGGTGGGTTGACGAGGCCGCTCCCAGGTGCCGCCGTTTGCCACTTCCTCTTGCAGTAGTGCTAGTGCACACGCCGTGTCCAGATCAGGCGGTCGTTGCACCAGCACAATCGCTAGTATGTCCGCCCGAAGTCCCTCCACAAAACGAGTGAGGTAATAATAAGCATGAATTGAGTCTGAGTAAGCAGACAAATGACTGATAATTTGCTCAAATCGTTTGATGTAATCTGCCACAGTTGTTGTTTGTGCAAGCGTGTAAAATTGGCGGCTGAGGAGTTGATGGCGATCTCGGCCAAAACGGGTGCACAACAAGGAAGAGAAAGATTCCCAGTCGAATTCAGAGAGTTTCTTCTGAATCGACTGCAGCCACACTGCGGCCGTGCCCGAGAAGTTGAGCGTGGCCATGGGAACCCAGAATTTCTCCTGAATCGCGAACATGTGAAAGTACTGCTCGCACAACGTCTTCCAGAGACGTGGGTTCTCGCTAAAAAATTGGGGAAACGCAATGGATGGGTGCGTCTCGCCGATCCCCGCGAGCAACTGGCTCGCATGTGCATAAGGAGAGGGCAGAGGTGCGGGAGACAGGGGAGCGAACTGACCGTTGGCCGGGGTGGACACCGACGCGAACGTCGGTGCCAGACCCCGCGGTAGGATGTCGATGTCGTGGCCGATCGGCCCTGATGCGACGCCGCCCTCCGGACCCTTGTTGTTGTCCGTCGGGTCGCGCAGGGGAACGAGTGTCGGAGCAGCCTTGGGCGCGGGCGCCTGCTCCTCCTCTGCCGCGGGTCGCCCCTGTTGGAGTTCAGCGACTGCGGTGGAGAGCCGGTCGACGCGCCGTTCCAGCTCCGGGCGCCAGGCGACCAGATCCTTCAATTTGGCCGCCGTCGAACGGATATCCGCGTGGATTCCGTCCAGCGAGGAAGTCAGCTTGTTGAAATACTCCTTGAAGGAGGGATCCATGGCGCTGATTCGATCTCTGATCGAATTTTGCCGCCGCGTCTCGATGAGGTGCGCCAGCCCCAAATCCAAGGCTTTGAATACCAGATGTTAGCACCCAGGTAGTATATCACACGATCTATTGCACTTGCTCACGAATTCGAGTATCTGATAGCGATTACAAGAAGTGGTACACAAGGGGATCGGGAGAGGAACAGGAAGCCGCCGCCGCCGGGTGCCGTGATCCACTGGATGGTTTGGCCTTCTGCGCGTGTGCCTTTAAGTAGTTGGTGCCTCCGCTCGGTCACACCCACTCTGGGCCTTGGTTCCGCGGGTTGGGCTTCCTCCGTCTTGCGGGCCGGCCCACGCCCGAGGCCGTATACTTGACGATGGGAGGACAAGGAGTGGTACTGGGCCTGACATAAAAGGTACACCTATGCCCCCATTCGCGTCAAGTTAATCGTGAGGACGATCACAAAAGTAGGTAAGAACAACAAAGCTTGGACGCCTCATGTTTATTGACAGTTTCTTGCCCCCTTCCATCACAATCACAACTGAGCTTCCAGATTCTGCGCGGCCATCAGCAACTCAGTTATAAGTAAAAGGAAATTTTCTTTTGAGTTTGTAGCTTCCTTGAAGCAGTCAAGGCTAACGAGAGAATTGATCTGCAGACGGGAATGAAACTAACCCTAAACAGAGAGTTTAACCGACGTAATTAACTGGGGGTCCCACTAGTCAGCGCCTCAGTGGCTAGTTAACGGAGTCATTAGCGACTAATTAAACAGGGACGCGTCAGCCGGCCGGCGACCATCCCACGCCGCGGAGTACCATGGAGAGTGCTACGAAGCGCTAGAAGGCTGGCTAAGGGGCTCATATGCCTCCTGGGCGCTTCAAGAGCTCGGCTTCGCACTCGGTTTGATCAGCAGGGATGACTAGCAATGGCGAGCTAAGCCGCGGCGGCAGCGAGATCTCGGCCATGGAGGAATAGCTAGCTAGGGCACGAGCGCGAGAAGGGGAACAGGAGGAAAACGAGGAGGGGCTCACGGCGCATCCGATGGAGTCGTCGGCGAGCTCGGGGGAGCGTTGACGGTGGCGAATCGACGCCGGCGATCGGCGAACAGAGGCGGCGGTGACGAGCTCAAAGGCTCGCTGTGATGCTCCCGGGCTCGTGTTCATCGGCGAGGAGATGCAGCATGGCTCGGCGGAGCTTTTAGACAACTTCCGGAGGCGAGGCGACGGCGGTGAGCGCGGTGGTTCACGGCGGCGTGCTGCGGGTGCGTTCGGGGAAGAGAGCAGAGGAGGACGGGATAGTCACGGGCCAGGGGAACGGGCCCAGTTGGGCCTCAACCAAGTTTTTCAGGGTGGCCGGTGCGGGACGTAAAATCCATCGCTGCGCAGATTAGTACCGTACGGGAAGTTTAATTAGGATGTGACCAGTTTATTGGATGGACTTTACCTATTGCATCACCAGCATGGGAATAATGCACGGCTGTTAACTGCGAAAGATGTCAAAGAGCATAAATAAAAGAGGCCACTGAGCCTAACCCGTGATCCAGCACTAAAAGGTGCACACGGACGTAAAGATGGCCTCCGAGGCCATCCGTGACCCAGCACCGATAAATGCACACGAATCAAAACAAATGCAGTGAAAAGATCCCTTATTAGGGCACGGTCGTAAAAAAAATAACGCAATTGCACCCCGAGTTGGCACGTGCTATACATTAGCATTGGGCTTTTTGTTCAAATTCCTTTTTTAAATAGCGACTACTAAAGGCCGTCGGCCGACCCAAATTTGGATGGCCGCCGCCCATCCACCCCATTTATTCGTATGTGCCCGTCGGATTTGGTTCTCCCCCTGTGTTGTTTTCTTCCCTCGCATCCAAATTTACATGCTCACCACACGCATAGCAGCGGACCCCCTCCCTAGCTCGCCGCTTCCACACCTCAAAGGGAGTGCCTGCCCCCGCCGTCATGGCCGTGGCCGCCGTAATAAATAATGACAAAATTTGTAAAAAAAATTACACATAATTTGCATCTCTTTATAATATGCGAGAATAAGCACATCAAATTTACATGGATTTTACACATAATAGTGGTATTTTCGCAAAAAAAAGTTCACTAAAAAGTAATAAATTGTTGGCATTCATATTACCCTTAAATAAGAAAGAAAATAAAATTAAAATACGAAGTTATGTGATGAAGAATGAAAACTCTTTAAGAACAAAGAAAATGAAAAACTAAAACAAATAATGACAAAATTTGCATACAATTTGCCAAGAAATTATGTATTTTTATAATATGCTCTCGTGGTCGCGTCACCCGTCCTTCACAGACTAGTTGCATGTTGCATGCATGCGGTACTCTACGCGTGTGTGCTAAGAGAATTGACTAATCCTAATTATTTTTTTGATTTGTCTAGGGCACATATAAATGACTCAATCAAGCATAACAAGAAAAATAATATCTACACGATCTTCATCTAAGATCAATTACATAGGACTTATATGTGCAATCTTATAGCATATTCAGATGTGCTTTAGCAAAACTTTTATTTTTTAGTCAACTCAAGTATAGCTAAATCATTGCCAAATGTTGTTTTTTCTCCTCCTAGCACTGACTCGACTTTGAATGAACTTGGCGTTGGTGCAATCTTTCTACATTTTTTTGTTTTGTTACTGCCTTTTAGGGGAGCTACGATTGCTTGTTTTGGTGTTTGCTTGTAACCAGGAAACCCCTTTTCTTGATGTGTGCCTTTTGCAATTGGCGAGTGCGTAGCCGTTTCATTGGCACCTTTGTATTGGCCGGACGTGTGGTCTGGGAGGGCATCGACCGAATGAGTTCGCCTGGCACGAGAAGTTCTTGGACCGAACGCCACTCGTATAGGCCTTTTGTTGTGACTAAGAAAAAGAAAAAATAAGGCCCAATTTAATCCGTGACTAAAAAACCCAGATTTGGCTGAGACTAATGAAGCCCTAATTTTGAGGTGATGATAAATGAAAATTTGCCATGACAAAAAAAATAGTGTAAAACTTACCATGATACATATACAAAACAATTTCCCATCGGAAAAACATTTGAACAGATTATTGTGGCAATGTATATCATTTTTTGCCTTTTGTTATTTTAATTACAAAATTGACGTGGCAGATGTATATAAAAATTTGCCATGATATTTCAATTAAAATTTCGATGCTCCATATAAAGAATTTAGCATTTATGTCAAATAAGAGTAGTTACGACCAAAGTTGCCGTGGCAGATGTATAATACATTTTGCCATGGTATTTTAAGGAAAATTTGTCATGCTTTTATATAAGAAATCAACATGTTTGTGAAATAGCACAGAAAATTGGTAAAAAAAATTCCATGACAAATGCATGTTCAAATTTGCCATGGTATTTTTATCAAATTTACCATGCTTTATAAAAATAAACTTGCCATGAATGTGAAATAGTACAAAAAATGATAAAAAAAATTGCGATGGCAAATGCATGTTCAATTTGCCATGGTATTTTTTTTACCGAAAATGCCATATTTTGCGTAATAAAAATTACCGTGTATGTCAAATAGCACACAAAAATGATCAAAAATTTGCCATGGCAAATGCATATTCAATTTTTCCGTGCTATTTTTTACCTAATTTGCCATGATTTATAAAAGAAATTTGCCATTAATGTGAAATAATAAATTTTCATGGAAAATGCAAGTTCAATTTTTCCATGGTATTTTTACCAAAATTGTCATCTTTTGCGTAATAAAATTGACATGTATGTGAAAATAACACATACAAATGATTCAAAATTGCCATGCCAAGAATGCATATTAAAAAATTGCCATGATATTTTTATCAAAGTTTCCATGCTTTATGAAGAAAATTTGCCAAGAATGTGAAATAATACAAAAAATGATACAAAATTGCCATGAAAATGCATGTTCAATTTTGCCATGATGTTTTTTTTTACCAAAATCGCCATATTTTGCATAATAAAATTGTAGTGTATGTGAAATAACACAAAAAATTGATCAAAAATTGCCATGGAAAATGCATATAAAAAATTGTCGTGTTTTTTTATCAAATTTGCCATGAAAGAAATTTGCGAAGAATGTGAAGTAATAAAAGATTGATAAAAAATTGCGATGAAAAATTCACGCTGAATTTTGCCATGGTAGTTTTACAAAAATTGCCATCTTTTGCGTAATAAAATCGTCATGTATATGAAATAACACAAACAAATGATCAAAAAATTGCCATGGAAAAATGATAGCCAAATTCCCGTGGCACATGGAATAATATTGCCATGGCACGTAAAAAAATATGATAGAATTTGCCATGTTCTATGAATTAAATTTGCCATGATAGTCAAATTGAAATTGCCATGGTAAACTGGAAAAAGATGGCAAAAATAGAACTAGCTAGCAAAAAAGCATGAAGCCTGAATTGTTGTATGGGGCATGGTGAATTGAAAATGCCATGGTGAATGCAGTTGGCATGGGTAAAACAATTTCAATATGACATGGCAAAGAAGGATCTCAAAGTAACCATGGCAATTTTCCTCGAATATACATGGCAAAAACACAACAAAAGGTTGACACCATAGCAGAAACATATGTTGCATCGGCCGCGGGCGAGCAGGCGGCGCTCGCCTCGGCCCGCGACGGCACCTCGAGCCGGCCGACAGAGAGAGACAGCCGCGGAGCGCGGCGGAGGCCTGATTCTTGGCGTCTGGCTACGAGCTCGCATGACTCTGCTCTGGATCCGTTATTGTGGCACAGCACGCGGGGTTTTGACTGCGGCGACTGGCATGGGATAGAAGAGAGGGAACGAGAGGAAATTGATAAGATAGGAGTGAGGGCAGCGGGGGGCTTCTTTTTTCGTTCCGGCGAGGCGTGAGATCGAGCGAACGCTTTCAATCGCTGACGTGTTTATTGATGGGTGTGTTAAGATTTGTGCTTATCATCCAACGGCTGCTGGCACGTTCGGTCTGAACATCAAAATTCCTAACGTTCAACCCTTATCATTTGTGTTTTATAAAGTTGTTTCTTTTCCTTCTGTATGTTATAATGTTGACTATTAAGAGATTCATTTAATTTAAAAACGGACGGAGGAAATGAATGGACATAATTATTTTTTCCAAAAAATATTTCCGCGCCAATCCATTGATTGTACTGCGGCTTTTGAAAGAAAGCAAAAGGGTGTGATTAGGTCTCAGTCGACTGATATTTTAACCAATTCTAAGAGCACCTCTAGCAGACTCCGCAAATTCCCGACCCGCAAAACGCGTTTGCAGTTCAACGCGGATCTCGTTTGCGGGTCGAAAACGTGCATAGCCGAACAGAAACCGTATATGGAACTGCATAATTTGAAAAAAGTTTCGTGGGAGATATTGCAACCGTAGTAGTTTATCACATACTACATATACTACATGATCAAACACTAATTCATTACAAACACTAGTTCATACTACATACTACATTCACTACTAGTACTAGAGGGGGGGGAGGTGGGGATCTAACGGCGGCGAGCTCGCGGCCATGGACGACGCGGTGGAGGATCTCAATCCTCCTCGTCGAAGCTGCCGAGACTGATGTACTTCGCTTTCTGCTCCTCGCGGATGCGCCGCCGCTCGTCGTCCTTCTCCTTGGCGGCAAGGTTCGCCGTGACCGCCTGCTGGAACACGAGGTCGTCGAGCTCCTTGTGGTGGCGCCGGTGCTTCGCCTCCTCGCGCAAGTTGCGTTCGGTAATGGTGGCCGCGACGGTGCCGACATCGGTGACGAAGTCCTCGGGCCCGACGACGCCGCGGCGCACGTGAAGGAAATATGCCCTAGAGGCAACAATAAAGTTGTTATTTTATATTTTCTTATATCATGATAAATATTTATTATCCATGCTAGAATTGTATTAATCAGAAACTTGATACATGTGTGGATACATAGACAAAACACAGTGTCCCTAGTAAGCCTCTACTAGACTAGCTCGTTAATAAAAAATGGTTAAGTTTCCTAACCATAGACATGTGTTGTCATTTGATAAATGGGATCACATCATTAGAGAATGATGTGATGGACAAGACCCATCCATTAGCTTAGCATAATGAACGTTTAGTTTTATTGCTATTGTTTTCTTCATGACTTATACATGTTCCTCTGACTATGAGATTATGCAACTTCCGAATACCAGAGGAGCACCTTGTGTGCTATCAAACGTCACAACGTAACTGGATGATTATAAAGATGCTCTACAGGTGTCTACGATGGTGTTTGTTGAGTTGGCATAGATCGAGATTAGGATTTGTCACTCCGTGTATCGGAGAGGTATCTCTGGGCCCTCTCGGTAATGCACATCACTATGAGACTTGCAAGCAATGTGACTAATGAGTTAGTTGTGGGATGATGCATTACGGAACGAGTAAAGAGACTTGCCAGTAAGTGAGGAAGCTAATGATGATGATCATGCAACTTCTGATCAAGTTACTATGGAACCTCGTAGGTCAACCAGAATAAGATCCGCACCAGAGTGGTACGGTAATCCTGTTCTGGAAGTCATGTTACTGACCATGACGAACCTACGAACTACGAGGAAGCGATAATGAGCCCAAATTCCACAAAATGGCTTGAGGCCATGAAATCTGAGATGGGATCCATGTATGAGAACAAAGTATGGACTTTGGTTGACTTGCCCGATGATCGGCAGGCCATAGAGAATAAATGGATCTTCAAGAAGAAGACTGACGCTGACGATAATGTTACTGTCTACAAAGCTCGACTTGTTGCGAAAGGTTTTCGACAAGTTCAAGGAGTTGACTACGATGGGACCTTCTCACCCGTAGCGATGCCTAAGTCCGTCCGAATCATGTTAGCAATTGCTGCATTTTATGATTATGAAATTTGGCAAATGGATGTCAAAACTGCATTCCTTAATGGATATCTTAAAGAAGAGTTATATATGATGCAACTAGAAGGTTTTGTCGATCCAAAAGGCGCTAACAAAGTGTGCAAGCTCTAGCGATCCATTTATGGACTGGTGCAATTGCCTTGGCAAAGGAATCCAGATTTCACAAGAGAACCAAGCATCAAGAGACACTTCAATTCCATCCATGATCAAGTCAAGGAGGGAGACATAGAGATTTGCAAGATACATACGGATCTGAATGTTGCAGACCCATTGACTAAGCCTCTCTCATGAGCAAAACATGATCAGCACCAAGACTCCATGGGTGTTAGAATCATTACAATGTAATCTAGATTATTGACTCTAGTGCAAGTGGGAGACTGAAGGAAATATGCCCTAGAGGCAATAATAAAGTTGTTATTTATATTTCCTTATATCATGATAAATGTTTATTATTCATGCTAGAATTGCATTAACCGGAAACTTTGTACATGTGTGAATACATAGACAAACAGAATGTCACTAGTTTGCCTCTACCTGACTAGCTCGTTGAATCAATGATGGTTATGTTTCCTAACCATGGACATGAGTTGTCGTTTGATTAACGGGATCACATCATTAGAGAATGATGTAATTGACTTGACCCATCCGTTAGCTTAGCACGATGACCGTTTAGTTTATTGCTATTGCTTTCTCCATAAATTATACATGTTCCTATGACTATGAGATCATGCAACTCCCGAATACCAGAGGAACACTTTGTGTGCCACCAAACGTCACAACGTAACTGGGTGATTATAAAGGTGCTCTACAGGTGTCTCCGATGGTGTTTGTTGAGTTGGCATAGATCGAGATTAGGATTTGTCACTCTGATTGTCGGAGAGGTATCTCTGGGCCCTCTCGGTAATGTACATCACTATAAGCCTTGCAAGCAATGTAGGTAATGAGTTAGTTACGGGATGTAGCATTACGGAATGAGTAAATAGACTTGCCGGTAACGAGATTGAACTAGGTATTGAGATACCGACGATCGAATCTCGGGCAAGCAACATACCGATGACAAAGGGAACAACATATATCGTTATGCGTTTGACCGATAAAGATCTTTGTAGAATATGTGGGAGCCAATATGAACATCCAGGTTCCTCTATTGGTTATTGACCGGAGACGTGTCTCGGTCATGTCTACATAGTTCTCGAACCCGTAGGGTCCGCACGCTTAACGTTCGGTGACGATCGGTATTATGAGTTTATGTGTTTTGATGTACCGAAGGTAGTTCGGAGTCCCGGATGTGATCACGGACATGACGAGGAGTCTCAAAATGGTCGAGGCATAAAGATTAATATATTGGACGGGTATATTCGGACACCAAAAGTGTTCCGGGTGATTTCGAAGAAAACCGGAGTACCAGAGGGTTACCGGACCCCCCTGGAGAACCAATGGGCCACATGGGCCTTAGTGGAGAGAGAGAGGGCCGGCCAGGGCAGGCCGCACGCCCCCTCTCCCTCTAGTCCGAATTGGACTAGGAGGGGGGCGCCCCCCCTTTCCTTCTCACTCTCCTCCTTCCTTTCCCCCTCCTAGTAGGAGTAGGAAAGGGGAGTCCTACTCCTACTAGGAGGAGGACTCCTCCTCTCTTGGCGCGCCCCTAGGGCCGTCCGGCCTCCCCCTTGCTCCTTTATATACAGGGGCAGGGGGCACCCTAGAACACACAAGTTGATTGTTTCTAGCCGTGTCCGGTGCCCCCTCCACCATAATCCACCTCGGTCATATCGTAGCGGTGCTTAAGCGAAGCCCTGTTCCGGTAGCATCATCATCACCGTCATCACACCGTCGTGTTGACGAAGATCTCCCTCGACACTCTACTGGATCGTGAGTTCGTGGGACGTCACCGAGCCGAACGTTTGCAGATCGCGGAGGTGCCGTACCTTCGGTGCTAGGATCGGTCGATCGTGAAGACGTATGACTACATCAACCGCGTTGTCATAACTCTTACGCTTACGGTCTACGAGGGTACGTAGACAACACTCTTCCCTCTCGTTGCTATGCATCACCATGATCTTGCGTGTGCGTAGGAATTTTTTTGAAATTACTGCGTTCCCCAACAACATGGACAACACTCTTCCCTCTCGTTGCTATGCATCACCATGATCTTGCATGTGCGTAGGAATTTTTTTGAAATTACTGCGTTCCCCAACACTTTTCAGGTATTTCAGGATGTTCTTAACCGCTGTCCAGTGATCCACTCCTGGATTACTTTGGTACCTCCCTGCTAAACTAATAGCAAGGCACACATCAGGTCTGGTACACAACATTGCATACATGATAGAACCTACAGCTGAAGCATAGGGAATGACTTTCATTTTCTCTCTATCTTCTGCAGTGGTCGGGCATTGAGTCTGACTCAACTTCACACCTTGTAACACAAGCAAGAACCCTTTCTTTGCCTGATCCATTTTAAACTTCTTCAAAACTTTATCAAGGTATGTTCTTTGTGAAAGTCCAATTAAGCGTCTTGATCTATCTCTACAGATCTTGATGCCCAATATATAAGCAGCTTCACCGAGGTCTTTCATTGAAAAATTCTTATTCAAGTATCCTTTTATGCTATTCAGAAATTCAGTATCATTTCCGATCAACAATATGTCATCTACATATAATATCAGAAATGCTATAGAGCTCCCACTCACTTTCTTGTAAATACAGACTTCTTCCAAAGTTTGTATCAAACCATATGCTTTGATCACACTATCAAAGCGTATATTCCAACTCTGAGAGGCTTGCACCAGTCCATAAATGGATTGCTGGAGATTGCACACTTTGTTAACACCTTTTGGATTGCCAAAACCTTCTGGTTGCATCATATACAACTCTTCTTTAAGATATCCATTAAGAAATGCAGTTTTGACATCCATTTGCCAAATTTCATAATCATAAAATGCGGCAATTGCTAACATGATTCGGACGGACTTAAGCATCACTACGGGTGAGAATGTCTCATCATAGTCAACTCCTTGAACTTGTTGAAAACCTTTTGCAACAAGTCCAGCTTTGTAGACAGTAATATTACCATTAGCGTCAGTATTCTTCTTGAAGATCCATTTATTATCTATGGCCTGCCGATCATCGGGCAAGTCAACCAAAGTCCACACTTTATTCTCATACATGGATCCCATCTCAGATTTCATGGCCTCAAGCCATTTTGCGGAATCTGGGCTCATCATCGCTTTCTCATAGTTCGTAGGTTTGTCATGGTCAAGTAACATGACCTCCAGAAAAGGATTACCGTACCACTCTGGTGCGGATCTTGCTCTGGTTGACCTACGAGGTTCGGTAGTAACTTGATTAGAAGTTTCATGATCATCATCATTAGCTTCCTCACTTATGGGTGTAGGAATCACTGGAACTGATTTCAGTGATGAACTACTTTCCAATAAGGGAGCAGGTACAATTACCTCATCAAGTTCTAATTTCCTCCCACTCACTTCTTTCGAGAGAAACTCCTTCTCTGGAAAGGATACATTCTTAGCAACGAATATCTTGCCTATCAGGATGAAGCTTTTTCACATAAGCATCATAGCCCCAAACTTTAAGAAATGACAACATGAGTTTCTTGCCAAACCATAGTTCATAAGGTGTCGTCTCAACGGATTTAGATGGTGCCCTATTTAATGTGAATGCAACCGTCTCTAAAGCATAACCCCAAAACGATAGCGGTAAATCAGTAAGAGACATCATAGATCGCACCATATCTAGTAAAGTACAATTACGACGTTCGGACACACCATTACGCTGTGGTGTTCCGGGTGGCATGAGTTGCGAAACTATTCCGCATTGTTTCAAATGTACACCAAACTCGTAACTCAAATATTCTCCTCCACGATCAGATCGTAGAAACTTTATTTTCTTGTTACGATGATTTTCCACTTCACTCTGAAATTCTTTGAACTTTTCAAATGTTTCAGACATATGTTTCATTAAGTAGATATACCCATATCTGCTCAAATCATCTGTGAAGGTGAGAAAATAACGATATCCGCAGCGAGCCTTAATGTTCATTGGACCACATACATTAGTATGTATGATTTCTAATAACTCTGTTGCTCGCTCCATTGTTCCGGAGAACGGAGTTTTAGTCATCTTGCCTATGAGGCATGGTTCGCAAGTACCAAGTGATTCATAATCAAGTGATTCCATAAGTCCATCAGAATGGAGTTTCTTCATGCGCTTTACACCAATATGAACCAAACGGCAGTGCCACAAATAAGTTGCACTATCATTATCAACTCTGCATCTTTTGGCTTCAATACTATGAACATGTGTATCACTACTATCAAGATTTAGTAAAAATAGACCACTCATCAAGGGTGCATGACCATAAAAGATATTACTCTTATAAATACATCAACCATTATTCTCCGATTTAAATGAATAACCGTCTCGCATCTAACAAGATCCAGATATTATGTTCATGCTCAACGCTGGCACCAAATAACAATTATTTAGGTCTAAAACTAATCCCGAAGGTAGATGTAGAGGTAGCGTGCTGACGGCGATCACATCGACTTTGGAACCATTTCCCACGCGCATCGTCACCTCGTCCTTAGCCAATCTTCGCTTAATCTGTAGCCCATGTTTCGAGTTGCAAATATTAGCAACAGAACCAGTATCAAATACCCAGGCGCTACTGCGAGCATTAGTAAGGTACACATCAATAACATGTATATCAAATATACCTTTCACTTTGCCATCCTTCTTTTCCGCCAAATACTTGGGGCAGTTCCGCTTCCAGTGACCAGTCCCTTTGCAGTAAAAGCACTCAGTTTCATGCTTAGGTCCAGACTTGGGTTTCTTCACTTGAGCAGCAACTGGCTTGTTGTTCTTCTTGAAGTTCCCCTTCTTCCCTTTACCCTTTTTCTTGAAACTAGTGGTCTTGTTGACCATCAACAGTTGATGCTCCTTCTTGATTTCTACCTCCGCATCCTTTAGCATTGCAAAGAGCTCGGGAATTGTCATATCCATCCCTTGCATATTATAGTTCATCACGAAGCTCTTGTAGCTTGGTGGCAGTGATTGAAGAACTCTGTCAATGACACTACCATCAGGAAGATTAACTGCCAGCTGAGTCAAGTGGTTGTGGTACCCAGACATTCTGAGTATATGTTCACTGGTAGAACTATTCTCCTCCATTTTGCAGCTGTAGAACTTATTGGAGACTTCATATCTCTCAATCCGGGCATTTGTTTGAAATATTAACTTCTACTACTGGAACATCTCATATGCTCCATGACGTTCAAAACGTCGTTGAAGTCCCAGTTCTAAGCTGTAAAGCATGGCACACTGAACTATCTAGTAGTCATCAGCTTTGCTCTGCCAAGTGTTCACAACATCTGGCGTTGCTCCTGCAGCGGGTTTGTCACCTAGCGGTGCTTCCAGGATGTAATTCTTCTATGCAACAATGAGGATAATCCTCAAGTTACGGACCTAGTCCGTGTAGTTGCTACCATCATCTTTCAACTTAGCTTTCTCTAGGAACGCATTAAAATTCAACGGAACAACAACACGAGCCATCTATCTACAACAACATAGACATGCAAAATACTATCAGGCACTAAGTTCATGATAAATTAAAGTTCAATTAATCAAATTACTTAAGAACTCCCACTTAGATAGACATCTCTCTAATCATCTAAGTGATCACGTGATCCATATCAACTAAACCATGTCCGATCATCACGTGAGATGGAGTAGTTTTCAACGATGAACACCATTATGTTGATCATATCTACTATATGATTCACGCTTGACCTTTCAGTCTCAGTGTTCCGAGGCCATATCTGCATATGCTAGGCTCGTCACATTTAACCCTAGTATTCTGCATGTGCAAAACTGGCTTGCACTCATTGTATGTGAACTAGAGCTTATCACGCCCGATCATTGATACGTCTCCAACATATCTATAATTTTTGATTGTTCCATGCTACTATATATTCTGTTTTGGATGTTAATGGGCTTTATTTTACACTTTTATATTATTTTTGGGACTAACCTATTAACCCAAGGCCCAATGCAAATTGCAGTTTTTTTTGCCTATTTCAGTGTTTCGCAGAAAAGGAATATCAAACGGAATCCAAACGAAATGAAACCTTCGGGAGAGTTATTTTTGGAACAAACGTGATCCAGGGGACTTGGAGTGGACGTCAAGAAAAAATCAAGGAGGCCACGAGGCAGGGGGCACGCCTACCCCCCTAGGCGCGCCCTCCACCCTCGTGGGCCCCTCATTGCTCCACCGACCTACTTCTTCCTCCTATATATATTCATATACCCCGAAAACATCCAGGAGCACCACGAAACCCTATTTCCACCGCCGCAACCTTCTGTACCCAAGATATCCCATCTTGGGGCCTTTTCCGGAGCTCCGCCGGAGGGGGCATCGATCACGGAGGGCCTCTACATTAACTCCATGGACTCTCCGGTGATGTGTGAGTAGTTTACTTCAGACCTTCGGGTCCATAGCTAGTAGCTAGATGGCTTCTTCTCTCTCTTTGGATCTCAATACAATGTTCTCCTCGATCTTCTTGGAGATCTATTCGATGTAACTCTTTTTGCGGTGTGTTTGTCGAGATCCAATGAATTGTGGGTTTATGATCAAGTATATCTATGAACAATATTTGAATCTTCTCTGAATTATTTTATGCATGATTGGTTATCTTTGCAAGTCTCTTCAAATTATCAGTTTGGTTTGGCCTACTAGATTGATCATTCTTGCAATGGGAGAAGTGCTTAGCTTTGGGTTCAATCTTGCGGTGCTCGATCCCAGTAACAGAAAGGGAAACAACACGTATTGTATTGTTGCGATCGAGGATAAAAAGATGGGGTTTATATCATATTGCTTGAGTTTATCCCTCTACATCATGTCATCTTACCTAATGCATTACTCTGTTCTTATGAACTTAATACTCTAGATGCATGCTGGATAGCGTTCGATGTGTGGAGTAATAGTAGTAGATGCGGGCAGGAGCCGGTCTACTTGTCATGGACGTGATGCCTATATTCATGATCAGCCTAGATATTCTCATAACTATGCTCAATTCTATCAATTGCTCGACAGTAATTCGTTCACCCACCGTAATACTTATGCTATCTTGAGAGAAGCCACTAGTGAAACCTATGGCCCCCGGGTCTATTCTCCATCATATAAGTTTCCAATCTATTTTACTTTGCAATTTTTTACTTTCAATCTATATCATAAAAATACCAAAAATATTTATCTTATCATTATCATATCTATCAGATCTCACTCTCGTAAGTGACCGTGAAGGGATTGACAACCCCTTTATCACGTTGGTTGCGAGGTTCTTATTTGTTTGTGTAGGTACGAGGGACTTGCGTGTGGCCTCCTACTTGATTGATACCTTGGTTCTAAAAAACTGAGGGAAATACTTACGCTACTTTCCTGCATCACCCTTTCCTCTTCAAGGGAAAACCAACGTAGTGCTCAAGAGGTAGCAAGAAGGATTTCTGGCGCCATCGCCGGGGAGTCTACGCACAAGTCAAGACATACCAAGTACCCATCACAAACTCTTATCCCTCGCATTACATTATTTGCCATTTGCCTCTTGTTTTCCTCTCCCCCACTTCACCCTTGCCTTTTTATTTGCCTCTTTCCCGTTTGTTTTCTTGTATAATGGCTGATTCAAAAAGGGCTAAGGGTTCTCTCCCGGGTTTTACCTTGGATAGTCCCTCTGTCCTCTCTAAGCTCATAAATAATGATGCTATGGAGAGACCTACTGGCGTTATCAATGAGAGTTTGAATAATTTCGATGAAGATGATCCCAGAATTTTTTGTTATTTACTTGATGAATCTTTGAAAGACGCTTGGGATAGGCTATTAAGTATCCGAGCTAGCTATGTGCCCCAATATCAAATTGAGGTTTACCTGAAAAGCTTTTATATTGGTTTACCCTCTTCATTCAAGCAAGTTCTAGATTCTATCTTTAAAGAAGGTTTTCTTGAGGGGGATCCCATTGATACTTATGAAAGGATGAAAACTATATTTGGGCACCCCATGAGTGAGAAGGTTGAATCTACCTCTCTTTTGTGCTTTTATCAAAATGAAATTATCAAAGAAATGAGGGCTAGCTTAGACGCCAATTTCCGTAACGTACTTAATCTTTCTTCCACTATCAATGGCCACGTGCTATCTCAAAATATAAATATAAATGCTATAGAAAAGATATTTTCTCTTTTCTTTCCTAATACCAAAGATGGCAATACCTAGATCTATCCTTGCTTTTATGCCTAGCTAGGGGCGTTAAACGATAGTTCTTGTTAGGAGGCAACCCAATTTTATTTTTGTTACTTGCTTTTTGATTATGTTTAGTAATAAATAATTCATCTAGACTATGTTTAGATGTGGTTTTATGCTTTTAATTAGTGTTTGTGCCAAGTAGAACCTTTGGGAAGACTTGGGGAAAGTCTTTGTGATCTTGCTGTAAAAAACAGAAACTTTAGCGCTCACGAGAATTGCTGCCATTTTTTATTGAAGAGTGCTATTTAGTTAATTATTTTTGCAGATGATTAATAGATAAATTTCTCACGTCCAACAATTTATTTTAGAATTTTTGGGGTTCCATAAGTAGTCGAAACCTATAGATTACTACAGACTGTTCTGTTTTTGACAGATTCTGTTTTTCGTGTGTTGTTTGCTTATTTTGATGAATTATGGCTAGTAATAGAGCTTATGAACCATAGAGAAGTTCGAATACAGTATGTTTAACACCAACATAAATAAATAATGAGTTCATTACAGTACCTTGAAGTGGTAGTTTGTTTTCTTTTACTAACGGAGCTCATGAGATTTTTCTATTTGAGTTTTGTGTTGTGAAGTTTTCAAGTTTTGGGTAAGGATTTGATGGATTATGGAAGAAGGAGTGACAAGAGCCTAAGATTGGGTATGCCCAAGGCACCCCAAGGTAAAATCCAAGGACAACCAAAAGCCTAATCTTGGGGATGCCCCGGAAGGCATCCCCTCTTTTGTCTTCGTCCATCGGTAACTTTACTTGGAGCTATATTTTTATTCACCACATGATATGTGTTTTGCTTGGAGCGTCTTGTATGATTTGAGTCTTTGCTTTCTAGTTTACCAAAATCATCCTTTCTATACACACCTTTCGGGAGAGACACACATAAATTGGAATTTGTTAGAATACTCTATGTGCTTCACTTATATTTTTTGAGCTAGATAATTTTGCTCTAGTGCTTCACTTATATCTTTTTAGAGCATGGTGGTGGTTCTATTTTATATAAATAATTGATCTCTCATGCTTCACTTATATTATTTTGAGAGTCCTTTAGAACATCATGGTAATTTGCTTTGGGTATGAATTTATTCCTAATATAACAGGCATCCAAGATCGGTATAATAAAAACTACCATACAAAAAGTGCATTGGATATTATGAGAAGTTTGATACTTGATAATTGTTTTGAGAGATGAATATGGTGATATTAGAGTCATGCTAGTTTAGTAGTTGTGGATTTGAGAAATAGTTGTGTTAAAGTTTGTGATTCCCGTAGCATGCACGTATGGTGAACCGTTATGTGATGAAGTCGGAGCATGATTTATTTATTGATTGTCTTCCTTATGAGTGGCGGTCTTTTCCTACCAATCTATCCCCCTAGGAGCATGCGCGTAGTACTTTGTTTCGATAACTAATAGGTTTTTGCAATAAGTATGTGAGTTCTTTATGACTAATATTGAGTCCATGGATTATACGCACTCTCACCCTTCCACCATTGCTAGCCTCTTTAATACCGCACACCTTTCGCCGGTATCACACCCACCATATACCTTCCTCAAAACAGCCTCCATACCTACCTATTATGACATTTCCATAGCCATTCCGAGATATATTGCCATGCAACTTTCCACGGTCCCGTTATTATGACATGCTTCATCATTGTCATATTGCTTTGCATGATCATGTAGTTGACATCGTATTTGAGGCAAAGCCACCGTTCATAATTCTTTCATACATGTCACTCTTGATTCATTGCGTATCCCAGTACTCCGCCGGAGGCATTCACATAGAGTCATATTTTGTTCTAGGTATTAAGTTGTAATTCTTGAGTTGTAAGTAAATAAAGTGTGATGATCATCATTATTAGAGCATTGTCCCAAGTGAGGAAAGGATGATGGAGATTATGATTCCCCCACAATTCGGGATGAGACTCCGGACAAAAAAAAATAAAAGAAAAAGAGGCCATAAAAAAGAGAAAAGGCCCAAATTAAAAATAAAAATGAGAGAAAAAGAGAGAAGGGACAATGTTACTATCCTTTTACCACACTTGTGCTTCAAAGTAGCACCAAGATCTTCATGATAGAGAGTCTCCTATGTTGTCACCTTCATATACTAGTGGGAATTTCACACTATAGAACTTGGCTTGTATATTCCAATGATGGGCTTCCTCAAAATTCCCTAGGTCTTCATGAGCAAGCAAGTTGGATGCACACCCACTTAGTTTCTTTTGTTGAGCTTTCATAGACTTATAGCTCTAGTGCATCTGTTGCATGGCAATCCCTACTCACTCACATTGATATCTATTAATGGGCATCTCTATAACCCGTTGACATGCCTAGTTGATGTGAGACTATCTTCTCCTTTTTTGTCTTCTCCACAACCACCATTCTATTCCACCTATAGTGCTATATCCATGGCTCACGCTCATATATTGCGTGAAGATTGAAAAAGTTTGAGAACATCAAAAGTATGAAACAATTGCTTGGCTTGTCATCGGGGTTGTGCATGATTTAAATATTTTGTGTGGTGACGATAGAGCATAGCCAGACTATATGATTTTGTAGGGACAACTTTCTTTGGCCATGTCATTTTGAGAAGACATGATTGCTTAGTTAGTATGCTTGAAGTATTACTATCTTTATGTCAATATTAAACTTTTATCTTGAGTCTTTCGGATCTGAATATTCATTCCACAATAAAGATATTTACATTGAGAATATGCTAGAAAGAATTCCACATAAAAATTCTGTTTTTATCATTTACATACTCGAGGATGAGCAGGAATTAAGCTTGGGGATGCTGATACGTCTCCAACATATCTATAATTTTTGATTGTTCCATGATATTATATATTCTGTTTTGGATGTTAACGGGCTTTATTTTACACTTTTATATTATTTTTGGGACTAATCTATTAACCCAAGGCCCAGTGCAAATTGCTATTTTTTTTGCCTATTTCAGTGTTTCGCAGAAAAAGGAATATCAAACAGAATCCAAACGGAATGAAACCTTCGGGAGAGTTATTTTTGGAACAAACGTCATCCAGGGGACTTGGAGTGGACGTCAAGAAACAATCGAGGAGGCCACGAGGCAGGGGGCATGCCTACCCCGCCGGGCGCGCCCTCCACCCTCGTGGGCCCTCCACCGACCTACTTCTTCCTCCTATATATATATATATATATATATATATATATATTAATATACCCCCAAAACATCCAGGAGCACCATGAAACCCTATTTCCACCGCCGCAACCTTCTGTACCCAAGAGATCCCATCTTGGGGCCTTTTCCGGAGCTCCGCCGGAGGGGCATCGATCACGGAGGGCCTCTACATTAACTCCATGGCCTCTCCGCTGATGTGTGAGTAGTTTACTTCAGACCTTCGGTTCCATAGCTAGTAGGTAGATGGTTTCTTCTCTCTCTTTGGATCTCAATACAATGTTCTCCTCGATCTTCTTGGAGATCTATTCGATGTAACTCTTTTTGCGGTGTGTTTGTCGAGATCTGATGAATTGTGGGTTTATGATCAAGTCTACATATGAACAATATTTGAATCTTCTCTGAATTCTTTTATGCATGATTGGTTATCTTTGCAAGTCTCTTCGAATTATCAGTTTGGTTTGGCCTACTAGATTGATCATTCTTGCAATGGGAGAAGTGCTTAGCTTTGGGTTCAATCTTGCGGTGCTCGACCCCAGTGACAGAAAGGGAAACGACACATATTGTATTGTTGCCATCGAGGATAAAAAGATGGGGTTTATATCATATTGCTTGAGTTTATCCCTCTACATCATGTCATCTTACCTAATGTGTTACTCTGTTCTTATGAACTTAATACTCTAGATGCATGCTGGATAGCGGTCGATGTGTGGAGTAATAGTAGTAGATGCAGGTAGGAGTCGGTCTAGTTGACACGGACGTGATGCCTATATTCATGATCATGCCTAGATATTCTCATAACTATGCTCAATTCTATTAATTGCTCGATAGTAATTCGTTCACCCACCGTAATACTTATGCTATCTTGAGAGAAGCCACTAGTGAAACCTATGGCCCCCGGATCTATTCTCCATCATATAAGTTTCCAATCTATTTTACTTTGCAATTTTTACTTTCAATCTATATCATAAAAATACCAAAAATATTTATCTCATCATTATCATATCTATCAGATCTCACTCTCGTAAGTGACCGTGAAGGGATTGACAACCCCTTTATCGCGTTGGTTGCGAGGTTCTTATTTGTTTGTGTAGGTACGAGGGACTTGCGTGTGGCCTCCTACTGGATTGATACCTTGGTTCTCAAAAAATGAGGGAAATACTTACGCTACTTTGCTGCATCACCCTTTCCTCTTCAAGGGAAAACCACAACAGTGCTCAAGAGGTAGCAATCAACATGTGGTGTCTCGGCACGACGAACTGTAGCAACGGTGCATACTCAGGGAGAACACTTATACCTTGAAATTTAGTGAGAGATCATCTTATAATGCTACCGCCGAACTAAGCAATATAAGATGCATAAAGGATAAACATCACATGCAATCAATATAAGTGATATGATATGGCCATCACCATCTTCTGCCTTTGATCTCCGTCTCCAACGCACCATCATGATCACCATCGTCACCGGCTTGACACCTTGATCTCCATCGAAGCATCGTTGTCGTCTCGCCAACTATTGCTACTACGACTATCGCTACCGCTCAATGATAAAGTGAAGCAATTACATGGCGATTGTATTTCATACAATAAAGTGACAACCATATGGCTTCTGCCAGTTGCCGATAACTGTGTTACAAAACATGATCATCTCATACAATAAAATTTAGCATCATGTCTTGGCCATATCACATCACAACATGCCCTGCAAAAACAAGTAGGCGTCCTCTACTTTGTTGTTGCAAGTTTTACGTGGCTGATACGGGCTGAGCAAGAACCGTTCTTACCTACGCATCAAAAACCACAACGCGGTATAGCGATTGCTTTTTGATCTTCAGAAAGAACCCTGTTCATTGAATCCGATTCAACTAAAGTTGGAGAAACTGACACCCACCAGCCACCTGTGTGCGAAGCATGTCGGTAGAACCAGTCTCGCGTAAGCGTACACGTAATGTCGGTCTGAGCCGCTTCATCCAACAACACCGCTGAATCAAGAATCAAGTACTGACGGCAAGCAATATGTATATATCCACGCCCACAACTCCTTTGTGTTCTACTCGTGCATATAACATCTACGCATAAACCTAGCTCAGATGCCACTGTTGAGGAACGTAGTAATTTCAAAAAAATTCCTACGCACATGCAAGATCTATCATGGTGATGCATAGCAACGAGAGGGGAAGAGTGTTGTCCACGTACCCTCGTAGACCATAAGCGGAAGTGCTATGACAACGCGGTTGATGTAGTCGTACATCTTCACGATCCGACCGATCCTAGTACCGAAAGTACGACACCTTCGCGATCTGCACACGTTCGGCTCGGTGACGTCCCACGAACCGTCGATCTAGCTGAGTGTCGAGGGATAGCTTCGTCAGCACGAGGGCGTGATGACGGTGATGATGAAGCTACCGGCACAAGGCTTCGCCTAAGCACTACAACGACATGACCGAGGTGGATTATGGTGGAGGGGGGCACCGCACACGGCTGAAAGAACAATGATCAACTTGTGCGTTCTAGGGTGCCCCTGCCCCCGTATATAAAGGAGCAAGGGGGAGGCCGGCCGGCCCTTGGGGTGTGCCAGGAGAGGATGAGGAGTCCTCCTAGTAGGAGTAGGACTCCCCTTTTCCTAGTCCTACTAGGAGGGGGAAAGGAAGGAGGAGAGGGAGAAGGAAAGGGGGTGCCATCCCCCCCTTCCCTAGTCCAATTCGGACTAGAGGGGGAGGGGCGCGCGGCCTGCCCTGGCTGGCCCTCTCTCTCCACTAAGGCCCATGTGGCCCATTAATTCCCCCGGGGGGGGGGGGGTTCCAGTAACCCTCCGGCACTCCGGTTTTCTCTGAAATCACCCAGAACACTTCCGGTGTCCGAATATAGCCGTCCAATATATCAATCTTTATGTCTCGACCATTTCGAGACTTCTAGTCATGTCCTTGATCATATCCGGGACTCTGAACTACCTTCGGTACATCAAAACACATGAACTCATAATACCGATCGTCACCGACTGTTAAGCGTGCGGACCCTATGGGTTTGAGAACTATGTAGACATGATCGAGACTCATCTCCGGTCAATATCCAATAGTGGAACCCGGATGCTCATATTGGTTCCTACATATTCTACGAAGATCTTCATCGGTCAAACCGCACAACAACATACGTTGTTCCCTTTGTCATCGGTATGTTACTTGCCCAAGATTCGATCGTCGGTATCTCAATATCTAGTTCAATCTCGTTACCGGCAAGTCTCTTTACTCGTTCCATAATGCATCATCCCATAACAAAATCATTAGTCACATTGCTTGCAAGGCTTATAGTGATGTGCATTACCAAGAGGGCCTAGAGATACCTCTCCGATACTCAGAGTGACAAATCCTAATCTCGATCTATGCCAACTCAACAAACACCATTGGAGACACCTGTAGAGCATCTTTATAGTCACCCAGTTACGTTGTCACGTTTGATAGCCTAAGTGTTCCTCCGGTATTCGGGAGTTGCATGATCTCATAGTCATTGGAACATGTATAAGTTATGGAGAAAACAATAGCAACAAACTAAACGATCATCGTGCTAAGCTAACGGATGGGTCAAGTAAATCACATCATTCTCTAATGATGTGATCCTGTTAATCAAATGAAAACTCATGTCTATGGTTAGGAAACATAACCATCATTGATTCAACGAGCTAGTCAAGTAGAGGCATACTAGTGACACTCTGTTTGTCTATGTATTCACACATGTACTAAGTTTCCGGTTAATATAATTCTAGCATGAATAATAAACATTTATCATGATATAAGGAAATATAAATAACAACTTTATTATTGCCTCTAGGGCATATTTCCTTCAGGCTCCCCTTTCCTTCTCCTTCTCTCTCCCCCCTTTCCTACTCCGTGTGGGAGGTGGAATCCTACTAGGACTAGGGAGTCCTAGTAGGACTCCACACCTTGGCGCACCCTCCTAGGGTCGGCTGCCTCTCCCTCTCCCCCTTTATATATGGAGGTAGGGGCACCCCATAGACACATAAGTTGATCTTTAGCCATGTGCGGTGCCCCCCTCCATAGTTTTACACCTCGGTCATATTGTCGTAGTGCTTAGGCGAAGCCCCGCGTCAGTAACTTCATCATCACCGTCACCATGCCGTCCTGTTGACGGAACTCTCCCTCGGCCTCAACTGGATCAAGAGTTCGAGGGATGTCACCGAGCTGAACGTGTGCAGATCATGGAGGTGCCGTACGTTTGGTACTTGGATCGGTTGGACCGTGAAGATGTTTGACTACATCAACCGCGTTACTCAATGCATCCGCTTTCGGTCTACGAGGGTACATCGACACACTCTCCCTTCTCGTAGGAATTTTTTTTTGAAATACTGTGTTCCCCAACATCGGTATCCGAGCCAGGTCTATGCGTAGATGTTATATGCGCGAGTAGAACACAACGCGGTGTGGGCGATAATAGTCATACTGCTTACCAGCATGTCATATTTTGATTCGGCGGTATTGTTGGATGAAGCGGCCTAGACCAACATTACATGACCGCGTTCAAGAGACTGGTTCTACCAACGTGCTTCGCACATAGGTGGCTAGTGGGTGTTTGTTTCTCCAACTTTAGTTGAATCGGGTGTGACTACGCCCGGTCCTTGTTGAAGGTTAAAACAACACACTTGACGAAAAATCGTTGTGGTTTTTGATGCGTAGGTAAGAATGGTTCTTTCTAAGCCTGTAGCAGCCACGTAAAACTTGCAACAACAAAGTAGAGGACATCTAACTGGTTTTTGCAGGGCATGTTGTGATGTGATATGGTCAAGACATGATGTGATATAATTTGATGTATGAGATGATCATGTTTTGTTGAAGTTATCGGCAACTGGCAGGAGCCTTATGGTTGTCTCTTTATTGCATAAGATGCAATCGCCATAGAATTGCTTTACTTTATTGCTATGCGATAGCAATAGTTGCAAAAGCAATAGTTGGCGAGACGACCATGTGATGACATGTTGATTGAGATCAAGATGATGGAGATCATGGTGTCATGCCGGTGACGATGGAGATCATGACGGTACTTTGGAGATGGAGATCAAAGGCACAAGATGATGATGGCCATATCATGTCACATATTTTGATTGCATGTGATTTTTATCCTTTATGCATCTTATTTTGCTTAGTACGGCGGTAGCATTATAAGATGATCTCTCATGAGTATGCACCGTTGCTATAGTTCGTTGTGCCGAGACACCACGTGATGATCGAGTGTGATAAGCTCTACGTTCACATACAACGGGTGCAAGCCAGTTTTGCACACGCAGAATACTCGGGTTAAACTTGACGAGCCTAGCATATGCAGATATGGCCTCGAAACACTGAGACCGAAAGTTCGAGCGTGAATCATATAGTAGATATGATCAACATAGTGATGTTCACCATTGAAAACTTCTCCATCTCACGTGATGATCGGACATGGTTTAGTTGATATGGATCACGCGATCATTTAGATGACTAGAGAGATGTCTATCTAAATGGGAGTTCTTAAGTAATATGATTAATTCAACTTTAATTTATCGTGAACTTAGTCCTGATAGTATTTGCATATCTATGTTGTAGATGAATTGCTCGCGTATAGCTTCCCCGTTTTATTTATGATATGTTCCTAGAGAAAACTAAGTTGAAAGATGATAGTAGCAATGATACGGACTGGGTCCATGATCTAAGGACTATCCTCATTGCTGCACAGAATAATTATGTCCTTGATGCACCGCTAGGTGAAGGACCTATTGCAGGAGCAGATGCAGACGTTATGAACGTTTGGGAAGCTCGGTACGATAACTACTTGATAGCTTAGTGCACCATGCTTTACGGTTTAGAACCGGGACTTCAAAAACGTTTTGAACGTCACAGAGCATATGAGATGTTCCAAGAGTTGAAATTGGTATTTCAGACTCATGCCCATGTCAAGAGGTATGAGACCTCTGACAAGTACTTTGCCTACAAGATGGAGGAGAATAGCTCAACTAGTGAGTATGTGCTCAGAATGTCTGAGTGCTACAATCGCTTGAATCAAGTGGGAGTTAATCTTCCAGATAAGATAGTGATTGATAGAGTTCTCTAGTCACTATCACCAAGTTACTAGAACTTCGTGATGAACTATAATATGCAAGGGATGACGAAAACGATTCCCCGAGCTCTTCGCAATGCTGAAATCGGCGAAGGTAGAAATCAAGAAAAGCATCAAGTGTTGATGGTTGACAAGACCACTAGTTTCAAGTAAAAGGCCAAGGGAAAGAAAGGGAACTTCAAGAAGAATGGAAAGCAAGTTTCCACTCCAATGAAGAAGCCCAAAGCTAGGCCCAAGCCTGAAATTGAGTGCTTCTACTACAAAGGAAATGGTCACTGGAAGCAGAACTGCCCCAAATACTTGGCGGATAAGAAGGATGGCAAAGTGAACAAAAGCATATATGATATACATGTTATTGATGTGTACTTTACTAGTGTTCATAGTAGCCCCTGGGTATTTGATACTGGTTCAGTTGCTATGATTAGCAACTCAAAACAGGAGTTACAAAATGAACAAAGACTAGTTGAGGGCGAGGTAACGATGTGTGTTGGAAATGATTCCAAGGTTGATAAGATCACCATTGCACACTCCCTTTACCTTCGGGATTAGTGTTGAACCTAAATTAAATGTTATTTGGTGTTTGCGTTGAGCATAATATGATTGGATCATGTTTATTGCAATATGGTTATTCATTTAAGTCAAAGAATAATTGTTATTCTGTTTACGTGAATAAAACCTTCTGTGGTCATACACCCAAGGTGAATGGTTTATTGAATCTCGATCATAGTGATACACATATTCATGATATTGATGCCAAAAGATGCAAAGTTGATAATGATAGTGCAACATACTAGTGGCACTGCCGTTTAAGTCATATTGGTGTAAAGCGCATGAAGAAACTCCATGGGGATGGACTTTTGGAATCACTTGATGCTTGCGAACCACACCTCATAGGCAAGATGACTACAACTCCGTTCTCCGGAACAATGGAGCGAGCCACTAACTTATTGGAAATAATACATACTGATGTATGCGGTCCGATGAGTGTTGAGGCTCGCGGCGGGTATCGTTATTTTCTGACCTTCACAGATGATTTAAGCAGATATGTGTATATCTACTTAATGAAACACAAGTCTGAAACATTTGAAAAGTTCAAAGAAATTCAGAGTGAAGTGGAGAATCATCGTAACAAGAAAATAAAGTTTCTACGATCTGATCGCGGAGGCGGATATTTGAGTTACGAGTTTGGCCTTCAATTAAAACAATGTGGAATAGTTTCACAAACTCATGCCACCATGGTGTGTCCGAATGTCGTAACCATACTTTATTAGATATGATGCGATTTATAATGTCTCTTATCCGATTAACCACTATCGTTTTGGGGTTATGCATTAGAGACAGCTGCATTCACGTTAAATAGGGCACCGTCTAAAAATCCGTTGAGACGACACCGTATCAACTATTGTTTAGCAAGAAACCTAAGTTGTCATTTCATAAAGTTTAGAGTTGCAATGCTTATGTGAAAAAATTCAGCCTGATAAGCTCAAACCCAAATTGGAGAAGTGCGTCTTCATAGGATACCCAAAAGAAATTGTTGGGTACACCTTCTATCACATATCCGGAGGCAAGATCTTTGTTGCTAAGAGTGAATCCTTTCTAGAGAAGGAGTTTCTCTCGAAAGAAGTGAGTGGGAGGAAATTAGAACTTGATGAGGTAATTGTACCTTCTCGAATTGGAAAGTAGCTCATCACAGAAATCAGTTCCAGTGATTCCTACACCAATTAGTGAGGAAGCTAATGATGATGATCATGAAACTTCTAATCAAGTTACTACCAAACCTCGTAGGTCAACCAGAGTACGATCCGCACCAGAGTGGTATGGTAATCCTGTTCTGGAGGTCATGTTACTTGACCATGACGAACCTATGAACTATGAGGAAGAAATGATGAGCCCAGATTCCACGAAATGGCTTGAGGCCATGAAATCTGAGATGGGATCCATGTATGAGAACAAAGTGTGGACTTTGGTTGACTTTCCCGATGATCGTCAAGCCATAGAGAATAAATGGATCTTCAAGAGGAAGATAGACGCTGATAGTAGTGTTACTATCTACAAAGCTAGACTTGTTGCGAAAGGTTTTTTGACAAGTTCAAGGAGTTGATTATGATGAGACCTTCTCACCCATAGCGATGCTTAAGTCTGTCCGAATCATGTTAGCAATTGCCGCATTTCATGATTATGAAATTTGGCAAATGGATGTCAAAACTGCATTCCTTAATGGATATCTTAAAGAAGAGTTGTATATGATGCAACCAGAATGTTTCGTCAATCCTAAAGGTGCTAACAAAGTGTGCAAGCTCTAGCGATCCATTTATGGACTGGTGCAAGCCTCTCGGAGTTGGAATATACACTTTGATAGTGTGATCAAAGCATATTGTTTTATACAGACTTGCGGTGAAGCCTGTATTTACAAGAAAGTGAGTGGGAGCACTACAACCTTTCTGATAAGTGAAGGAATATGCCCTATAGGCAATAATAAAGTTGTTATTTATATTTTCTTATATCATGATAAATGTTTATTATTCATGCTAGAATTGTATTAACCAGAAAATTAGTACATGTCTGAATACATAGACAAATAGAGTGTCACTAGTATGCCTCTACTTGACTAGCTCGTTAATCAAAGATGGTTAAGTTTCCTAGCCATAGACATGAGTTGTCATTTGATGAATGGGATCACATCATTAGAGAATGATGTGATGGACATGACCCATCCGTTAGCTTAGCACTATAATCGTTTAGTTTGTTGCTATTGCTTTCTTTATGACTTATACATGTTCCTATCACCATGAGATTATGCAACTCCCAAATACCGTAGGAACACTTATTGTGCTATCAAACGTCACAATGTAACGGGGTGATTATAAAGATGCTCTACATGTGTCTCCGATGGTGTTTGTTGAGTTGGCATATATCGAGATAAGGATTTGTCACTCCGATTGTCGGAGCGGTATCTCTGGGCCCTCTCGGTAATGCACATCACTATAAGCCTTGCAAGCAATGTAAATAATGATTTAGTTGCGGGATGATGCATTACAGAACGAGTAAAGAGACTTTTCGGTAACGAGATTGAACTAGGTATGATGATACCGACGATGGAATCTCGAGCAAGTAACATACCGATGACAAAGGGAACAACATATGTTGTTATGCGGTTTAACCAATAAAGATCTTCGTAGAATATATAGGAACCAATATGAGCATCCAGGTTCCGCTATTGGTTATTGACCGGAGATGAGTCTCGGTCATGTCTACATAGCTCTCGAACCCGTAGGGTCCGCACGCTTAATGTTCGATGATGATATGTATTGTGAGTTATGTGATTTGATGTACCGAAGGTTGTTCGGAGTCCCGGATGTGATCACAGACATGAAGAGGAGTGTCGAAATGGTCAAGACATGAAGATTGATATATTGGAAGGTTATGTTTGGACACCGGAAAGGTTTCAGATAGGTTCAGGCATTTTCCGGAGTACTGGGGGGTTACCGGAACCCTCGATGGTTAATGGGCCTTCATGGGCTTTAGTGGAAGAGAGGAGGAGGCGGCCAAGAGGAGGGGCGCCCCCCCAAGCCCAATCCGAATTGGGGAGGGGGGCCAGCCCCCCTTTCCTTCTTCCCTTCTCCCCTTTCCTTCCCCTCCTAGTTGGACTAGGAAAGGGGGAACCTACTCCTAGTAGTTGTAGGATTCTCCCCTTGGGGCGCGCCCTATGAGGCCGGCGGGCCCCCCTCCTCCACTCCTTTATATACGAGGGAGGGGGGCACCCCATAGACACACAAGTTCATTTCTTAGCCGTGTGCGGTGCCCCTCCATAGATTTCCACCTCAGTTATATTGTCGTAGTGCTTACGCGAAGCCCTGCGTCGGTAACTTCATCATCACCGTCAACACGCCGTCGTGCTGACGAAACTCTGCCTCGGCCTCAGCTGGATCTAGAGTTCAAGGGATGTCACCGATCTGAACGTGTGCAGACCGTGGAGGTGCCATGCATTCGGTACTTGATCAGTTGGATCGCGAAGACGTTCGACTACATGAACCGCGTTACTCAACGCTTCCGCTTTCGGTCTACAAGGGTACATAGACATGTTGGAAATATGCCCTAGAGGCAATAATAAAAGCATTATTATTATATTTCTTTGTTCATGATAATTGTCTTTATTCATGCTATAATTGTGTTATCCGGAAATCGTAATACATGTGTGAATAACAGACACCAACATGTCCCTAGTAAGCCTCTAGTTGACTAGCTCGTTGATCAATAGATAGTCATGGTTTCCTGGCTATGGACATTGGATGTCATTGATAACGGGATCACATCATTAGGATAATGATGTGATGGACAAGACCCAATCCTAAACATAGCACAAGATCGTATAGTTCGTTTGCTAGAGTTTTTGCAATGTCAAAGTATCTCTTCCTTCGACCATGAGATCGTATAACTCCTGGATACCGTAGGAGTGCTTTGGGTGTATCAAACGTCACAACGTAACTGGGTGACTATAAAGGTGCACTACAGGTATCTCCGAAAGTATCTATTGTTTTATATGGATCGAGACTGGGATTTGTCACTCCGTATGACGGAGAGATATCACTGGGCCCACTCAGTAATGCATCATCATAATGAGCTCAAAGTGACCAAGTGTTTGGTCACGGGATCATGCATTACGGTACGAGTAAAGTGACTTGCCGGTAACAAGATTGAACGAGGTATTGGGATACCGACGATCGAATCTCGGGCAAGTAACATATCGATTGACAAAGGGAATTGCATACGGGGTTAATTAAATCCTCGACATCGTGGTTCATCCGATGAGATCATCGTGGAGCATGTGGGAGCCAACATGGGTATCCAGATCCCGCTGTTGGTTATTGATCGGAGAGCGATCTCGGTCATGTCTACATGTCTCCCGAACCCGTAGGGTCTACACACTTAAGGTTCAGTTACGCTAGGGTTGTAGAGATATGTATATGCAGTAACCCGAATGTTGTTCGGAGTCCCGGATGAGATCCCGGACGTCATGAGGAGTTCCGGAATGGTCCGGAGGTAAAGATTTATATATGGGAAGTCCTGTTTCGGGCATCGGGACAAGTTTCGGGGTTATCGGTATTGTACCGGGACCACCGGAGGGGTCCCGGGGGCCCACCGGGTGGGGCCACCCATCCCCGGGGGCCACATGGGCTGTAGGGGGTGCGCCTTGGCCTACATGGGCCAAGGGCACCAGCCCCACTAGGCCCATGCGCCTAGGGTTTCCAAAGGGGAGGAGTCCTACTAGTGGAAGGCACCTCCTAGGTGCCTTGGGGGGGAGGGAAACCCCCCTTGGCCGCCGCACCCCCTAGGAGATTGGATCTCCTAGGGCCGGCCACCCCCCTTTGGCACCCCTATATATAGTGGGGGAGAGGAGGGACTTCATACCTTGAGTCCTTGGCCTTTGGTTGCCTCCTTCTCCCTCCCCAACACCTCCTCCACCTCCTTATTGCTTAGCGAAGCTCTGCCGGAGTACTGCAGCTCCATCAACACCACGCCGTCGTGCTGCTGCTGGTGCCATCTCCCTCAACCTCTCCTCCCTCCCTTGCTGGATCAAGAAGGAGGAGACGTGGCTGTTTCCGTACGTGTGTTGAACGCGGAGGTGCCGTCCGTTCGGTGCTAGGATCTCCGGTGATTCGAATCACGTCGTGTTCGACTACATCATCCCCGTTCTTCGAACGCTTCCGCTCGCGATCTACAAGGTATGTAGATGCATCTATTCACTCGTTGCTAGATGAACTCCTAGATGATCTTGGTGAAACGAGTAGGAAAATTTTATTTTTCTGCAACGTTACCCAACAGTGGCATCATGAGCTAGGTCTATGCGTAGTTCTTCTTGCACGAGTAGAACACAATTGGTTGTGGGCGTAGATTTGTCAACTTTCTTGCCGCTACTAGTCTTATCTTGCTTCAGCGGTATTGTGGGATGAAGCGGCCCGGACCAACCTTACACGTACGCTTACGTGAGACCGGTTCCACCGACTAACATGCACAAGTTGCATAAGGTGGCTGGCGGGTGTCTGTCTCTCCTACTTTAGTTGAAGCGGATTCAATGACAAGGGTCCTTATGAAGGGTAAATAGAAGTTGACAAATCACGTTGTGGTTTCACGTAGGTAAGAAAACGTTCTTGCTAGAACCCTACTTCAGCCACGTAAAACTTGCAAACAACAATTAGAGGACGTCTAACTTGTTTTTGCAGCAAGTGCTTTGTGATATGATATGGCCAAAGTTGTGATGAATGATGAATGATCTATATGTCATGTATGAGATGTTCATGCTATTGTAATAGGAATCACGACTTGCATGTCGATGAGTATGACAACCGGCAGGAGCCATAGGAGTTGTCTTTATTTTTTGTATGACCTGCGTGTCATTAAAGAACGCCATGTAAACTACTTTACTTTATTACTAAACGCGTTAGTCATAGAAGTAGAAGTAGTCGTTGGCGTGACAACTTCATGAAGACACGATGATGGAGATCATGGTGTCATGCCGGTGACAAGATGATCATGGAGCCCCGAAGATGAAGATCAAAGGAGCTATATGATATTGGCCATATCATGTCACTACTTTATATAATTGCATGTGATGTTTATTATGTTTTATGCATCTTGTTTACTTAGAACGACGGTAGTAAATAAGATGATCCCTTACAAAATTTCAAGAAGTGTTCTCCCCTAACTGTGCACCGTTGCTACAGTTCGTCGTTTCGAAGCACCACGTGATGATCGGGTGTGATAGATTCTTACGTTCACATACAACGGGTGTAAGACAGTTTTACACAGCGAAAACACTTAGGGTTAACTTGACGAGCCTAGCATGTACAGACATGGCCTCGGAACACGGAGACCGAAAGGTCGAACACGAGTCGTATGGAAGATACGATCTACATGAGAATGTTCACCGACGATGACTAGTCCGTCTCACGTGATGATCGGACACGGCCTAGTCGACTCGGATCGTGTAACACTTAGATGACCAAAGGGATGTCAAATCTGAGTGGGAGTTCATTATAATTTGATTAGATGAACTTAATTATCATGAACTTAGTCTAAATTTTTACAATATGTCTTGTAGATCAAATGGCCAACGTAGTCCTCAACTTCAACGCGTTCCTAGAGAAAACCAAGCTGAAAGACGATGGCAGCAACTATACGGACTGGGTCCGGAACCTGAGGATCATCCTCATAGCTGCCAAGAAAGATTATGTCCTACAAGCACCGCTTGGTGACGCACCCGTTCTCCCTGCGGAACAAGACGTTATGAACGCTTGGCAGGCACGTTCGATGACTACTCCCTCGTTCAGTGCGGCATGCTTTACAGCCTAGAGCCGGGGCTCCAAAAGCGTTTTGAGAGACATGGAGCATATGAGATGTTCGAAGAGCTGAAAATGGTTTTCCAAGCTCATGCCCGGGTCGAGAGATATGAAGTCTCTGACAAATTCTTCAGCTGTAAGATGGAGGAAAATAGTTCTGTCAGTGAGCACATACTCACTATGTCTGGGTTACATAACCACTTGACTCAGCTGGGAGTTAATCTCCCGGATGATGCGGTCATTGACAGAATCCTCCAGTCGCTTCCACCGAGCTACAAGAGCTTTGTGATGAACTTCAATATGCAGGGGATGGAAAAGACCATTCCTGAAGTATTTGCTATGCTGAAATCAGCAGAGGTAGAAGTCAGAAAGGAACATCAAGTGTTGATGGTCAATAAAACCACTAAGTTCAAGAAGGGCAAGGGTAAAAAGAACTTCAAGAAGGACGGCAAGGTAGTTGCCGCGCCCAGCAAGCAAGCTGCCGGGAAGAAGCCAAAGAATGGACCCAAGCCCGAGACTGAGTGTTTTTATTGCAAGGAAAGTGGTCACTGGAAGCGGAACTGCCCCAAATACTTAGCGGACAAGAAGGCCGGCAAAACCAAAGGTATATTTGATATACATGTAATTGATGTGTACCTTACCAGTAATCGTAGTAACTCCTGGGTATTTGATACCGGTGCCGTTGCTCATATTTGTAACACACAACAGGAGCTGCGGAATAAACGGAGACTGGCGAAGGACGAGGTGACGATGCGCGTCGGGAATGGTTCCAAGGTCGATGTGATCGCCGTCGGCACGCTACCTCTACATTTACCTACGGGATTAGTTTTGAACCTCAATAATTGTTATTTTGTGCCAAGTTTGAGCATGAACATTGTATCAGGATCTCGTTTAATTCGAGATGGCTACTCATTTAAATCCGAGAATAATGGTTGTTCTATTTATATGAGAGATATGTTTTATGGTCATGCTCCGATGGTGAATGGTTTATTCTTTATGAATCTCGAGCGTAATGCTACACATATTCATAGTGTAAGTACCAAAAGATGTAAGATTGATAGTGATAGTCCCACATACTTGTGGCACTGCCGCCTCGGTCACATAGGTGTCAAACGCATGAAGAAGCTCCATGCTGATGGACTTTTAGAGTCTCTTGATTACGAATCATTTGACACGTGCGAACCATGCCTCATGGGTAAAATGACCAAGACTCCATTCTCAGGAACAATGGAGAGAGCAACCAACTTATTGGAAATCATACATACTGATGTGTGCGGTCCAATGAGTGTTGAGGCTCGCGGTGGCTATCGTTATGTTCTCACCCTCACTGATGACTTGAGTAGATATGGGTATGTCTACTTAATGAAACACAAGTCTGAGACCTTTGAAAAGTTCAAGGAATTTCAGAGTGAAGTTGAGAATCAACGTGACAGGAAAATCAAGTTTCTACGATCAGATCGTGGAGGAGAATACTTGAGTCACGAGTTTGGTACACACTTAAGAAAATGTGGAATAGTTTCACAACTCACGCCGCCTGGAACACCTCAGCGTAATGGTGTGTCCGAACGTCGTAATCGCACTCTATTAGATATGGTGCGATCTATGATGTCTCTTGCCGATTTACCACTATCTTTTTGGGGCTATGCTTTAGAGACTGCCGCATTCACTTTAAATAGGGCCCCGTCGAAATCCGTTGAGACGACACCGTATGAATTATGGTTTGGGAAGAAACCTAAGCTGTCATTTCTAAAAGTTTGGGGATGCGATGCTTATGTCAGGAAACTTCAACCTGAAAAGCTCGAACCCAAATCGGAAAAATGCGTCTTCATAGGATACCCTAAAGAAACTGTTGGGTATATCTTCTACCTCAGATCCGAAGGCAAGATCTTTGTTGCCAAGAATGGGTCCTTTCTGGAGAAAGAGTTTCTCTCGAAAGAAGTAAGTGGGAGGAAAGTAGAGCTTGATGAAGTATTACCTCTTGAACCGGAAAATGGCGCAACTCAAGAAAATGTTCCTGAGGTGCCTGCACCGACTAGAGAGGAAGTTAATGATAATGATCAAGATACTTCTGATCAAGCTCCTACTGAAATTCGAAGGTCCACGAGGACACGTTCCGCACCAGAGTGGTACGGCAACCCTGTCTTGGAAATCATGTTGTTAGACAACGGTGAACCTTCGAACTATGAAGAAGCGATGGCGGGTCCGGATTCCGACAAATGGCTAGAAGCCATGAAATCCGAGATAGGATCCATGTATGAAAACGAAGTATGGACTTTGACTGACTTGCCCGTAGAACGGCGAGCCATAGAAAATAAATGGATCTTTAAGAAGAAGACAGACGCGGATGGTAATGTGACCATCTATAAAGCTCGGCTTGTCGCTAAGGGTTATCGACAAGTTCAAGGGGTTGACTACGATGAGACTTTCTCACCGGTAGCGAAGCTGAAGTCCGTCCGAATCATGTTAGCAATTGCCGCATTTTATGATTATGAAATTTGGCAAATGGACGTCAAAACGGCATTCCTTAATGGTTTCCTTAAGGAAGAATTGTATATGATGCAGCCGGAAGGTTTTGTCGATCCTAAAAATGCTGACAAGGTGTGCAAGCTCCAACGCTCGATTTATGGGCTGGTGCAAGCATCTCGGAGTTGGAACATTCGTTTTGATGAGATGATCAAAGCGTTTGGGTTTACACAGACTTATGGAGAAGCCTGTGTTTACAAGAAAGTGAGTGGGAGCTCTATAGCATTTCTCATACTATATGTAGATGACATACTTTTGATGGGAAATGATATAGAACTTTTGGACAGCATTAAGGCCTACTTGAATAAGAGTTTTTCAATGAAGGACCTTGGAGAAGCTGCTTATATATTAGGCATCAAGATCTATAGGGATAGATCAAGACGCCTCATAGGTCTTTCACAAAGCACATATCTTGATAAGATTTTGAAGAAGTTCAAAAATGGATCAGTCCAAGAAAGGGTTCTTGCCTGTTTTGCAAGGTGTGAAATTGAGCTCAGCTCAATGTCCGACCACGGCAGCAGAGATAGAAGAGATGAGTGTCATCCCCTATGCCTCAGCCATAGGTTCTATTATGTATGCCATGCTGTGTACCAGACCTGATGTAAACCTTGCCGTAAGTTTGGTAGGAAGGTACCAAAGTAATCCCGGCAAGGAACACTGGACAGCGGTCAAGAATATCCTGAAGTACCTGAAAAGGACTAAGGAAATGTTTCTCGTTTATGGAGGTGACGAAGAGCTCGTCGTAAAAGGTTACGTCGACGCTAGCTTCGACACAGATCTGGATGACTCTAAGTCACAAACCGGATACGTGTATATTTTGAATGGTGGGGCAGTAAGCTGGTGCAGTTGCAAGCAGAGCGTCGTGGCGGGATCTACATGTGAAGCGGAGTACATGGCAGCCTCGGAGGCAGCACATGAAGCAATATGGGTGAAGGAGTTCATCACCGACCTAGGAGTCATACCCAATGCGTCGAGGCCGATCAAGCTCTTCTGTGACAACACTGGAGCTATTGCACTTGCCAAGGAGCCCAGGTTTCACAAGAAGACAAGGCACATCAAGCGTCGCTTCAACTCCATCCGTGAAAATGTTCAAGATGGAGACATAGAGATTTGTAAAGTACATACGGACCTGAATGTAGCAGATCCGTTGACTAAACCTCTCCCAAGAGCAAAACATGATCAACACCAGAATTCCATGGGTGTTCGATTCATCACAATGTAACTAGATTATTGACTCTAGTGCAAGTGGGAGACTGTTGGAAATATGCCCTAGAGGCAATAATAAAAGCATTATTATTATATTTCTTTGTTCATGATAATTGTCTTTATTCATGCTATAATTGTGTTATCCGGAAATCGTAATACATGTGTGAATAACAGACACCAACATGTCCCTAGTAAGCCTCTAGTTGACTAGCTCGTTGATCAATAGATAGTCATGGTTTCCTGGCTATGGACATTGGATGTCATTGATAACGGGATCACATCATTAGGATAATGATGTGATGGACAAGACCCAATCCTAAACATAGCACAAGATCGTATAGTTCGTTTGCTAGAGTTTTTGCAATGTCAAAGTATCTCTTCCTTCGACCATGAGATCGTATAACTCCTGGATACCGTAGGAGTGCTTTGGGTGTATCAAACGTCACAACGTAACTGGGTGACTATAAAGGTGCACTACAGGTATCTCCGAAAGTATCTATTGTTTTATATGGATCGAGACTGGGATTTGTCACTCTGTATGACGGAGAGATATCACTGGGCCCACTCAGTAATGCATCATCATAATGAGCTCAAAGTGACCAAGTGTTTGGTCACGGGATCATGCATTACGGTACGAGTAAAGTGACTTGCCGGTAACAAGATTGAACGAGGTATTGGGATACCGACGATCGAATCTCGGGCAAGTAACATATCGATTGACAAAGGGAATTGCATACGGGGTTGATTAAATCCTCGACATCGTGGTTCATCCGATGAGATCATCGTGGAGCATGTGGGAGCCAACATGGGTATCCAGATCCCGCTGTTGGTTATTGACCGGAGAGCGATCTCGGTCATGTCTACATGTCTCCCAAACCCGTAGGGTCTACACACTTAAGGTTCAGTTACGCTAGGGTTGTAGGGATATGTATATGCAGTAACCCGAATGTTGTTCGGAGTCCCGGATGAGATCCCGGACGTCACGAGGAGTTCCGGAATGGTCCGGAGGTAAAGATTTATATATGGGAAGTCCTGTTTCGGGCATCGGGACAAGTTTCGGGGTTATCGGTATTGTACCGGGACCACCGGAGGGGTCCCGGGGGCCCACCGGGTGGGGCCACCCATCCCCGGGGGCCACATGGGCTGTAGGGGGTGCGCCTTGGCCTACATGGGCCAAGGGCACCAGCCCCACTAGGCCCATGCGCCTAGGGTTTCCAAAGGGGAGGAGTCCTACTAGTGGAAGGCACCTCCTAGGTGCCTTGGGGGGGAGGGAAACCCCCCTTGGCCGCCGCACCCCCTAGGAGATTGGATCTCCTAGGGCCGGCCACCCCCCTTTGGCACCCCTATATATAGTGGGGAGAGGAGGGACTTCATACCTTGAGTCCTTGGCCTTTGGTTGCCTCCTTCTCCCTCCCCAACACCTCCTCCACCTCCTTATTGCTTAGCGAAGCTCTGCCAGAGTACTGCAGCTCCATCAACACCACGCCGTCGTGCTGCTGCTGGTGCCATCTCCCTCAACCTCTCCTCCCTCCCTTGCTGGATCAAGAAGGAGGAGACGTGGCTGTTTCCGTACGTGTGTTGAACGCGGAGGTGCCGTCCGTTCGGTGCTAGGATCTCCGGTGATTCGAATCACGTCGTGTTCGACTACATCATCCCCGTTCTTTGAACGCTTCCGCTCGCGATCTACAAGGTATGTAGATGCATCTATTCACTCGTTGCTAGATGAACTCCTAGATGATCTTGGTGAAACGAGTAGGAAAATTTTATTTTTCTGCAACGTTACCCAACAAGACACACTCTCCCCTCTCGTTGCTATGCATCTCCTAGATAGATCTTGCATGATCGTAGGAATTTTTTTGAAATACTGCGTTCCCCAACAGTGGCATCCGAGCCAGGTCTATGTGTAGATGTTGTATGCATGAGTAGAACACAAAGGAGTTGTTGGCATGGGTATATACATATTGCTTGCCGTCACTAGTTGTTTCTTGATTCGACAGTATTGTTGGATGAAGCGGCCCGGACCGACATTACATGACCGCGTTCATGAGACTGGTTCTACCGACGTGCTTTGCACACAGGTGGCTGGCGGGTGTCAGTTTCTCCAACTTGACTTGAATCGGATTCAATGAACAGGGTTCTTTCTAAAGATCAAAAAGCAATCACAATACCACGTTGTGGTTTTGATGCGTAGGTAAGAATGGTTCTTGCTAGAAGCCCGTAGCAGCCACGTAAAACTTGCAACAACAAAGTAGAGGACATCTAACTTGTTTTTGCAGGGCATGTTGCGATGTGATATGGTCAAGACATTATTATATAATTTGTTGTATGAGATGATCATGTTTTGTAACACATTTATCGGCAACTGGCAGGAGCCATATGGTTGTCGCTTTATTGTATAAAATGCAATCGCCATGTAATTTCTTTACTTTATCACTAAGCGGTAGCGATAGTCGTGGCAGCAATAGTTGGCGAGACGACAACGACGCTACGATGGAGATCAAGGTGTCAAGCCGGTGACGATGGTTATCATGACGGTGCTTTGGAGATGGAGATCAAAGTCACAAGATGATGATGGCCATATCATATCACATATATTGATTGCATGTGATTTTTATTCTTTATGCATCTTATTTTTCTTAGTACGGCGGTAGCATTATAAGATGATCTATCACTAAATTTCAAGGTATAAGTGTTCTCCCTGAGTATGCACCGTTGCTACAGTTCGTCGTGCCGAGACACCACGTGATAATCGGGTGTGATAAGCTCTATGTTCACATAAAACGGGTGCAAGCCAGTTTTGCACACGCAGAATACTCGGGTTAAACTTGACGAGCCTAGCATATGCAGATATGGCCTCGGAACACTGAGACCGAAAGGTCGACCGTGAATCATACAGTAGATATGATCAACATAGTGATGTTCACCATTGAAAACTACTCCATCTCACGTGATGATCAGACATGGTTTAGTTGATATGGATCATGTGATCACTTAGATGATTAGAGGGATGCCTATCTAAGTGTGAGTCCTTAAGTAATATGATTAATTGAACTTTAATTTATCATGAACTTAGTACCTGATAGTATTTTGCATGTCTATGTTATTGTAGATAAATGGCCCGTGTTGTTGTTCCATTGAATTTTAATGCATTCCTAGAGAAAGCTAAGTTGAAAGATGATGGTAGCAACTACACGGACTAGGTCCGTAACTTGAAGATTATCCTCATTGCTGCACAGAAGAATTACGTCCTGGAAGCACCGCTAGGTGCCAAACCTGCTGCAGGAGCAACTCCAGATGTTATGAACACCTGGCAGAGCAAAGCTGGTGACTACTCGATAGTTCAGTGTGCCATGCTTTACGGCTTAGAACAGGGACATCAATGCCATTTTGAACGTAATGGAGCATATGAGATGTTCCAGGAGTTGAAGTTAATATTTCAAGCAAATGCCCGGATTGAGAGATATGAAGTCTCCAATAAGTTCTACATCTGCAAAATGGAGGAGAATAGTTCTGTCAGTGAGCACATACTCAGAATGTCTGGGTACCACAATCACTTGACTCAGCTGGGAGTTAATCTTCTGGTTGATAGTGTCATTGACAGAGTTTTTCAATCACTACCACCAAGCTACAAAAGCTTCATGATGAACTATAATATGCAAGGGATAGATAAGACAATTCCCGAGCTCTTCGCGATGCTAAAGGCCGTGGAGGTAGAAATCAAGAAGGAGCATCAAGTGTTGATGGTTAACAAGACCACCAGTTTCAAGAAGAAGGGCAAAGGGAAGAAGGGGATCTTCAAGAAGAACGGCAATCAAGTTGCTGCTCAAGTGAAGAAGCCCAAGTCTGGACCTAATCCTGAGACTGAGTGCTTCCACTGCAAAGGGACCAATCACTGGAAGCGGAACTACCCCAAGTATTTGGCGGATAAGAAGGATGGCAAAGTGAAAGGTATATTTGATATACATGTTATTGATGTGTACCTTACTAATGCTCATAGTAGCGCCTGGGTATTTCATATTGGTTTTGTTCCTAATATTTGCAAGTTGAAACAGGGGCTACGGATTAAGCGAAGATTGGCTAAGGACGAGGTGAAGATGCGCGTGGGAAATGGTTTCAAAGTGGATGTGATCGCCGTCGGCATGCTGCCTCTACATCTACCTTCAGGATTAGTTTTAGACCTAAATATTTGTTATTTGGTGCCAGCGTTAAGCATGAACATTATATCTGGATCTTGTTTGATGCGAGACGGTTATTCATTTAAATAAGAGAATAATGGTTGTTCTATTATATGAGTAATATCTTTTATGGTCATGCACCCTTGATGAGTGGTCTATTTTTACTAAATCTTGATAGTAGTGATACACATATTCATAGTATTGAAGCCAAAAGATATAAGTTTAATAATGATAGTGCAACTTATTTGTGGCACTGCCGTTTAGGTCATATTGGTGTAAAGTGCATGAAGAAACTCCATGCTAATGGGCTTTTGGAATCACTTGATGCTTGTGAAGCATGCCTCATGGGCAAGATGACTAAGACTCCGTTCTCCAGAACAATGGAACGAGCAACAGACTTATTGGAAATAATACATACTGATGTGTGCGGTCCGATGAGTGTTGATGCTCGTGGCGGGTATCGTTATTTTTTGACCTTCACAGATGATTTGAGAAGATATGGGTATGTCTACTTGATGAAACATAAGTCTGAAACATTTGAAAAGTTCAAAGAATTTCAGAGTGAAGTGGAAAATCATCGTAATGAGAAAATTAAGTTTCTACGATCTGATCGTGGAGGTGAATATTTGAGTTATGTGTTTGGTCTTCATTTGAAACAATGCGGAATAGTTTCGCAACTCATGCCACCTGGAACACCACAGCGCAATGGTGCGTCCGAACGTCATAACCGCACTTTATTAGATATGGTGCGATCTATGATGTCTCTTACTGATTTACCGCTATCGTTTTGGGGTTATGATTTAGAGGCGGCTGCATTCACGTTAAATAGGGCACAATCAAAATCCGTTGAGACGACACCATATGAAAAGTGGTTTGGCAAGAAACCCAAGTTGTCATTTCTTAAAGTTTGGGGCTGCGATGCTTATGTGAAAAAGCTTCAACCTGATAAGCTCGAACCAAAATCGGAGAAATGTGTCTTCATAGGATACCCAAAGGAGACTGTTGGGTACACCTTCTAGCACAGATCCGAAGGCAAGATATTCGTTGCTAAGAATGTATCCTTTCCAGAGAAGGAGTTTCTCTCGAAAGAAGTGAGTGGGAGGAAAGTAGAAGTTGATGAGGTAACTGTATCTTCTCCCTTATTGGAAATTAGTTCATCACAGAAATTAGTTCAAGTGATTCCTACACCAGTCAGTGAGGAAGCTAATGATGATGATCATGAAACTTCTGATCAAGTTACTACCGAACCTCGTAGGTCAACCACAGTAAGATCCGCACCACAGTGGTACGGTAATTCTGTTCTGAAAGTCACTTTACTTGACCATGCCGAACCTACGAACTATGAGGAAGTGAAAGTGCGTTATATCGACTAGAGGGGGGGTGAATAGGCAATTTTTATGAATTCTTCACTGAGGAATTTCAGGGTGAGGAAATTCCTGAGTGAAGAAGTACTTGCAGCAGAATAAGTACTCAGAAGTGAACATAACAGTGCATGAGCATGGTCTTTATGAAGAAATGAAAACAAGCACAGAGTACAGAAAGCGTAAACACAGGATAACACAGGATAAAGACAAACAGACTGAAGAAATTGAATTGAGGAAATAGAGAAAGTCTTCAATCAAAGTCTTCAAATAGATATGAAAAAGCACACAACACAGAAATGAGGAAATGGAAGGGTTGAGGAAATGGAACCTTGTAGCTTGGTGAAGACAATGATTTGGTAGACCAGTTCCAACTGCTATGACAGTTGTACGTTTGGTTAGGGCGGCTAGGTATTTAAACCTGAGGACACACACAGTACCAGACACCCAGTCCTGAACACGTAGCTCAGGACACTTAGTCCTCACCGTATTCCCCTTGAGATAAGGTCACACAGACCTTGCCCAATCACTCATGGTAAGTCTTCAGGTGACTTCCTAACCTTCACAGACTCGGTCACTCGGCGATCCACAATTTCCTCTTGGATGCTCTAGACCATGACGCCTAACCATCTGGAAGATGCACAGTCTTCAAAGGTAACAAGCATCAGATCCACGCAGGATCAATCTCTTAAGTGATGCTCAATCACTTTGGGTTTGTAGGTGAGGGAGTCCTGGATTAGGGGGTGTCCGGATGGCCGGACTATACCTTCAGCCAGACTCCTGGACTATGAAGATACAAGATTGAAGACTTCGTCCCGTGTCCGGAAGGGACTTTCCTTGGCGTGGAAGGCACGCTTGGCGATACGGATATGCAGATCTCCTACCATTGTAACCTACTTTGTGTAACCCTAACCCTCTCCGGTGTCTATATAAACCGGAGGGTTTTAGTCCGTAGGACAACATACAGAACAACAATCATATCATAGGCTAGCTTCTAGGGTTTAGCCTCTCCGATCTCGTGGTAGATCTACTCTTGTACTACCCATATCATCAATATTAATCAAGCAGGACGTAGGGTTTTACCTCCATCAAGAGGGCCCGAACCTGGGTAAAACTTCGTGTCCCTTGCCTCCTGTTACCATTCGGCCTAGACGCATAGTTCGGGACCCCCTACCCGAGATCCACCGGTTTTGAAACCGACATTGGTGCTTTCATTGAGAGTTCCTCTGTGTCGTCGCTGTTAGGCTTGATGGCTCCTACGATCACCAATAGCGATGCAGTCTAGGGTGAGACCTTCCTCCCCGGACAGATCTTCGTCTTCGGCGGCTTCGCACTGTAGGCCAACTCACTTGGCCATCTGGAGCAGATCGAAAGCTATGCCCCTGGCCGTCAGGTTAGATTTGGAAGTTTAAACTACACGGCTGACATCCGCGGGGACTTGATCTTTGACGGATTTGAGCCACTGCCGAGCGCGCCGCACTGTCACGACAAGCATGATCTAGCTCTACCGCCGAACAGTGCCCTGGAGGCCGCACCCGCATCGGCTTCGACCCTTAATTCGGAGCCAACTGTGCCGATCGAGGATGGATGGTTGGATGCCGCCTCGGGGGCTACGATCCCAATGGCGATCGAGCCAAACACCAGCCCTAGACTCCATGAGACTCGTGACTCCAAGGAGCCGGACTCCTCCCCGGACTCCGAACCCTCCGCGCCCCTGCCGATCGAATCCGATTGGGCGCCGATCATGGAGTTTACCGCCGCGGACGTCTTTCAGCACTCGCCTTTTGGCGATATTCTGAAGACACTAAAGTCTCTCTCTTTATCAGGAGAGCCCTGGCCGGACTACGGTCAGCAAGGTTGGGATACGGACGATGAAGAAATTCAAAGCCCACCCACCACCCACTTTGTAGCCACTGTCGACGATTTAACCGACATGCTCGACTTCGACTCTGAAAACATCGACGGTATGGACGACGATGCGGGAGGGAAGAAGAACCACTGCCCACCTCACCATATGACGTATACATGGTGGACGCACCAAAAGATGATGACGAGGAGCGGAAGGACGCACCAAAGGCTTGTTCCCTCGAGAAGCAGTCAAAGCGGCGACGCAAGTGCCGCCCCAAATCCCGCCTCGACAGAAATAATGATCACACAGACCCAGCGCTGGAGCAGGGCGAACCGCTGCCAGACAACGGCAATCCGGATAATCAAACCGAACAAACAAATTCTATCAAGGATAATAGTCCGGACGACATAACGCCGGACAGGCACCCGGAGCAGCAGAATGCCCGTAAAAGGCTTGTTGCCACTGCGAGAAGTCTTAAAAAGCAGAAGCAAAGGCTCAAAGCTGCGCAAGACACACTCCAAATCAGATGGAGTAAAATACTCAACACAACAGCGAGGTACGGCGACAATCGCCCCTCCAAGAGCTACCCAAAGCGGAAGCTGCTACCTGAATTCGATGAGGAGGCCTCAGAACCCCCACAACCAAATATGAAAGCAGCCACCTGGCCGGATAGACGACCCCTCTACCAACACAGAGCGGCATACAACGCCACTCACAATACAACACGCGACCCATGCGAGGGCTCGCACCCAAAGGACGGCGCAACAAGATCCATCTGTGGACCACGCAAGCGCGCCCCAGCATACAATGCAACACAACAAACATCCGAACAACGCGGTACACCTAGCTACAGGGGTGCCGCACACCCCCTATGTTTCACCAATGAGGTGCTGGACCATGAATTTCCAGAGGGATTCAAACCCGTAAACATAGAGGCATACGACGGAACAACAGACCCTGGGGTCTGGATTGAGGACTACATCCTTCATATCCATATGGCTCGAGGAGATGATCTCCACGCCATCAAGTACTCACCCCTCAAGCTCAAAGGGCTAGCTCATCACTGGCTTAAAGGCCTCCCCGAAAGCTCCATTGGAAGTTGGGAAGAGCTCGAAGACGCCTTTCAGGCAAATTTTCAAGGGACTTATGTCTGACACCCGGATGCGGACGATTTGAGTCATATAACTCAACAGCCCGGAGAGTCAGCCCGAAAGCTTTGGAACAGGTTTCTTACTAAAAAGAACCAGATTGTCGACTGTCCGGACGCCGAAGCCTCGGAAGCTTTTAAGCATAGCGTCCGTGATGAATGGCTCGCCATACACCTCGGCCAAAATAAGCCGAGAACGATGGCCGCATTAACAAACCTCATGACCCGCTTTTGCGCGGGTGAGGACAGCTGGCTAGCCAGATGCAGCACCAGCGACCCCAGTACATCTGAAGTTAGAGATGGAAACGGGAAATCACGGCGCAATAAACAATAACAAACGCCAGAATAAAGAAGACAACACGAAGGGCACGACAGTAAACGCCGGATTCAAAAGCTCTCGGCCAGGTCAGCAAAAGCCGCCCCCTAAAGGCACCAGGGATGAACTGTCCAGCCTTAACAAAATTCTGGACCAAGTATGTCAGATCCATAGTACCCCTGGTAAACCTGCTAATCATACCCACAGAGAATGTTGGGTCTTCAAGCAGTCCGGCAAGCTCAACGCCGTACACAAGGGGGAGGATACATCAAGTGAAGACGAGGACGAGCCTCCCAAGCGAGACACTGGGGAACAAAAGAAATTTCCACCAGAAGTCAAAACAGTAAACGTGTTATACATGATCAAGGGAAAAAACAACGCGGCACTCGCAGGAAAATATACCCAAGTGCCTGTCACCGCGAAGTCCTGCCACTGGTCGTCTCAACCGATCACTTTCGACCATTGCGATTACTCAGCAAGTATCCGACACGCAGGACGGGCCACCCTAGTATTAGACCCAATAATTGGCGGACATCACTTCACACGAGTCTTGATGGATGGTGGCAGCAGTCTAAACCTAATATATCAGGATACAATCCACGGGATGGGGTTAGACCCAACAAAAATTTGCCATAGAAATACTACCTTTAAAGGAGTAACTCCAGGCCCAGGGGCTCGTTGTACGGGCTCCCTCCTACTACAAGTTATATTCGGCTCCCCCGATAACTTCTGTCATGAGCATTTAACCTTCCACATCGCTCCGTTCCAAAGTGGCTATCAAGCACTGCTCGGACGCGAAGCTTTCGCTTGCTTCAATGCAATACCACACTACGCCTCCCTCACACTCAAGATGCCCGGTCCACGTGGCATCATTTCAGTAAAAGGAAATATCAAGCGATCTCTGCGCGCCGAAGAGAGTGCGGCTGCCTTGGCAGCCGCACACTAAAGGCGCCCGGACCAGCAAAAGCATCCAATAGGTCATCAAGACCTCAGACACAACTAATCGAGTCCGGCGCCGCTATCTATACCGAATAAATGGTCACAGCCCTATTTGTCAATACAAGGGGCTCAACGCATGCAGACAAGTGGCAATTTCTTCTCATCTTGAATTATACATGGTTTCTTTAAAAACTATCTTTTCGCACGACAACTTTTTCACCTAAATTCCTCTCTTTTACAGACGATCATCGTGCTACACCCGTCCAGGATACAGCACAACGGAGACACAGGCGCAGACGTGCAGCAGGGACCCGCTCCAAGGATTCTTTTTAGATTAAGACCCTGCGTAAACCTTTTTTACTATCTCTTGTTGATACATATCCACCATTGAGAAGGATGCTGACGTCTTGGCATGTGGCCACGCCAGAACAATGCACGTACCTGGACACAAGGGGCTTCTTACAAAGGCCATTTTTAGGCCCGCTTTATACCACAAAGACCGAATACCTTAGGGAGTGTTCGGCGTCGCGAGTTTGGCCTTATATGCATCAGCTCTGAATCATTGTCTTTGGTCAAATGTTGGGTTTGCCCGGCTCCTGTGTTTTGGTGCCTTATGTTCCGCTTTACCGGCTAAGGTAGCACCAGGAGAACTACTGCGATTGTGCCCTGGTTCATCCGGACGAGCACCTCAGTAGAGAAAGCTGAAAACTAACTGTCATGATATAGCGTGAGACTGGTCAACCACTCGATGACCTGTTGGAATGTTAGAATTTCTCCGCCTTAACGAAGGGCCGTTTTCCGGCCAGGCATGTATGCACCCCGGGATCGGGAGAGTGCGGAGCCACTAGGGGCTATCTAGTAGCCCCACTGTCAAACTCCTATGGCTAAGTGAAAGTGCTAAAGCATTATAGTCCGGTTGCCTCGCTCGCTCCGCTATCACCTCCTTAATAGGACCAAGACGTTGGGTTAAGTGTGAACGCGTGTTTTTGCAAGCACCTCCGCACTATATGCATGGGGGTTGAAGCCGACGGCTGCAATCTTTCAGGTTATACACATGTATACATAAACGGCCACCCAGGAGGCAGCATATTACTTTCAGGCAAAAGTATAAAAATAGCCTCATAAAAATTTATAAAAGCATTTCGCTTACAATGAGATTACGTATCACTCAAACATAATATTTTTTGAGTACTGGGTCTCTATCAAACGAGCATCCTCAAGAACTTCTTCAAAGTAGTGCTCAGCAGCCATTCGACCTATGGCCGAACCCCGCGCTGCAACAGTGGTAGCATCCATCTCCGCCCAGTATGCTTTAACATGGGAAAAGGCCATCCGTGAGCCCTCTATGCACGCCGACCTCTTCATCGCATTAATGCGCGGCACCACGTCAAGGAGCTGCTGCACCAAGCTGAAATAGCTGTTTGGTTTTGGCCTTTCCGGCCATAGCTGATCCACAACAGACCTCATGGCGAGTCCGGACAACCTATTCAGTTCGGCCCATTCGGCTAATTGGTCAGTCAATGAAAGAGGATGCTCGGGAGAATGGAATTGTGTCCAAAACAGCTGGTCCACTTCACGGTCCGGCTGACCCTGGAAGTACTTGGCCGCATCGGTAGCGCTCGCCGCCAAATCCATATACACATCCTCCGAACTCCACAGCCGATCCAAAGAGGCATACCGTGGATCTCCGAACTTCCTCCGCAGCTCCCAGCTACAATATCCCCGGCTTCCCGCAGCTCCTCCTTCTTTGCCCTCATAGCAGAGCGGATGTCTTTTCTCGTTGCAGCAGCCTTCTCAAGCTCTGATGCCTTCGCTAGGTTTTCCTTTTCAAGAACCCGACAACGGTCGGCGGCGGCTTTTAATTCTATGGCCATTTTGGCCATCTTATCTCGGCTCTCGCCATGCGCGGCCTTCTCGGTTTTCAACTCTTCGGCCACCTTCAAAGCAGCCGCATTACTAAACCTTGCTTGTTCCTTGGCCCGGGCAAGTTCTGCCCGCAAGGCTTCAACAGTGGCAGCTCCATCTGTAGTCACAACATATTAAAGATACTGGCATCATGCTGCTCTTACTATGTGGCGTTTATCAGATAATGACACTTACCCTGTGCCTCGTCAAGCCTTTTGTTAACAAGCTCGATGTCAGCGTCTGCCGCATCCAACTGCCATTTTAAATGGGCAAACTCGCTAGTCCGGCTAGCCACCAGAGATTCCATCACCTGCACATAGAGGCAGTATGGTTATTACCTGGGAATATGATCCTCTGTTCGTCGTCATTTCCGATGACAACCAGAGTCTCAGGGGCTACTACCTACACAGGGAACACCTAGCATGTGCAGGACTATCATACGTTATTTTACATACCTCAAAGCCTGTCAGTAGACTCATAAAAGCTTCATGCAATCCGCTTTCGGCGGACAAAATTCTCTCCATCACCGTATCCATCAGCACACGGTGTTCATCTAAGATGGCCGCTCGCCCCACCAACTCCCTCAGAACATCCGATCGCACACTAGACGGTGCCAGACTCTTTTTTCTGCTCTCTTCGGGAGCCGGACACTGGGAGCTTCGGGGGTCAATGGGATTATCTTCTGGCCTCACCGGACCCGGAGAGGCCCTCCGCGATGACACTTCGGGGTCGCCCGCTTCCGAAGCGGAGGAGTCCGGAGGGGGCGTTTCGCTCTCTATCATGTCTGGAAGAAGATCCCCCAAAGACGAGCTCATTTGAGAGGGGCTAAGGCCCGAACTGCAAAGATATATGCGGTGGTTATTTTCTCAGAAGTAAAAGATGGCATACCTCTACTATTAAAGTATTTCGGGTCACTTACGACTCGCTGGAGAATCGATCCCCCCGCGGACTTTGTGCGGCAAAAGCACCCCCCAAGGTAGGACCCTCTGTGGGAGACTTCTTCTCCCGTTTGGAAGCTTCGGTGTCCGAATCCCCGTTGGGGGCCCGCGTCCGCCCGTATTATCCTTCCCAGTATCTTCCTTCAAGGGCTCCGGGCAAGGTGCAACCTGGAGCATCTTTTCCAATACCGGATTGTCCAAACCCTCAGGGAGGGGGGCCGAACACCGAATCAACTTCGCCTTTGTTATCCAGTCCTGGTCAAAAAGCGAACTCTCAGAAATAACTTCGTAACAAATGAGAGATAGTATGTTCGGCCGGAAGATTCCTTACCTGATCGGCGGCGCGGTTACTGCTCAGGCCCACGTCCTCGGTGATTTTCAGACACTCTACCTGAGGTCCAAAGAATGACTGGTACATCTCCTCGTGGGTCAGGCCGAGGAAATTTTGAATGACATGCGGTCCCTCGGGATTGAACTCCCACAGGCGAAGGGGCCGGCGTTTGCAAGGCTGGACTTGACGAACTAGCATAACTTGTATTACCGCAACCAAACTAAAATCTCCATTGAAGAGATCTTGAATGCGGCTTTGCAGTATAGGCACGTCCTTGGCTGGACCCCGGCTCAGACCTCTGCTGATCCATGACATCAGTTGTGGTGGAGGGCCCGAGCGGAAAACAGGGGCGGCCGCCCACTTGGCACTTCTAGGAGCCGTGATGTAGAACCACTCCTGTTGCCACAATTCAGACACCTCTGGAATGGAACCTTTGGGCCATGGAGCTCCCGTCATCTTGCGTATTGAGGCACCTCCACACGCTGCATGTTGCCCCTCGATCATCTTCGGCTTTACTTCAAAGGTCTTGAGCCATAGGCCAAAGTGAGGGGTAACCCGGAGGAAGGCCTCACACATGACAATAAATGTCGTGATATGAAGAAAGGAGTCCGGAGCTAGATCATGGAAATCAAGCCCGTAATAAAACATCAAACCCCTGACGATAGGATCCAGAGCAAGGCCTAGACCTCGGAGGAAGTGGGAGACGAACACGACGCTCTCGTTGGGTTTGGGGGAGGGGACGGCCTGCCCTCGGGCAGGCAGCCGATGCACAATCTCGGCGGTCAGATATCTGGCCTCCCTCAACTTTTTTATGTCTTCTTCCATGACGAAGGAAGGCACCCATCGGCCTTGAAGGCTAGATCCGGACATGATTAAAGGTTCGGAGCACCTGACCTGAACTTTGGGTGTTTGAGCTTGAGGTAGGGGAAGGATTCGATTGAGCACGGGAGGGAAAAAAGTAAATGCCTTGTCCCTTTATAAAGAGGGTGAATATCAAGCGTCCTCTCCGTGGCCGTTTAGGACTCGCCTATAGTCTAGGAGTCCTAGAAGCGGTTGGGTTACCCACGCCCGTATTGATGAGAATCCCGGAATAAGGGGACACGATCTCTGGTTTAACAAGACGTGCCAAGGAAACCGCCTCGCATGACACGCTGAGGTGGGACAATAAAACGATTCGAATAAAGGCTTGGCCGTGGTGCGTCACACTACGGAATACGTCAGCAAATTAGATTTGTGTAAATATTATTCTCTCTATGGCAATATGTGGAAACTTATTTTGCAGAGCCGGACACTATCTTTGTGTTCAAAATCTCCTATGAAGTACTTGGAGGAGGAACCCGCCTTGCAATGCCGAAGACAATCTGCGCGCCGGACTCGTCGTCATTGAAGCCTGGTTCAGGGGCTACTGAGGGAGTCCTGGATTAGGGGGTGTCCGGATGGCCGGACTATAACTTCAGCCAGACTCCTGGACTATGAAGATACAAGATTGAAGACTTCGTCCCGTGTCCGGAAGGGACTTTCCTTGGCGTGGAAGGCAAGCTTGGCGATACGGATATGCAGATCTCCTACCATTGTAATCGACGTTGTGTAACCCTAACCCTCTCCGGTGTCTATATAAACCGGAGGGTTTTAGTCCGTAGGACAACATACAGAACAACAATCATATCATAGGCTAGCTTCTAGGGTTTAGCCTCTCCGATCTCATGGTAGATCTACTCTTGTACTACCCATATCATCAATATTAATCAAGCAGGACGTAGGGTTTTACCTCCATCAAGAGGGCCTGAACCTGGGTAAAACTTCGTGTCCCTTGCCTCCTGTTACCATCCGGCCTAGACGCATAGTTCGGGACCCCCTACCCGAGATCCGCCGGTTTTGACACCGACAGTAGGTGTTTGGGTTTGGGTTTTCCTCACTTGATGATTTTCACTCAAAGTCCTTGGAGGATGGGATGCCCTCAAATGACAAGTGTCAGTTTCTCCCGGAGCAGCCAACCAGCTAGTGGTTGTAGGGGGCAGGTATTTGTAGCCTAGGGAGCAGCCTGGCATGATAAGGCATAAATGCCCTTTAATGATATGATCGTTAGGTGGGTAGATATTTTGGGACAGCTGGCGCATAGCGCAGCAACAGTGGGAATTTTGAGTATCAAATACCTCAAGGCTATCATGTTCCTCACTGTGTAGGCAATCTGCACTGGCGAATTCGTAACTCCTCAGTCAAAACAAATTCCTTAGAGATCAGAAGGACTTCATCTCTGTCACTGAAGAAATTGACTGAACTGTATGAGATTTCCAATGGCTTCACTCGAAGGGATTGGTAGGTGTAGGATTTGAGTTGAGCATCACTTGGAAATTTTTCCTTAGTATTTCCTCGACCCTCATACGTCTCCAACATATCTATAATTTTTGATTGCTCCATGCTATATTATCTACTGTTTTAGACATTATTGGGCTTTATTATCCACTTTTATATTATTTTTGGGACTAACCTATTAACCGGAGGCCCAGCCCAGAATTGCTGTTTTTTTTGCCTGTTTTAGGGTTTGGAAGAAAAGGAATATCAAACGGAGTCCAAACGGAATGAAACCCTTGGGAACGTGATTTTCTCAATAGATAAGACCCGGGAGACTTGGACCCTATGCCAAGGCACGTAACAGGAGGCCACGAGGTAGGGGGCGCGCCCTACCCTACCAGGCACGCCCCCACCCTCGTGAGCCCCCGTTGCTCCACCGACGTACTTCTTCCTCCTATATATATCCACATACCCCCAAACGATCAGAATAGGAGCCAAAACCCTAATTCCACCGCCGTAACTTTCTGTATCCACGAGATCCTATCTTGGGCCAGTTCCGGAGCTCCGCCGGAGGGGGCATCGATCATAGAGGGCTTCTACATCAACACCATAGCCCCTCCGATGAAGTGTGAGTAGTTCATCTCAGACCTATGGGTCCATGGTTAGTAGCTAGATGGCTTCTTCTCTCTTTTTGGATCTCAATACAATGTTCTCCCCCTCTCTTGTGGAGATCTATTTGATGTAATCTTCTTTTTGCGGTGTGTTTGTTGAGACCGATGAATTGTGGGTTTATGATCAAGTCTATCTATGAACAATATTTGAATCTTCTCTGAATTCTTTTATGTATGATTGGTTATCTTTGCAAGTCTCTTTGAATTATCAGTTTGGTTTGGCCTACTAGATTGATCTTTCTTGCAATGGGAGAAGTGCTTAGCTTTGGGTTCAATCTTGCGGTGTCCTTTCCCGGTGACAGTAAGGGCAGCAAGGCACGTATTGTATTGCTGCCATCGAGGATAACAAGATGGGGTTTTCTTCATATTGCATGAGTCTATCCCTCTACATCATGTCATCTTGCTTAAGGCGTTACTCTGTTTTTAACTTAATACTCTAGATGCATGCTGGATAGCGGTCGATGAGTGGAGTAATAGTAGTAGATGCAGGCAGGAGTCGGTCTACTTGTCTCGGACGTGATGCCTATATACATGATCATGCCTAGATATTCTCATAATTATGCTCAATTCTGTCAATTGCTCAACAGTAATTTGTTCACCCACCATAGAATACTTATGCTCTCGAGAGAAGCCACTAGTGAAACCTATGGCCCTCAGGTCTATCTTTATCATATTGTTCTCCTACTACTTTGCCATTTACTTTACCTTTATTTTACTTTGCATCTTTATCATAAAATACCAAAAATATTATCTTTATCATATCTATCACTACTCACTCTCGTAGGTGGCCTCATAGGGATTGACAACCCCTATTTGCGTTGGTTGCAAGGATTTATTTGTTTTGTGCAGGTACGAGGGACTCGCGCGTAGCCTCCTACTGGATTGATACCTTGGTTCTCAAAAACCGAGGGAAATACTTATGCTACTTTGCTGCATCATCCCTTCCTCTTCAGGGAAAACCAACGCAGTGCTCAAGAGGTAGCAAGAAGGATTCCTGGCGCTGTTGCCGGGGAGGTCTACGCAAAAGTCAACATACCAAGTACCCATCACATACCCTTATCTCCCGCATTACATTATTTGTCATTTGCCTCTCGTTTTCCTATCCCCCACTTCACCCTTGCCGTTTTATTCGTCCTCTCTCTCTCTATCCTTCCTCTCTATTTGCCTCTTTTTGCCTGCTTGCTTTTTTTTGCTTGTGTGTTAATTTGTTTGCTTGTCGTTATGGCTAGTCCCTTATCTTCTCCGTTGTCTCCCGAGAATGAAATTCTAAATTTTAGGCAAAGGGAGGGTGAAAATCTAAAAGATGCTTGGTATAGAATTTGCACTGCTCAAAATAGATCTACTAGGAAGCAATCTACTACCATTCTCCTTCGCAATTTTTATGTAGGCATTACTCCTTGGCACCGTTATGTTCTTGATACTATTACCGGAGGGAACTTTTTGGGTAGCCATACTTTTGATTCTTATAATGCTATGTTAGATTTATTTGGCTCACCCCCTCTCTTGGTTAATGGAACTATATTAACTTTGGAGCATATAATGCAAAGGCTTGAGATTATTGAAAATAAGGTTGCTACCGTAGAGTTAATTGAAAATTTGGATAAAAATATCCACATCCGAATCTCTCAATATGGATCTAAAGTAGGAGTTACTTTGAAAGATATTAAAGAAAAGGAACCCATAGTTAATGAGAGAATAAATCACGATTCCGTTAGGATCAATAAACTTGAGAATATTATTACCAACTTGGGAACCGCCTTTTCTTCCGTAAAGAATACTCCGAGTCCTTCCACTAAATTTTCCAAGCTTATGTACGTTCCTAAAAATAAGGGTGAATCATCTAGTAAGGAAAATGCGGATCTCAAATCTACAAGTGTTCATCCCAATCTTTTTGCTATCATTAAGGAACCATTTGTTACAAATGAATTTTTTGATCTTGTGCCTAAAAGTTTGATAATCAATAAAAAGAAAGAAATTCCTAAAGATGGTAGATGCCTCATTGAAGAATTGCCGACCAAAGATGGCAATACCTAGATCTATTCTTGCTTGTTATGCCTAGCTAGGGGCGTTAAACGATAGCGCTTGTTGGGAGGCAACCCAATTTTATTTTTATCCCTTTCTTTTTGCTCCTGTTTAGTAATAAATAATTTATTTAGCCTCTGTTTTGGTTGTGTTTTTTGTGTTTAATTAGTGTTTGTGCCAAGTAGACCTGTTGGGAAGACTTGGGGAAATTCTTGTTGAACTTGCTGTAAAAAACAGAAACTTTAGCGCTCACGAGAACTGCTGCCATTATTATTTGGAGAGTGATATTTAGTTAATTATTTTTGCAGATGATTAATAGATAAATTCCTCACGTCCATAAATTTATTTTAGAATTTTTGGAGTTCCAGATCTTGCGCTAGCTACAGATTACTACAGACTGTTCTGTTTTTGACAGATTCTGTTTTTCATGTGTTGTTTGCTTATTTTGATGAATCTATGGCTAGTAAAATAGTTTATAAACCATAGAGAAGTTGGAATACAGTAGGTATAACACCAATATAAATAAATAATGAGTTCATTACAGTACCTTGAAGTGGTCTTTTTGTTTTCTTTCGCTAACGGAACTCACGAGATTTTCTACTTTAAGTTTTGTGTTGTGAAGTTTTCAAGTTTTGGGTAAAGATTTGATGGATTTTGGAACAAGGAGTGGAAAGAGACTAAGCTTGGGGATTCCCATGGCACCCCCAATATAATATAAGGACACCTAAAATACAAAGCTTGGGGATGCCCCGGAAGGCATCCCCTCTTTCGTCTACTTCTATCGGTAACTTTACTTGGAGCTATATTTTTATTTACCACATGATATGTGTTTTGCTTGGAGCGTCTTGTATGATTTGAGTCTTTGCTTGTTAGTTTACCACAATCATCCTTGCTGTACACACCTTTTGAGAGAGCCATACATGTTTTGGAATTTGTTAGAATACTCTATGTGCTTCGCTTATATCTTTTGAGTTATATAATTTTGCTCTAGTACTTCACTTATATCTTTTAGAGCACGGTGGTGGATTTGTTTTATACAAACTATTGATCTCTCATGCTTCACTTAGATTATTTTGAGAGTCTTAATAGCATGGTAATTTGCTTAAAATCCTAATATGCTAGGTATTTAAGATTAGTAAAATTTTTTTAAGAGTGTTTTGAATACTAAGAGAAGTTTGATGCTTGATAATTGTTTTGAGATATGGAGGTAATAATATCAAAGTCGTGCTAGTTGAGTAGTTGTGAAATTGAGAAATACTTGTGTTGAGGTTTGCAAGTCCCGTAGCATGCACGTATGGTAAATGTTATGCAACAAATTTGAAACATGAGGTGTTATTTGATTATCTTCCTTATGAGTGGCGGTCGGGGACGAGCGATGGTCTTTTCCTACCAATCTATCCCCCTAGGAGCATGCGCGTAGTACCGAGGTTTTTGATGACTTGTAGATTTTTGCAATAAGTATGTGAGTCCTTTATGACTAATGTTGAGTCCATGGATTATACGCACTCTCACCCTTCCATCCTTGCTAGCCTCTTCGGTACCGTGCATTGCCCTTTCTCACATTGAGAGTTGGCGCAAACTTCGCCAGTGCATCCAAACCCCGTGATATGATACACTCTTTCACACATAAACCTCCTTATATCTTCCTCAAAACAGCCACCATACCTACCTATTATGGCATTTCCATAGCCATTCCGAGATATATTGCCATGCAACTTTCCAACATTCCGTTCATCATGACACATTCATCATTGTCATATTGCTTAGCATGATCATGTAGTTGACATAGTATTTGTGGCAAAGCCACCATTCATAATTCTTTCATACATGTCACTCTTGGTCCATTGCATATCCTAGTACACCGCTGGAGGCATTCATATAGAGTCATCTTTTGTTCTAGTATCGAGTTGTAATAATTGAGTTGTAAATAAATAGAAGTGTGATGATCATCATTTTCTAGAGAGTTGTCCCAAGTGAGGAATATAAAAAAAGAGAAGGCCCAAAAAAGGCCATAAAAAAGAGAAGGCCATAAAAAATGAGAGAAAAAGAGAGAATGGACAATGTTACTATCGTTTGCCACACTTGTGCTTCAAAGTAGCACCATAATCTTCATGATAGAGAGTCTCTTGTTTTGTCACTTTCATATACTAGTGGGAATTTTCATTATAGAACTTGGCTTGTATATTCCAACAATGGCCTCCTCAAGTGCCCTAGGTCTTCATGAGCAAGCAAGTTGGATGCACACCCACTAGTTCCTTTTGTTGAGCTTTCATACATTTATAGCTCTAGTGCATCCGTTGCATGGCAATCCCTACTCCTTGCATTAACATCAATCGGTGGGCATCTCCATAGCTCATTGATTAGCCTCATTGATGTGAGACTTTCTCCTTTTTTGTCTTCTCCACATAACCCCCCTCATTATATTCTATTCCACCTATAGTGCTATGTCCATGGCTCGCGCTCATATATTGCGTGAAAGTTTATAGGTTTGAGATTACTAAAGTATGAAACAATTGCTTGGCTTGTCATCGGGGTTGTGCATGATGAGAGCATTCTTGTGTGATGAAAATTAAACATGACAAAACCATATGATTTTGTAGGGATGAACTTTCTTTGGCCATATTATTTTGAGAAGACATAATTGCTTAGTTAGTATGCTTGAAGTATTATTATTTTTATGTCAATATGAACTTTTGTCTTGAATCTTTCGGATCTGAATATTCATACCACAATTAAGAAGAATTACATTAAAATTATGCTAAGTAGCACTCCGCATCAAAAATTCTGTTTTTATCATTTACCTACTCAAGGACGAGCAGGAATTAAGCTTGGGGATGCTTGATACGTCTCCAACGTATCTATAACTTTTGATTGCTCCATGCTATATTATCTACTGTTTTAGACATTATTGAGCTTTATTATCCACTTCTATATTATTTTTGGGACTAACCTATTAACCTGAGGCCCAGCCCAGAATTGATGTTTTTGCCTGTTTTAGGGTTTCGAAGAAAAGGAATATCAAACAGAGTCCAAACGGAATGAAACCTTCGGGAACGTGATTTTCTCAACAGATAAGACCCGGGAGACTTGGACCCTACGCCAAGGCACGTAACAGGAGGCCATGAGGTAGGGGGGCGCGCCCTACCCTACCAGGCGCGCCCCCACCCTCGTGGGCCCCCTGTTGCTCCATCGACGTACTTCTTCGTCCTATATATATCAACGTATCCCAAACGATCAAAACAGGAGCCAAAACCCTAATTCCACCACCGTAACTTTCTGTATCCACGAGATCCCATCTTGGGGCCTGTTCCGGAGCTCCGCCGGAGGGGGCATCGATCACAGAGGGCTTCTACATCAACACCATAGCCCCTCCGATGAAGTGTGAGTGGTTCATCTCAGACCTACGGGTCCATAGTTAGTAGCTAAATGGCTTCTTCTCTCTTTTTGGATCTCAATACAATGTTCTCCCCCTCTCTTGTGGAGATCTATTCGATGTAATCTTCTTTTTGCAGTGTGTTTGTTGAGATCGATGAATTGTGGGTTTATGATCAAGTCTATCTATGAACAATATTTGAATCTTCTCTGAATTCTTTTATGTATGATTGGTTATCTTTGCAAGTCTCTTCGAATTATCAGTTTGGTTTGGCCTACTAGATTGATCTTTCTTGCAATAGGAGAAGTGCTTAGCTTTGGGTTCAATCTTGCGGTGTCCTTTCCCGGTGATAGTAAGGGCAGCAAGGCACGTATTGTATTGTTGCCATCGAGGATAACAAGATGGGGTTTTCTTCATATTGCATGAGTCTATCCCTCTACATCATGTCATCTTGCTTAAGGCATTAGTCTGTTTTTAACTTAATACTCTAGATGCATGCTGGATAGCGGTCGGTGAGTGGAGTAATAGTAGTAGATGCAGGCAGGAGTCGTTCTACTTGTCTCGGACGTGATGCCTATATACATGATCATGCCTAGATATTCTCATAATTATGCTCAATTCTATCAATTGCTCAATAGTAATTTGTTCACCCACCGTAGAATACTTATGCTCTCGAGAGAAGCCACTAGTGAAACCTATGGCCCCCGGGTCTATGTTTATCATTTATTCTCCTACTACTTTGCTATTTACTTTTCCTTTATTTTACTTTGCATCTTTATCATAAAAATACCAAAAATATTATCTTTATCATATCTATCAGATCTCACTCTCGTAAATGGCCTCATAGGGATTGACAAACCCTATTTGCGTTGGTTGCAAGTATTTATTTGTTTTGTGCAGGTACGAGGGACTCACGCGTAGCCTCCTACTGGATTGATACCTTGGTTCTCAAAAATTGAGGGAAATACTTACGCTACTTTGCTGTATCATCCCTTCCTCTTCGGGGAAAACCAATGTAGTGCTCAAGAGGTAGAAACCCCCTTTAATAGTACGGTGTCTCCTATCACTCAAGAGAGAGAAAATAAAACAAAGGTCTTCATGCTTCATGTTCCCCGAATGAATACCAAGTCTTCAGGATGACACCAATTTTTTTCACTTTCAAAGTCTTCAGAAATCCAAAGTCTTCAGTCGAAGAACTTCATTTTTAGGGGTCAACTTTCTCTGTAAATATCAAACTCCTCATAGACTTATAGACCTGTGTACACTCGCAAACGCATCAGTCCCTTAACCTATAAGTCTTCAATACACCAAAATCACTAAGGGGCACTAGATGCACTTACAATCTCCCCCTTTTTGGTGATTGATGACAATATAGGTTAAGTTTTCAACGGGGATAAACTTATGAAGTGTAAATACTGAAATTGAGGAATTTGATTGCAAGATATAGAAGAACTCCCCCTGAAGATGTGCATAGTAAGAAATTTGCTTTTGAAGCAATGCACACTTTGAAGAGTAGAATCATGGAGATCTCTCCCTATATCTTGTAATTGATATAGGCATTTAACATATAATATGAAGAATTTGAAATGCATGATGAAATATGGTGACTGATATAATTCAGCATGCGTGCATTTACATTAATGAGGAATAAGCATGCAGAAAAACTCAGCAAAAGTATCAGACCACCATAGAGTTTAAGTTTACAACTTGATCCAGCAAAGTCTTTAAAAGAACAGGAGTTGTAACTTAGAAAAAACGCCCATATAGGTAGACCCGCTTGAAGACTAACTCAAATTTCTCCCCCTTTGTCATCGAATGACCAAAAGGGTCGAAAAAAATGAGGACTAACGCCCCTGAAGAATATCAAGTTGATGGAGGAGCGCCGGCGTTGTTGGGGTCGTTGGTTGTTGTAGGGACTGCAACAGTGTTGTCCAAGTCTTCAAACTCATTGGTGTCGCGGGATGAAGAATATGAGCTGGCCACCAAGGAAGGAACTTTGACTTTCTTGAATTTCTTCGCTGGAGGTGCAGACCAATCAAAGTTCTCCTTGAGACCCATTTGCTTCAGATCTTCTTCACCATATAGATGTGATAAGATAGCCCAGGTGCGACCGAAAACTTCATGGAGGTAGTAATGGTTTTTCTTCACTGCATTATGCGTAGCAGTCATGTTGTGAAGCAGAGAACCAAACTGATGCTTAACCCATTTATGGTTTCGATACACCTTCTGGTGAAGACTAAGAAGCAGCTCACGGTCAGTTATCACCCTGGGAGCTATAGCTTGAGGATTTTGCTTGGATGCATGTGCAGCAGAATCATGAGTGGCAGAGTCATCATTGATGGAATAAGATGCAGCTTTGCGAAACTGACCATCCAATGGAAAAATGCCTTCATCAATGACAGCAGGTGCCTTGCCCTTTTCATCAGCTGAGGAATAAGTCTGCTTGAGGACTTCAATTAGGGGCAGGTAGCTGAGGTGATTCTGAAAGTCAGCCTTGTAGTTTAGTGAATACCTTGTTCTGAGGAATCTCATAATCCAAGGAGCATAAGGCTTCAACTCAAACGGAGAGAGTGCAACATTTGCCAGAGTCCTCATGAAGAAATCATGATAATTGACAGGAATGCCATGTATGATGTTGAATAGCAGATTCTTCATGATGCCAACAATTTCCTCATCAGACGAGTCATAGCCTTTGATAGGACTCATTCTCCTCGTCAGAATGCGATAGACTATTCTGGGCACATATAGCAATTACTTTACGAGGAATTTGGTCCTTGGCGCTTGACTGGGCTTCAGGGGCTTCATCAGCACTTGCATGTAATAGGCGGTGAGTTCAGGCTCCTGGTACAGACAAGGAGATCCTTCAAGGGGTGGACTGATGGGCAGGGCGTGAAGTAATTCAGAGGCTGGTGCTTTATAATGAGTGTTATCTGTCATCCAGTCCAATACCCAAGTGTTGATATCATCGGGATCACCTGTGATGTGCAGTGTAGCGTAGAACTGAAGAATAAGCTCTTCATTCCAATCAACAATATCACAGCAAAAGTTGAGGAGGCCTGCGTCATGAAGCACACTGAGGATAGGAGAGAAGCAAGGCAATGATTCCATGTCTACGTGAGGAATATGCTCATGGTAGAAGACTTTATCCTTGTTGAAAAGTAGTGTAGAATAGAAATTGGCCTGGCTGGCAGTCCAGAAGCGCTTCCTCCTAAGACGAGCAAAGTCATAAGGATTGTAGTCCGTGAAGAATACATGCTTGCCGAAGAAGTCATCAGCCTTGAATTTTTCCTTCTTTGAGAAGGGATCCTTTGGCTTGGGGTGAGGAGTGTCCGTTAATTGCATCACAACCTCAGGGATCTCGATCTCAGGTTCCACAGGCTGAGGAATTTTAGGTTCTTCTTTAGTGGCAGCCTAGGACTTCAATTCTTCATTTAAATTTTCTTCAGCACTAGTGGTTGGAATCTCTTCATGGACAGACGGTGTGGCATGAGGTTTTTCAGATCCCATTTGTACTTCAGTAGTGACAGGGGGCTGAGGAATTAGTTGTAGGGGTGTGAACAGAGGAGAATTGGGATGCTGACTTTCCCAAAAGTCGTCGTTCAACACTGGAGTTGTGCATCCAATGTCCACATCTTCGTCTTCATTCATTTCTTCAACGCCGGCCTCTTCAGCAATGAACTGAGGCGTGGGCGATGAGACTATTGGGGTTGAAGGGATTGCATCCGCTTCAATTTCTTCATCCAACTGCTCCGAGGAAGTAGCAGAAGGAATGTTTTCATTAGATCCACTTGGGATTACGTATTCTTCATCAAAAGGAACAAGGTCCTTTGATGGCATAGATGAGACAGGAACAACATCAACTGGATTTCAAATGAGCTGGTCAGTGGCTTCATTTTCTTCGGAGCTGAAGAATCTGATGCAGTTGATGCCTTCCTTTTCTTCACAGATGCATGCTCTGCAGCCTTGGCCTTCTTCACATCTGATGCAGATGGAAAGATCGGAGATGGTGTAGGCGCAGGAGGAGAAAATGAATTTGGTTCAAGATCTTCAGGCACAACTGATGCAGTTGCCCTGACTTTTCATTTTCTTCAGGCGCAACACTAGTGGTTGCCCTGGCAATTTCTTCAGTGGCTGGAATGCAGTCATCAGCCCTGGTACTGGCATTTTCTTTAGCAGCCTGAGTATCATCAGCGGTGCTGGCATTTTCTTTAGCAGGCTGAGCAGATGCTTCAGCCTGAGGATTTTCTTGTTGAGTTGGGGCTGCAACATTGGAAGTGAACTGTTCAGTTAGTTTCACAAAACGGACCTTGGCTCCCAGCCAATCAGCGTGGTATGCATCAAATTCATCACTAAGTTTCTTGATCTCAGATTGAATAGTGACAAGTTCTTCAGTTGTCATAGAGACAACGTTTTTCTTTAGGAAGCGCTCCTTTTTATACTATGCTTTCTTCAACTGCCTGGCCTTTTCAAATTTCCATTTTTCTTCCTGAATGAAGTGAGTCAACATATGACTTTGGCCAGGAGTCAGCTTGAAGTCAGTCATAGGAGTGTTGGGGTCCTTGTGCCAGAGATCAATGTACCCAAGGATCAATTTTGGATCCAAAAGCAGAGGCACACTTGTGCATTTGGCTCTAGCGGCCCTAAGTTGCCTGTCCCCGATGATTTCAGCAAGTTCTTCATCATCAGCTTCGTCTTCATCAGACGACACTTGAAAGGTGACCTGCTTCTTGTGAGGACTTGGTCGAGAGCCTCGTCCAGTAGTGGCCTTTGTCCTCAGCAGAGAGGGGGCAGTTGATGAATTTGGTGAAGCTGAAGAACTAGCACAAGCTCCTGAGGCAATAGAGATGCCTGTTGTCCTTTGGCACGTGGCGAGATGCACAGGTGCTGAGGATTTTGACAGAGGAGCTGAGGACTTTGGAGGAGCTGGTGCGGCTTGAGGAATTGACCGTGAGGGCTTTGAAGAATCTGGCCGTGAGGGCTTTGAAGAATCTGGCCAGGGCATTGCTGAGAAACTTGGCCGTGAGGGCATTGGGGTTGAAGCACTTGGCTTATGAGCCGGCTTCTTTGGCATGGCCTTCTTTGGCTTGCTTGCAGAGGCCTTAGCAGTGGCAGCAGCAGCAGAGTCTTCATTAAATTTCCTCACTGCTTCCTTAGCCACTCTAGCTAGCTTGGCCTGGCGCTTGGCCCATTCATCAGGATAATCCTCACCACGCTTGAGGCTGGTGGGATCAGCTACTTGGCCAGGTGCCAACGGAGGTCTTGGGCATGGAGGATTAAGAGCGAATTTCTCCATATACTTGGGAGTAACATATCTGTATTCCCTCCATTCCCGTGCCCATCTCCTCTCTATCCTTTGGATGCGCACTTTGCGCTCATTCTTAGTTTCCTTTCCATGGGTGGCCTCATCAGGAGTGCAATAATCCTTGTATATATCCTCAGGGATTTCAAACGCGGTGTTGACTTTCAGCTTCTTTCCTCCCTTGTGAGATTTCTTGCCATCTGCCATTTTCTTCAGCTGAGGGTTTTGAACGATTGAGTTCTCTGAAGAGGTATGCAAATTTTCTTCAAGGAACGCTGCAAATGAGTTAAGTTTATGAGAACCTAATGATTCAACAGCAGACATGTGTACCTGTTAACAGAGTATAGTTGCGAGGAATTTGGAGAGGTCATATGTGTTCTCAGAAGATTTTGCAATAAGAACAAGTTTGAGGAATTTGACCAGATGAATCTTGAGGAATTTCACTAAGCGATCTTTGACTTGGGTTCCAGAGTTGTACAGATTTGAAAATCCACATAATTAAGTAATCTTGAAGAAAAATGTTGCTTAGGGAACTGATCAAGAACAGATGATATGTGAGGTGTCCAGTGTGTGAGAATTTGAAGAAAACACCTTGTAAAGATTTGAAGAAAAACATCCAAATCAACAAGGGTAGTAAAAATAACTTTTAATTACCCTGGACGAAGAACACGACGAACTGGGAAGTGTAGATTTGAAGCTCGTCGGTTCAGATCTTCCACGCCCTAACTTGGCCGAGGAAGACAGCTACAGCGGCGGCAGAGTGAAGAAATCTGCGTCCGGCGTGAGTACAGAGGCGACAAGGTCGAGGCAGTGAAGCTCTTCCTCACCGGCGATGATGGAAGTAGCGGCGGTGCTAGGGTTTTAGAGCTCGAGCGAGGGAGGGAGGTCGAGCGGAGTAAAAGTGAAGTGAGGAAGGGAGAGGGGTATTTATAGCCGAAGTGAAAAACTGCTCGCCCGAGGAAATAGGACGAACGTGCCCCTGACCCTTCTCATTCGCTTGACATGTGTCACCCACGTATAGAGAGGTGACGATCGTGTGCGATCGTGGGTGAATAGGATAAGTATTATCGTAGAATGTGTAACGGTTTGAGCGGCAAAGGCCGAAAATTCAGATAAGATAAGTTTAAAGTTTCGTTCACAATTTTTTCAGCTGACAAGGACACAGTGAAGATTTTGAACGAGTTTCAAATAGAATGCACATGAAGAATTTGTGAATAGACTGGGTTGAGTTTAGCATAGAGGGGGAAAGGGTCTGATCACATTCACTTAGCAGAACAAGCAACTTGAAGAAATAGCAATAAGTGAATGCCGTAGAGGACATAAACTCATATATATATATATATATATATATATATATATATATATAGCCAATGAAGAAAAACGACGGAAATGGTGAAGACAATGCAAGTTGAAAAACAATATAGGAATTTCAAAGCTGAGGAAAAACTCAAATTGAGGATTTTCAACTTTTGGTGGTGGCGTGACCCACCGTATAAGAATGATGATTTCAGACACCGCGTACAATTGTCGTAGTGTTCTGAGAATCAAATTCTTCGTTACTTTCTTCACATTTAGAGTGTTATTCTTCATTGATTGAAGAAAAACGTTTCTTCATGTGTTGCACATCTAAGTCATCAATTTTGCGTAAGTGTTAGGATGAGTGTCCTTTTCAAAGAACATTAGAAGATTCTAGGATATTTAGCTCACACCGCAACTTGCTAAATCTCTTCTCATCCAAGGGCTTAGTAAAGATATCAGCTAGTTGTTCTTCAGTCTTCACATGCTCAATAGAGATGTCGCCCTTCAACACATGATCACGAAGAAAATGATGACGAATCTGAATGTGCTTTGTCTTCGAGTGCTGAACTGGGTTATGAGCAATCTTGATGGCACTCTCATTGTCATAGTAGAGTGGCACATTCTTCACGTTGATGTCGTAGTCCTTGAGAGTTTGCTTCATCCATAGCAGTTGAGCACAGCAAGAACCAGCAGCAATGTACTCAGCTTCAGCAGTAGACAGTGATACACAGTTCTGTTTCTTCGAGGACCAACAGACCAAGGATCGTCCGAGGAAATGGCATGTGCCAGATGTTGACTTGCGGTCCACACGATCACCAGCATAGTCAGAGTCTGAATATCCAATGAGATCAAAAGCCGAGCCCTTGGGATACCATAATCCAAGTGTTGGTGTGTGAGCTAGATATCAAAGAATATGCTTCACAACCTTGTGATGTGATTCCTTCGGTGTAGCTTGAAATCGGGCACACATGCAAAAACTAAGCATAATATTTGGCCTAGATGCACATAAGTACAATAAAGAACCAATCATGGAGCGGTATACCTTTTGATCGAAGTCAATACCATTTTCATCAGTGCATAGATGGCCATTTGTGGGCATAGGGATTTTGACTCCTTTGCAATCTTGCATGCCGAATTTCCTTAGTACATCCTTGAGGTATTTCTCCTAAGATATGAATATGCCATTGCACTGTTGATGAATCTGAAGACCTAAGAAGAATTTCAATTCTCCCATCATAGACATTTGATATTATTCACTCATCATATAGGCAAATTCATCACTGTAACGTTGGTCAGTACAGCCAAAAATGATATCATCAACATAAATTTGGCACACAAACAGTTCACCATCATAAGATTTAGTGAAAAGAGTTGGGTCAATTGAACTGGGTTTGAAGCCTTTCTTCATGAGGAATTCCTTCAAAGTATCATACCACGCCCGTGGGGCCTGCTTGAGGCCATAGAGGGTCTTATTGAGTCTGAAGACTTTGTCAGGATGCTTTGGATCTTCAAAACCTGGGGCTGAGCAACATATACTTCTTCCTCAAGCTTACCATTGAGGAATGCACTTTTCACATCCATTTGATATAAGATGATACCATGATGGTTAGCATAAGCAAGTAATATGCAGATAGCTTCAAGTCTAGCAACAGGTGCAAAAGTTTCATCGAAATCAATTCCTTCAACCTGTGTGTAGCCTTGAGCTACAAGTCGTGCCTTATTCCTCACCACAAGGCCATTTTCATCTTGATTGTTGCGGTAGATCCACTTTGTGCCGATGATGTTGTGCTTGCGAGGATCTGGACATTTGACCAGTTCCCAGACGTTGTTGAGCTCGAATTGATGTAATTCCTCTTGCATAGCTTGAATCCACTCAGGCTCCATAAATGCTTCATCTACCTTAGTAGGCTCTGTGATAGAGACGAAAGCAAAGTGCCCACAAAAGTTAGATAAATGTGAAGCTCTTGAGTGTGTGAGAGGACCTGGAATGTTGATATCGCTGATGATTTTCTCAATTTGCACTTCATTTGCAACACGAGGATGAGCGGGTTGTCGTTGAGGAATTTGATCAGTATTTTCTTCAGCACCATTTTCTTCAGGTGCATCAGCATGACGTTCTTCATGTTCTGGAATGACTTCTTCAGCAGATTCTTCGGTAGGAATGACATCCTCAGTAGCCTTGAACTTAATAGATTCCTCAGGAGGTATTTCATCTGTCACAGGAGGTAGGTGCTCTCTTTGCGAGCCATTAGTCTCATCGAACCGCACATCTACAGTTTCAACAACCTTGTGGTGATAGGTGTTGAAGACTCTGTAGGTGTGCAAGTCCTTACCATAACCGAGCATAAAACCTTCATGTGCTTTCGGTGCAAATTTAGAATTGTGATGAGGATCTCTAATCCAACATTTAGCACTGAAGACTTTGAAATAACTCACATTGGATTTCTTGTCGGTGAGGAGTTCATATGCAGTCTTCTTGAAGAGTTTGTGAAGATATACCCTGTTGATGATGTGGCACGCAGTATCAATTGCCTCAGGCCAAAAGCGAGGAGGCGTCTTGTACTCATCAAGCATAGTGCGGGCCATCTCAATAAGAGTCCTGTTCTTGCGCTCCACGACACCATTTTGCTGAGGAGTATAAGGAGTAGATAACTCATGAGTGATACCAAGTTCATCAAGATAGTCATCAAGACCAGTGTTCTTGAACTCAGTTCCATTATCACTTCTGATGTGCTTGATTTTCACACCAAAGTTGGTTGAAGCCCTCGAGGAAAATCGTTCGAAGACTTCCTGCACTTCAGTTTTGTAAGTGATGATATGCACCCATGTATATCGAGAATAATCATCAACAATGACAAAGCCATATAAAGATGCAGCATTAGTAAATGTGGCATAGTGAGTAGGGCCAAAGAGATCCATGTGAAGCAATTCAAATGGTCGAGTAGTAGTCATGATAGTCTTCGCTGGATGCTTAGCCTTGGTCATCTTTCTAGCTTCACAGGCTCCGCATAAGTGATCCTTGAGGAATTTGACACCCTCGATGCTAATGACATGCTTCTTCTTCGCGAGCGTGTGCAGATTCCTCATGCCAGCATGACCAAGTCATCGATGCCATAGCCAGCCTTCTGAAGTTTTTGCAACTAGACATGTAGCAGGTTGTGGTCCTGTAGAGAAATCAACAATATATAAATCTCCTCTCCTAAATCCTTCGAAGACTTTGGAATTGTCAGCTTCCATGATCACAACACAACGATACTTGCCAAATACAACAACCATATCAAGATCACAAAGCATTGAGATAGACATGAGGTTGAACCCTAAGGACTCGACAAGCATGACTTTGTCCATGTGTCGATCCTTTGAGATTGCAACCTTACCTAGACCCAATACCTTTCTTTTGCCTTTGTTAACGTAGGTGATATGCTTCAGATGTGATGGGGATAAAGCAGAGTTCATCAATAAGCTCCTATCACCAGTCATGTGATTTGTACATCCACTAGCGAGGACCCACTCAGTGGCTTTGGGTTGATCATCATGCAGATGAATTAGTTCAACTTACGAACTCATATACTTCAGCAGTGAAGAATATGTATCAATTTCATCAAGTAATAGAACAGATAAAGCAATATGAGGACGTGAGAAATGAAAATTCATTTTTTCATGATTAGCTTGCGTCCTTTCAAGCAAATTCAGGCCTCCAGCAAATTCTTCAGACAATTAAGTTCGTCTGGAGACCTGACCCTGGATAAGAGGTTAGTTCTTTTTCTTCACCATCCACATCTGAAGGGGTGGCAAAGAGTTCATCATTCTGCGAGCTCCATAAGATAAAGGTGGCATAGATGCCAATCCACTTCATTTCACATAAGAGGGGTTAGGGTAAGCATAGTAGTAAGCAGAGAAATTCTTCGAGGACTTATGAACATAATGATTTGAAGAATAATGCACATATCCATAATCCTTAGATCTTCCCTGCGAGACAAACGGGTTAGCACAATGATGTTCATATGAGGACTTTGATCCATATGAAGAATTTGGTCCATATGAGGAATTTGATCTGGGGTTCCTATTCTTCATAGGTGGTGTCATGATGACATTCACCTGAAGATTTTCAAGGCACCTTTTGGGAACCCAGATTTTCTTCATAGGAGAACCATTCCTGCAGTTAGTGCCAACATATGTAGCAAATACTTCACCATTCTGATTTTTGAACAGTTTATAATTGGAGTCAAATGACTCATCAGAAGAATATGAAGATTCACATGTAAAGCCAGATAAAGTAGATGGATCCACTGAAGGTCCCTTTGCAGCAACCCATGAGGTTTTGGGATACTGCTCAGGTTTCCAGTAGGTCCCATCAGCATTGAGTTTCCTCTCAAAGGCAATACCCTCTTTCCTAGGGTTACTGTTGAGGATCTGCTTTTTAAGCACGTCACAAAGAGCCTGATGCCCTTTCAGGCTTTTGTACATGCCTGTCATATACAATTCCTTCAGCCCTGCATCATCAGTGATACTAGCAATGTCCTCAGATGAGGAATTAGTGATAGTAGAGACAGTTGAAGAATTTGCAACAATGGAAGCATTTGAGCATTCAGGTGAAGAATTAGCAGTTTCACGTTCAATGCACTTCAAACATGGAGGAATAAATTCATCCTGAGTAGCGCTGATCTGTTGAGCAAGTAATGAATCACGCTCCTTCTGAAGATCTTCATAACTCACTCTTAACTGCTCAAGATCTTGCTTTCTTTGAAGAAATTCATAAGAAAGCTTCTCATGATCAGATAGGAGAGTGTTATGATGACCTTGAAGATTGTCAAACTTGGACTGAAGTCTCTGAAGATTTTCAGTCAAAATTTTAGTGCGATCCATTTCCTCGCCCAACATATCATCGCTTTTATCTAGCATGTTTTGAACCTTTTCAAGAGCCTTTTGCAGTTTCACAACAATCTTAGCAAGTTTAGAATAGCTGGGTTTGAGGTTTTCATGAGATTCATCCTCACTAGATTCAGAGGAGGGATATTTGAGTACCTTTGAGCCTTTTGGCATGAAGCAATAGGTGGGAGCGTAGTCCTCATCACCGTCATCAGTAGTGTTGGGGAGGTCCTTTTCTTCAGAGTTGAAGATGGACTTGCTGACGAACGCGGTAGCGAGGGCTAGGCTTGCCACACCAGAGTCTGACTCCTCAGATTCCTCCTCTTCCTCATTTTCCTTAGATTCATCCTCAGAGTCCATTTCCTTGCCAATGAATGCCCGAGCCTTCTTGGAGCTGCTCTTGTGAGATGAGGACCTTGAAGATTTTGATGACGAGGACTTTGAAGATTTCTTCTTCTTCTTTGAATCATCAGAACTGTAATCCTTGTACTTCTTCTTCTTTGATTCCTTTTCCCACTGAGGACAATCTTGAATGTAGTGTCTGGTTTCTTGCATTTGTGACAGAGTCTCTTCTTGTAATCATGGGATGAGGAATCTGATCTCAAGTCACCACTTCTTGAGGATTTACCAAAGCGACCACGTCTTGAGAACTTCTGGAACTTCCTCACGAGCATTGCTAGCTCCTGGCTCAGTTCTTCATGGTCACCAAGACTGCTGCCAGAATCTTCACCTTCAGATTCAGACACTGCCTTGGCCTTCAGAGCCCGTGATCTACCATAGCTTGGTCCATAGAGATCTCTCTTCTCAGCAAGCTGGAACTCATGAGTGTTTAGTCTCTCGAGGATATCAGCGGGATAAAGTGACTTATAGTCTCCACGTTCTTGTATCAACAATGCCAAGGTATCAAATGAGGAATCAAGCGATCTCAACAATTTCCTCACCACCTCATGGTCGGTGATATCAGTGGCACCAAGTGCTTGAAGCTCATTTGAGATGTCAGTGAGGCGATCGAAGGTTTGCTGAACATTTTCATTGTCGAGTCTTTTGAAGCGGTTGAAGAGATTTCGAAGAACGTCAACTCAAGAGTCACGCTGTGTTGAGACTCCCTCATTGACCTTGGACAGCCTGTCCCAGATAAGCTTAACTATCTCCAAAGCACTCACTCTGCCATACTACCATTTGCTGAAATGGCCACATATGATATTCTTCGCTTGAGAGTCGAGTTGCTTGAATCTCTTCACATCAGCAGCGTTGATGGTGGGAGTGACAGAGGGAACACTATTCTCCACAACGTACCAGAGATAGTTATCAATTGCCTCAAGATGCATGCGCATCTTACTCTTCCAGTAGGGATAGTCCATCCCATCGAAGGTAGGACACCCAGCAGAAACCTTGATCATACATGCGGTCGACATAACTAAAACTCCAGGCGGTTAAACCAAAATCACACAGAACAAGGGAGTACCTTGCTCTGATACCAATTGAAAGTGCGTTATATCGACTAGAGGGGGGTGAATAGGCAATTTTTATGAATTCTTCACTGAGGAATTTCAGGGTGAGGAAATTCCTGAGTGAAGAACTACTTGCAGCGGAATAAGTACTCAGAAGTAAACATGCCAGTGCATGAGCATGGTCTTCATGAAGAAATGAAAACAAGCACAGAGTACAGATAAACAGACTGAAGAAATTGAACTGAGAAAATAGAGAAAGTCTTCAGTCAAAGTCTTCAAACAGATATGAACAAGCACACAACACAGAAATGAGGAAATGGAAGGGTTGAGGAAATGGTACCGGGTAGCTTGGTGAAGACAATGATTTGGTAGACCAGTTCCAACTACTGTGACAGTTGTATCTCTGGTTAGGGCGGCTAGGTATTTAAACCTGAGGATACATAGTCCCGGACACCCAGTCCTAAACACGCAGCTCAGGACACTCAGTCCTCACTGTATTCCCCTTGAGCTAAGGTCACACAGACCTCGCCCAATCACTCGTGGGAAGTCTTCAGGTGACTTCCTAACCTTCACAGACTCGGTCACTCGGTGATCCACAATTTCCTCTTGGATGCTCTAGAGCATGACACCTAATCGTCTGGAAGATGCACAGTCTTCAAAGGTAACAAGCGTCGAATCCACGCAGGATCAATCTCTTCAGTGATGCTCAATCACTTTGGGTTTGTAGGTGTTTGGGTTTGGGTTTTCCTCACTTGATGATTTTCACTCAAAGTCCTTGGAGGATGGGATGCCCTCAAATGACAAGTGTCAGTTTCTCCCGGAGCAGCCAACCAGCTAGTGGTTGTAGGGGGCAGGTATTTGTAGCCTAGGGAGCAGCCTGGCATGATAAGGCATAAATGCCCTTTAATGATATGATCGTTAGGTGGGTAGATATTTTGGGACAGCTGGCGCATAGCGCAGCAACAGTGGGAATTTTGAGTATCAAATACCTCAAGGCTATCATGTTCCTCACTGTGTAGGCAATCTGCACTGGCGAATTCGTAACTCCTCAGTCAAAACAAATTCCTTAGAGATCAGAAGGACTTCCTCTCTGTCACTGAAGAAATTGACTGAACTGTATGAGATTTCCAATGGCTTCACTCGAAGGGATTGGTAGGTGTAGGATTTGAGTTGAGCATCACTTGGAAATTTTTCCTTAGTATTTCCTCGACCCCCTTTAACAGTACGGTGTCTCCTATGACTCAAGAAAGAGAAAATAAAACAAAGAAAACAAAGGTCTTCATGCTTCATGTTCCTCGAATGAATACCAAGTCTCCAGGATCACACCAATTTCTTCAATTTCAAAGTCTTCAGAAAGTCTTCAGAAATCCAAAGTCTTCAGTCGAAGAACTTCATTTTTAGGGGTCGACTTTCTCTGTAAATATCAAACTCCTCATAGACTTATAGACCTGTGTACACTCACAAACACATCGGTCCCTTAACCTATAAGTCTTCAATACACCAAAATCACTAAGGGGCACTAGATGCACTTACAGGAAGTGATGATGAGCCCAGATTCCACAAAATGGCTTGAGGCCATGAAATCTGAGATGGGATCCATGTATGGGAACAAAGTGTGGACTTTGATTGACTTGCCCGATGATCGGCAAGACATAGAGAATAAATGGATCTTCAAGAAGAAGACTGACGCTGACGGTAATGCTACTGTCTACAAAGCTCAACTTATTGGGAGAGGTTTTCGACAAGTTCAAGGAATTGACTACGATGAGACCTTCTCACCCGTAGTGATGCTTAAGTCCGTCCAAATCATGTTAGCAATTGCCGCATTTTATGATTATGAAATTTGGCAAATGGATGTCAAAACGGCATTCCTTAATGGATATCTTAAAGAAGAGTTGTATATGATGCAACCAGAAGGTTTTATCAATCCAAAAGGTGCTAACAAAGTGTCTAAGCTCCAACGATCCATTTATGGACTGGTGCAAGCATCTTGGAGTTGGAATACACACTTTGATAGTGTGATCAAAGCATATGGTTTTATACAGACTTTTGGAGAAGCTTGTATTTACAAGAAAGTGAGTGGGAGCTATGTAGCATTTCTGATGTTATATGTGGATGACATATTATTGATTGGAAATGATACTGAATTTCTGAATAGCATAAAAGGATACTTGAATAAGAATTTTTCAATGAAAGACCTCGATGAAGCTGCTTATATATTGGGCATCAAGATCTATAGAGATAGATCAAGACACTTAATTGGACTTTCACAAAGCACATACCTTGATAAAGTTTTGAAGAATTTCAAAATGGATCAAGCAAAGAAAGGGTTCTTGCCTGTGTTACAAGGTGTGAAGTTGAGTCAGACTCAATGCCCGACCATTGCAGAAGATAGAGAGAAAATGAAAGTCATTCCCTATGCTTCGGCCATAGGTTCTATCATGTATGCAATGTTGTGTACCAGACCTGATGTGTGCCTCGCTATTAGTTTAGCAGGGAGGTACCAAAGTAATCCAGGAGTGGATCACTGGACAGCAGTCAAGAACATCACCTGAAAAGGACTAAGGATATGTTTCTCGTTTATGGAGGTGATAAAGAGCTCGTCGTAAATGGTTACGTCGATGCAAGTTTTGACACTGAGCCGGATGACTCTAAGTCACATACCGCATACGTATGTTTATTAAATGGAGGAGCTATAAGTTGGTGCAGTTCCAAGCAGAGCGTCGTGGCGGGATCTACGTGCGAAGCGGAGTACATAGCTGCTTCGGAAGCAGCAAATGAAGGAGTTTGGATGAAGGAGTTCATATCTGATCTAGGTGTCATACCTAGTGCATCGGGTCCAATGAAAATCTTTTGTGACAATACTGGTGCAATTTCCTTGGCAAAGGAATCCAGATTTCACAAGAGAACCAAGCACATCAAGAGACGCTTCAATTCCATCCGCGACCAAGTCAAGGAGGGAGGCATAGAGATTTGCAAGATACATATGGATCTGAATGTTGCAGACCCGTTGACTAAGCCTCTCTCACGAGAAAAACAAGATCAGCACCAAGACTCCATGGGTGTTAGAATCATTACAATGTAATCTAGATTATTGACTCTAGTGCAAGTGCGAGACTAAAGGAAATATGCCCTAGAGGCAATAATAAAGTTGTTGTTTATATTTCCTTATATCATGATAAATGTTTCTTATTCATGCTAGAATTGTATTAACCGGAAACTTAGTACATGTGTGAATACATAGACAAACAGAGTGTCACTAGTATGCCTCTACTTGACTAGCTCGTTAATCAAAGATGGTTAAGTTTCCTAGCCATAGACATGAGTTGTCATTTGATGAACGAGATCACATCATTAGAGAATGATGTGATTGACATGAACCATCCGTTAGCTTAGCACTATGATTGTTTAGTTTATTGCTATTGCTTTCTTCATGACTTATACATGTTCCTATGACTATAGGATTATGCAACTCCCAAATACCGGAGGAACACTTAGTGTGCTATCAAATGTCACAACATAACTGGGTGATTATAAAGATGCTCTACAGCTGTCTCCGATGGTGTTTGTTGAGTTGGCATAGATCGAGATTATGATTTGTCACTCCGATTGTCGGAGAGGTATCTCTGGGCCCTCTTGGTAATGCACATCACTATAAGCCTTGCAAGCAATGTAACTAATGAGTTAGTTGCGGGATGATGCATTATGGAACGAGTAAATTGACTTGCCGGTAACGAGGTTGAACTAGGTATGATGATACCGACGATCGAATCTCGGGCAAGTAACATACCGATGACAAAGGGAACAACGTATGTTGTTATGCGGTTTGACCGATAAAGATCTTCGTAGAATATGTAGGAACCAATATGAGCATCTACGTTCCGCTATTGGTTATTGACCGGAGATGAGTCTCGGTCATGTCTACATAGTTCTCGAACCCGTAGGGTTCGCACGCTTAACATTCGATGACGATATGTATTGTGAGTTATGTGATTTGATGTTGTTATGCGGTTTGACCGATAAAGATCTTCGTAGAATATGTAGGAACCAATATGAGCATCTACGTTCCACTATTGTTTATTGACCGGAGATGAGTCTCGGTCATGTCTACATAGTTCTCGAACCCGTAGGGTTCGCACGCTTAACGTTCGATGACGATATGTATTGTGAGTTATGTGATTTGATGTACCGAAGGTTGTTCGGAGTCCTGGATGTGATCACGGACATGACGAGGAGCCTCGAAATGGTCAAGACATGAAGATTAATATATTGGAAGGTTATGTTTGGACACCGGAAAGGTTTTGGATAGGTTCGAGCATTTTCCGGAGTACTGGGGGGTTACCGGGACCCTCCGGCGGTTAATGGGCCTTCGTGGGCTTTAGTGGAAGAGAGGAGGAGGCGGCCAAGAGGAGGGGCGCCCCCCCCCCCAAGCCCAATCCGAATTGGGGAGGGGGGTCGGCCCCTCTTTCCTTCTTCCCCTCTTCCCTTTCCTTCCCCTCCTAGTTGGACTAGGAAAGGGGGAACCTACTCCTAGTAGGTGTAGGATTCCCCCCTTGGGACCCGCCCTATGAGGCCGGTCGTGCCCCTCCTCCACTCCTTTATATACGGGGGAGGGGGCACCCCATAGACACACAAGTTGATTTCTTAGCCGTGTGTTGTGCCCCCTCCACAAATTTCCACCTCGGTTATATTGTGGTAGTGCTTAGGCGAAGCCCTGCGTCGGTAACTTCTTCATCACCGTCAACATGCCGTCGTGCTGACGAAACTCTCCCTCGGCCTCAACTGGACCTAGAGTTCGAGGGACGTCACCGAGCTGAACGTGTGCAGATCACAGAGGTGCTGTCCATTCGGTACTTGATCGGTTGGATCGTGAAGACATTCGACTAAACCAACCGCGTTACTCAACGCTTCCGCTTTCGGTCTACGAGGGTACTTAGAAACACTCTCCCTCTCGTTGCTATGCATCTCCTAGATATATCTTGCGTGATCGTAAGAATATTTTTGAAATACTGTGTTCCCCAACAATAAGTATATGTGTGTGCCATATTGTTGATCGGAAATGATGTAGAATTTGCTGGAAGCATAAGGGGGTGTTTGAAAGGAGTTTTTCAAAAAAAGACCTCGGTGAAGCTTCTTACACATTGAGCGTCAAGATCTATAGAGATAGATCAAGATGCTTGATAAGATTTTTCAATGAGTACATACCTTGACAAGATTTTGAAGTAGTTCAAAATGGAATAGTCAAAGAAGGAGTTCTTTCTTGTGTTGCAAGGTGTGAAGTTGAGTAAGACTCAAAACCCGACCAAGGCAGAAAATAGAAAGAGAATGAAATTCATTCCCTATGCCTCAGTCATAGGTTCTATAAAGCATGCTATGCTATGTACCAGACCTATTGTGTACCTCACTATGAGTTTGGCAAGAGGGTACAATAGTGATCCAGGAGTGGACCACTGGACAGCGGTCAAAATTATCCTTAGTAGAATAAGGATATGCTTCTCGATTATGGAGGTGACAAAGAGTTCGTCATAAAGGGTTACGTCGATGCAAGCTTTGACACCGATCCGGATGACTCTAAATCTCAATCTGGATACATATTGAAAGTGGGAGCAATTAGCTAGAGTAGCTCCATGCAGAGCATTGTAGACATAGAAAATTTGCAAAGTACATACGGCTCTGAATATGGCAGACCCGTTGACTAAACTTCTCTCACAAGCAAAGCATGATCACATCTTAGTACTCTTTGGGTGTTAATCACATAGCAATGTGAACTAGATTATTGACTCTAGTAAACCCTTTGGGTGTTAGTCACATGGAGATGTGAACTAATCACATAAAGATGTGAACTATTGGTGTTAAATCACATGACGATGTGAACTAGATTATTGACTCTAGTGCAAGTGGGAGACTAAAGGAAATATGCCCTAGAGGCAATAAATAAAGTTGTTATTTTATATTTCCTTATATCATGATAAATATTTATTATCCATGCTAGAATTGTATTAATCGGAAACTTGATACATGTGTGGATACATAGATAAAACACAGTGTCCCTAGTAAGCCTGTACTAGACTAGCTCGTTAATCAAAGATGGTTAAGTTTCCTAACCATAGACATGTGTTTTCATTTGATAAACGGGATCACATCATTAGAGAATGATGTGATGGACAAGACCCATCCGTTAGCTTAGCATAATGATCGTTTAGTTTTATTGCTATTGCTTTCTTCATGACTTATACATGTTCCTCTGACTATGAGATTATGCAACTCCCGAATACCGAGGAACACCTTGTGTGCTATCAAACGTCACAACGTAACTGGGTGATTACAAAGATGCTCCACAGGTGTCTCCGATGGTGTTTGTTGATTTGGCATAGATCGGAGAGGTATCTCTGGGCCCTCTCGGTAATGCACATCACTATGAGCCTTGCAAGCAATGTGGCTAATGAGTTAGTTGCGGGATGATGCATTACGGAACGAGCAAAGAGACTTGACAGTAATGATATTGAACTAGGTATGATGATACCGACCAGCGAATCTCGGGCAAGTAACATACCGATGATAAAGGGAACAACTTATGTTGTTATGCGGTTTGACTGATAAAGATCTTCATAGAATATGTAGGAGCCAATATGAGCATCCAGGTTCCATTATTGGTTATTGACCGGAGATGTGTCTCGGTCATGTCTACATAGTTCTCGAACCTGTAGGGTCCGCACGCCTAACGTTCGATGACGATTTGTATTATGAGTTATGTGATTTGATGATCGAAGCTTGTTCGGAGTCCCGGGAGATTACGGACATGACGAGGAGTCTCGAAATGGTCCAGAGGTAAAGATTCATATATTGGAAGGTTGCATTTGGACATCGGAATGGTTCCGACTGGTTCGGGCATTTTTCCGGAGTACCGAGAGGTTACCGGAACCCCACGGGAGAAGTTATGGGCCTTATGGGCCATAAGAGGGAAGCACACCAGCCCACAAGGGGCTGGTGCGCCCCCTTGGGCAGGCAGCCGATTAGGACTAGGAGAAGGGGGGCGGCCCCCCTTTCCTTCTCCTTCTCTCTTCCCCCTTTCCTACTCCGTGTGGGAGGTGGAATCCTACTAGGACTAGGGAGTCCTAGTAGGACTCCACACCTTGGCGCAACCTCCTATGGCCGGCTGCCTCTCCCTCTCCCCCCTTTATATACGGAGGCAGGGGGCACCCATGGACACACAAGTTGATCTTTAGCCATGTGCGGTGCCCCCCTCCATAGTTTTACACCTCGGTCATATTGTCATAGTGCTTAGGCGAAGCCCTGCGTCAGTAACTTCATCATCACCGTCACCAGCCATCGTGCTGACGGAACTCTCCCTCGGCCTCAACTGGATCAAGAGTGCGAGGGACGTCACCAAGCTGAACGTGTGCAGATCGCGAAGGTGCCGTACGTTTGGTACTTGAATCGGTTGGATCGCGAAGACGTTCGACTACATCAACCGCGTTACTCAACGCTTCCGCTTTCGGTCTATGAGGGTACGTAGACACACTCTCCCTTCTCGTTGCTATGCATATCCTAGATAGATCTTGCGTGATCGTATGATTTTTTTTGAAATACTGCGTTCCCCAACAGCACGATCTCGTCGGGCTCCTGCTTGAGCGATGACCTCGACCTCCTCCAACCACCCCCTCTGCACGGGGAGAAGGCTCGCGCCGGAAGAGGAAGAGCTCGCGGCGAAAGAGGGCCTCACGGTGGAGGATGAGCCCTCGGCGGAGGAGGGCGTACGCCCGTGCCGACGGTCGTATTCCTCCATCTCGCGGACGCGGAAGCTCGGCGGCGGCGAGAGGCCCCTGCTCGTCCACTTCCTCGCCCCGCGCTTCCTTGCGCCGTCTGACCGGACACGCCGCTCGCGCCCGGGATCGCCGCCGCCGCCGGAGTTCCACATGCGGCCCCACATGGCGGCTGGAGGCGGAAGGGGCTCACTGGCGGCGAGAAATATGAGAAGGGGAGTAGGGAATTGCGGAGAGACGCGGTGGCAGGGGATAGGGTTTCGACCTAGAAATGCACTGCGAACCCGTAGATATACTGCTGGGGGAGGGCGGTTTACGGGCCGCGGTAAAAAAAATTACAGGCCGGGCGAGTATACGAGCTCGGTTCTGGCCACAAAATTGGGCCGAACCCGTATACTCGCTGGAATTTTGCGGGTTTGACGATTTTGCGGGGTCTGGCTACTCCTAATTACTCTTTCCTGGCTACTCCTAATTACTCTTTCCTGTGTAATGTGTGTAGAATGTAATGGAATCTTGAATCCTTGCGCGAGCGATCACGAGATGACCGTCTTGAGCCTGTAGTTCTTGACGATGCCGCTGTACACGACGAAGTTGAGCGTGCACATTGCAGCCATGGCCCAGAAGAAGTAGTCGAGGTGGCCCTTGTTGAGGTCGTCGGAGATCCACCCGGGGCTGTCTCCCGTCGCCGTGAAGGCCTCCACGATCGCATAGATGAAGGAGCTCATGTAGCTCCCCAGCGCGATGGTGAGCAGAGCGAGCGACGTGCACATGCTTTTCATGGTGTCCGGCGCCTCGCCGAAGAAGAACTCCAGCTGCGCGATGTAGCAGAACACCTCTCCGCCAGCCAGGAAGAAGTACTGCGGCAGCTGCCACGCGATGCTGATCTCCTCCCCGCGCGCCGCGCTGTCGAGCCGCTTCATTTCCACGAGCGCCGCCACCGCCATGGTGAGAGCCATGAGGAGCCTCCCCGCGCCCATCCGCTGCAGCTGTGACGGCTCGCCGTCGCCGCTCGAGGAGAAGCTCCTCAACGCTGGCACGATCACCTTGTTGTAGAGGAGCACCCATGTCAGGACGCATATCACCTCGAACGAGACCAGCGACGCCGCGGGCACCGGCACCGACAGGATGGTCATTTCCATGGCACTGCCCTGCTGCACGAAGGTGGTGTTCATCTGCGAGTAGGCCGATGACACGATGACGCTGGTGATCCAGACGGGCAGCAGCCGCAGAAGGATCTTGAGCTCCTCCACCTGAGTCACTGTGCAGAGCTTCCACGAGGTCGCCTCCTCCGGCCTCTCCTCCATGTCCGACTCCGTGACGATTGCCGCCTTGTCGAGGAACTTGAAGTCGCTAGTGTGCGCGATCCTTGGCTGGGGCGAATCGATCTTGTCGCTGACCTCGTAGAGGTGTCCGGCTTCGGCGGGCACCTTGATGCTGATTTTCTTGCACGCGGCGGCGACGACCTGGCAGAGGCTCTTGAGCGGCGTGCCTGCGGGCATGCGGCGCTTGTACATGGGCGTGGCGAGCACGAAGGCGGCGAAGGCGAGCGCGATGCAGGTGGTGGCTATGCCGAAGCCGAGGCCCCAGCTGATGTTCTGCTGGATCCAGACGAGAAACACGCCGGAGATGATGGGGCCGAAGCTCACGCAGAGGTAGAACCAGCTGAAGAAGGACGCCTTGCCCTCCCGGTCCGCCGCGCTGTCGTCGTCGAACTGCTCCGCACCGAACGGCAGCAGCGACGAGCGCACCCCGCCGCACCCGATCGCCACGAGGTACAGCCCCACGAAAGCCACGGTCTGCGAGCTCAGCGGCCACGCGCCGGCGGTGGCGCACGAGGCACCCGCAGCGCACAGCGCCGCCGTGGTCGTGGGCACGAATGCGGAGAAGGTGACGAGCATCATGCCGAGAAGGTAGACGGCGAGGGAGACGAGGATGGTGTTGTAGTTGCCCCAGAAGGAGTCGGCGATGATGGCGCCGAAGACGGGGGTGAGGTAGCTGGTGCCGAACCATGTGGCGACGTTGGAGGCGCTGGCGAGGTTGGTGCCGTGGAGGACGGTCTCCAGGTACACCACCAGGTTGGTGGAGATGCCGTTGAACGCCGTGCTCTCCAGGCATTCGAATACTGCACCAACAATGGCGAAACTTCAGTTAAACCACTAGCTCCTCTCCATTTAATCCACATTTTTGTTGGCTGGAAAAGCAATCAGAAGAAGATGGAGCTTTGCTTACATAGAATCACTGCCGGTGCCTTGCTGCCGCCCCGCTTCTTATGCTTCAGGAGTGGCACCTGCAGCTGCAGGCTGTCATCGTCTTGAACCTTTGGGCCATGACTCTGTAACAGAGATAGATTGCAGGAATTGTTAGGAACGAGAACAAAATCTGTAGAAGTTCTGGATAAGATGCAGCACGACCGTGATGTATGTGGATGTGCGCATGTGCTTGTCTGGTTAGGAAAGGAAGGGGCCTGGATATTGGCATGTATATTAATCACGTGTTAAAAACCTTCAGTGCTGACTGCTGACGTACGCAAGAATTAACCATGTTCTTTAACTTAGATTCTGTCTATATGGAGGCAAACAAATGTTCTTCTTGGTTTGACCGATGCAGAAGCATGGTTCTTGACTTGGCATTTCAACCTCCATTGTGACAATCATGCATGGGGCAGCAGAGGAGGAGGGAGATCGGAGGAGGTAATTACCTCCGGCAGGAGCGGCGCGTGCTCGCCTCTCTCCATGGCGTCCATGTCGCCGACGAGCTGTCTTGACTCCGAGGAGGTGATAGATTTCTCGGAGGCGGGGGTAATCACTTTGCTAACCCTTGTCAGCTCACTTCCTTCGTGAACTCTTAGCTCGCCTCAGGCTTAGGCTGCTACTCTGTCTGCTGCTGCTGCTGTGCTGCCACGGAGCTTTATATAGCAGGGTCAGCTTGGACGGGATCCATCCATTGGCTAATATTCAAGTATCGGACTAGAAATGCTATCATGCGTGCGCTGCTTCTCGGCCGGAAGTTTCCACGTAGCAGGTGGTGGCTAGCTAAGCTAGGTGCATGCAGCCTGCAGGCTCAGTGCAGGGCGTTTTTCTTACTCATCGCCGGTCTCCGGTCTCCTCGGTGCGATGCCATGTCGGATCCTTTCGTCTAGTAGTTTATCCATAAGTAGAACAGAAACGTGGTGGTTTGCTTGGCGCTGGCCGGAAAGGAGACTGAACTCGGGGTGGTGCCAACTTGGGGTCATAGGGTCAGCCGGGTCGATGTCTCATCCTGCATTCCTGCGGTAGGTGCGGCTGAGAACGACGATGGGCTGATTCTGTCAAACGGAGAGCGGTGACAGGTCAAATTTCTCGTGGTATACGGCCAAGGCTGCGTGATCCTCTAGGTTTCCAGGTTCTATTCCGGCGAGCTTCAGAACTGTTCCTTCCTCTGATTAAGGTCATATGCAGTCAGGCTGGGCACCTACAGGCTCAGCTATTTCTTCCTTCATTAAGATTCAGACGTTCCTTCTTGCATTTTCCCTCCACTTTTGGTGAGGATATTCTCCACAAAAGATGAGAAACTCAGTCCTGCAATGGAGTTCTTACTCTTCTCTTAAAGAAACAAAGGCTGCTGCTTTTTGTCAATAAGATTTCTTATTCTCGCCTTTTATCATATCGCGCCCAGTGCAATGTTTCATCCATATAGTGATAAAAACTTTGTGATATATTTTCGTTCTGAATCTACTGGCTCTGATGGTGTGCCTGATCATCGAAGTTGGACATACATGGCAAACCTCCTTGGACTTTGCACTGCGCTGTACGCTTCTACTGCAAAGGTAAACCACCTCGCTGGTCAACCTCATTAACAAACTGTTTATTCTTCTTACCTCTTCTTGGTGATATTGACTCCACCTGTGTCTCCCATTCTTTTAAACTACAAAAAACCCTGTCGTTTCAGGTTAACATGCATAGTTAGGCTTACGTGCTAAATGCAACACGTTATCCCTGAAGATATCCACAGAATTTGTAATGCATCCAACTGTTTCAACGGCCTTACATAAGGCACGTATATGTCACAGTTTGCATCAAGTTGCTTGTTATGACGATCAATAAAGTAGGTAAGAACAACATAGTCAATAGTATTAAATTCATTCTTCAGTCAATTGCTTCAAAAGTTCAAACTGATGAAGAGAGCTAGGCAATATATTTCAACACCCTCCTCCCCCCTCACATCAAGGCTTTTTTACTCCTTAGACGTGGGATCAATGCATGCCGCAGATTTAAAAAAAATACTGCGTTGGCAGGTCTTAAACTCGAGACCTTGGACGCGTTTGGTTGCTCGCGTCATTTTTTGCCACTTTGTACTTGTCTCAAGTGAGCCTGTTGAGCTAATGCAGGCAAAAAAACATCTGCATATTGATTGGTTGTCTGCATCTCTCCCTGCATCGTAGCAACGACTCTACGCACTGTGTTTGGTTGCTCGCATTGTCTGTGCTCATACTAGTGTAGGTTGTTTGGTTGTATACAAGCATAGAGGTGTAGTTACCTTGTACACTGCGTGGTGAGCTTACCCGCTACACCTTACACACAATCACACCGATCACACCAACAAAACAACAGTACAATCATGATGAACTGGGCGAAGATGATGAAGTTCTTCAGCCCAAAGTGTCGATCCGCCTTGACAAGTTCAACATCGCATGCCTGCTTGAGCACGACTTTGGAGCAAGCATCCTCTGTCGCCTGCCTACTCTTAAACCTCTGTGACAGCTGTTCTTGTAACTTGACACTTGTTCATTGCATGATTCCCATGAACTGTAAACCCCTGGAACCCTACCATGGAACACAACATACCACTTGTCCTAGCATTGTAGAAGAGCAACAGTTCAAGTATCAAACAATGGAGCACACTAGAAATGAAACATAAGTAAGCACACATGATCATACGACATAGCAAGTTCATCCCACCACTACTATGGTGTCATCCTACCACCACATCCAAAAGGGGGTGTTATTCTACCACCGCAAGTTCGCCATCGGTTTGAGGGGTTACTATACCACCTCATCAATAATATGCAGGCCAAGAGTTTATCAAGCCCTACCTACCACAAAATTTACATCATCATCGTCATCTTCATTGCATCGCCATCGTCGTCGAGGATCATGCATGCTGTCACCATGACCAGAAGCAGCACTAGTAGTAGTGCTTTCCCAGCCAGGTCTTGAGCGAGAGCACCCTATGGGTGTCTCCCATGGCAACAAACCCAACACCCTGGGCTTTGTTGTCCAACAGGTGGCTCAGAGTCGCCATGAGAGCCTTTGGGCTGAAGCCACCTTGATTCATGACGGCGTTGTGGAGGTTAGGGTGGACGTCGATCAACTTGCTCTCCCTAATGGTGTTTGCGACCTCCTTGACTACCCGAGTCATGCTGGTGAAGACAGTCAACTCATCCTCCATCAAGGCTCCCTTCTTCCTCTTCCTATCAAGCACATGAATTTGATCACCATCCTTGTCAGGACCATCAAGGACGATGGTCTCTGACTCCTTTGTGTCTGGATACTCGGATATAGGCGAACCCAGCGGCTAACTGGAGCCCAGGGCATGCTTGCCGGTTGCTAGCCCGAAGGAGAAGATCTGCTACATTTGGTGGTAGTTCTGGATGGGTGTGTTGAGAAACTTTGCGTGCTTGGGGTGTGCCTAAGAAAGAAACACAACTGAGTGGTTAGTTAGAATCACATGGTACATAGGCTTAAACAGGTGGTTAGTTAGAATGGTATAGTTTGTGAGCTAACTGCGGTGTGGCCTTGGTAGTGCTCTACCTCCAAAAGGATTGAGCGGGTCTCCTGATCCCATGGAGTGCCGCTCAGGTCTTTGAGCTTGGACACTATGATCCACCTCGATCTCCACTTTCTAAGGTGGTTGTAGACCTGGGTCGAGGTGACCTCCTGTCCACAAAACTCAAATGCCTGCTTTGCAATAGCGTTCAAGTGCACCTCCTTGAAGCCCTTGTCAGTCATCGCCCCACTAGTTATGATTTCACACATCTTGTTAAGCACGAACATCGATAGAAACGAATGCCATTTCATGGAGTTCCCCTGCCCTCCTTATACTTTGCAGTTGCCTTTTGAGCAGCAGCATGAGCTGCATCATTGGGCTGAGCCAGTGCAAATGCTGAAGCCACAAATGGTGGAACTGTAGCCGACATCTTGAAAACATCTAAATTAGGAGACATCTGGTCGATGGGAGGTTGGGAGTCCTCGACATAGGATGTTGCGAACTTGGCTGTCGGACACGACAAGGCCTGACTAAACCCTTGCATGCTCATGTCCTACAAGCATCAGCAAGAGTAGAGCACACTAGACATCGACAATAGAAACTCGCAATAAACATGGACATTATAAATGAACACTGCATATGAACAACATGATCTAGTTTCCGAAAAAGGCTTTCGCCCCGCTTTATAAATAAAGCAACCACCAAGCAAAGAGTAACGGACAACAACAGGATACACAACACACCCACACAACGCCACTGCAGACAGGGTCTAGCACTCACACACAGACACACAGAGACCCAAGTTTTGCTGTGGGCACAGCATAACAAACCCAACATAACACCAACATACACAAAACACCCCTAAACGGCGGAGGCGGCAGCGAGAAGACGAAAAACTAATCTGGTTCTGGTGGTGGCGGGGGAAGCGGTGGAGTCAACTGGAGAGCCATCGCGCGAAGCTGGGTGATGATGAAGGTGATGGCGTCTCTCTCCCTGGGACGGCTAAGCGGCCGCCAGAGCTGCAAGTAACCAGACCATTTGAACAAAGCGTCAGTAGCACGACGAAGAGGGATACGCTGAATCACAAGTTTATTCCTAACAGTCCACAGGGTCCAGGCAAGGACCCCAATGGTCAGCCACCTAATGTGGCACAACGCAGGGGGGGGTCGCCTGGAGTTCGGCAAAGAGAGCGGGGAAGTTGGTATGGTCCCAGCTTCCACCCACAATCTCGCGGAAACAGCTCCATAGGAACTGCGCAGACACGCATGTGAAGAAGATATGGTTCAAATCTTCTTCAGGCCCACAGAGCGGGCACTGCCCATCACCAGGGCCATTGCGCTTCAGAACCTCAACGCGAGAAGGGAGGCAACCGTGAATCCATTGCCACAGGAAGATCCTAATTTTCAAGGGGAGGCGAATCTCCCAAATGGAGGAAAAAGCCTCATGGCCGAGCGAGGGGGCAATGGCCAGATAGAGAGATTTGGTGGAGAATTGACCGGACGGCTCGAGGCGCCACCTGGCGCGGTCATCGTCACACGTGAGATCCGGCTCATGGAGAGCAATACAGTCAAGCAACTCCTGCCAGTCCGCATTCTTAGCAGGACCAAAAGGCCTTCGGAACGCAAGCCACCCTAAGTCAATAAGGGCGGTCTCCACGGAGATCCGAGGGGCAACCGTGATGGAGAACAGGTCCGGAAAGCGGGCCGCCAGGGGCGTGTCACCAGTCCAGCGATTGAACCAGAACAGTGTGGCGGTGCCGGAACCAATCTCGATCGAGGTCCCGATCCGGAGGACAGGGAGGATCTGAATGATGGATTGCCAGAACTGGGAGCCCCCAGATCATTGACAGAAGGCAAGAGGCTAGCCTTGGAGGTATTTCTGCTGAATAATGCATAGCCACAGGCCACCATCTCCGTTGCAAATCCTCCAGAGCCACCGAGTCAGAAGGGCAATATTCATGCGTTTGGAGGACATGATCCCAAGGACGCCCTGGTCGCGAGGTTTGCAGATCTTAGACCACCTGACCATGTGGTATTTCTGCTTATCACCCTCGCCGGCCCAGAAGAAGCGCCCCTGAACGGTGGCAATCTCGTGATGAAGAGTCTCCGGAAGGCTGTAGAAACTCATGATGAATAATAGGAGGCTGGAGAGGGACGAGTTAATGAGCACCATACGGGCCGCTTTCAAGAGCCACCGACCCTGCCAGGGCTCGATCCGGTGTTGGAGCTTCCCCGCCGTGGGGCGTAGCTCGGCCACCGTAAGCCTGGCATCACTAATGGGTATCCCCAGATAAGTCGTGGGGAAACACCAAAGCTGGCAGTTAAGCCGATCCGCTATACTCTGTCACTCGTCTTGGGTGTAGCCCAAGACCATAACCTCACTCTTGTCGAAGTTGATCCTAAGGCCGGACATCTGCTGGAAGCACAATAGGAGGAACTTGAGGTTCGAGATATCACTCTCAGAGCCCTCCACCATGATAATGGTGTCGTCTGCATATTGGAGGAGGGAGATCCCGTTGCCTCCAACAAGCTGCGAGACAATCCCCTTAATGTGTCCCCCTGCCTTGGCCTTATCGAGGATGGCCGCCAGCGCATCGACAACTATGTTGAACAGGAATGGGGAGAAGGTGTTGCCCTGGCGGACCCCACAAAACATGGGGAAGAACGGGGCGATCTCTCCATTAATGTTCACTGCGGTGCGGCCTGAAGAGACCATATGCATTACTCTGGTCACCCACCTATCGTCGAAGCCCTTCCGAAGCAAACATTCTCGAAGGAAGGTCCAGCTGACCGTGTCATAAGCCTTGTGGAAGTCCAGTTTCAGGAAGACTGCCTTGAGGTGTTTGGAGTGCACCTCATGGAGAGCTTCGTGGAATACTAGAACTCCATCAAGGATATAGCGGCCCTGGATGAAGGCCGACTGATCAGGGTGAGTGATCCGGTCAGCTAAAGGGGCCATCCTAATGGCGTACCCCTTCGCGAGGATGCGGAAGATGACGTTAATCACCGTAATCGGCCGAAATTGCCGGATGTACGAGGCTCCCGTCACCTTATGGATGAGAGTGATTACCCCATAATTCAGCCAGGCGAGGTCAATGGTCCCAGCCATGAACTCGTCGAATAGGGCCATCACCTCAGTTTTGATCACCTCCCAGAAGGTCTGGAAGAACTTCACCGAGAGGCCATCCGGGCCTGGAGCCAAGGAGGGGTTCATGCCCTTAATAGCCGCCCAAACTTCCTCCTCCGAGAACGGGGCCGTGAGGGGCCGCGTTATCCGCAGGCGGGACGTAGCAATGGGCAGGCCAAATGTCTTGTGCAAGGGCAAGATCTCCCCGAGGGAAGGCAGAGAATAGGTCTCTGTAGAATCCATCAACATGCGCCCAGATGTCCTTCGGCCGCTGAAGGAGGGTCGGACCATCCCATAGGAGGGGGATGAAATTGTGGCATCTACAACCATTAGAGATGCGCGCGGTGACTTCTAGCTATCAATCCTTGCCTACATGGAAACAACTCCTAGCATTCTTCAAATCCATCACCACAGCACAACAGCTCAATGGTGGCGTGAGTTTTCATGGTGAGGTGAGGCTAGCTATATTGGGTGACCAATTCAGCAGGCGGTGACTTCAATTCCTCCTGCCATTTTTCAGAGATGCGCGTGAGCTCCCGCCGTCTCCGTGGATGCGGGAGGTCAGTGCCACGTTCCCCACCCCTGCATCGCTCGATCCTGACTCGCTGGAAACGGCTGTTTCGTCCGTTTCTGGCGGGGCTGGTTAAGGAGTGCTTTAAGGTTCGTGCAGGCCAAGAATCTAATGTAGGACAGGCAACCAAACAGTATGGGTTTTTTTCGTGCATGCCTGGTTGGGCTTGATGCAAGCAACCAAACGTGTTCCTCATGCCTCTAATACCGTATTGAATTCATACTTCAAAAGTTCGAATTGATGGAGAGAGGCAGAGAATATATTTCAACAAATAGTTCATGTAACTACGTTCTACTAGTTTCGTACATCGATAAACCGATTAACAAACTCGGACGGGGGATGGAAAAGTTGCAAAGTTTAGACACCTCTTGTTTACCACTAAAATTCTTTTCTCTGACTTCAGAATCGTCTATATGAAAACAAAGAACATATGCTCAGAGAAATATGTAATTAATGAAAGTGGGTTGAACAGTGAAAATTGTTTGGTGTCAACTCATCATTACTGGTCAAATAGATTGAACGCTTGGAATCTCAATCACAAGGTGGATTCTCGCTTTGCCCTATTTTACTTCTCACTTTGATTGACAGTCTTTTTTTGTCTCCACTCGCTCCATTTCCCTCCCCGTGCGGTCATCAAGGCATCTATAGCAAATGCCCTATCATATACTTCCAAAATCGTACTCCTTATTCTAGAAAAAAACTATAATTTGAGGATTAAAATTTTCTTCATCAAGTAGATCCCCTAAAAATTTATTTGGTTAATTCATCAATACATTTCCTCAAACAACTGAAGCAAATTAATCACATCTCAAAATAAACATAAATAATTCAAATGCACCGCAACATAATTCAACTACGAGCATAAATAAAGTTTGTCAAATCCAACAAACAACTAAACGTAACCATAATTTGTGCCAGAAGTCACAAAATGAACAAGTTCATTAAAAAATTACCAACACATGGTGGATCAAAAACCATCATAGTTTATAAGGCCCTCAAGCCGTTATTGCCACCGCCATCACCATTGTCGTCGTCACCACCACTAGACTTAGCCAATATGTACCCACGAGTTAACTCCCAATATCGTCGTGCCCTATCGTCCATCTTGGTAGGATCCATGAGCATGATAGCATGTTCCTTGACCACACTCTTATTCCTTTGTTCCTCGAGCTCCAGTGTAAAGCCTTTGCGGCGGGTGTGGAGCTGTTCATTCCGGTAGTCATTATAGTGGCGGTCCTAGGAACTTAGTGTTGGGGTGCCACAATTTACATATACAATGTATATGTAGCAAAGTTTAATATGTCGTTTCAAAATTTGTGAAAATCACACTACAAATAGTCTAATTTAGTCTAAAGATGATCATAATTGTTAGACTAAAATAGCATCAACTTGTCAGCCAATTAGCGCTAAGTATACAATATAGTTATTTTCCATCTTAAAGGGGGTACCATGGCAACCCCACTAGATCCGCCACTGGGTCATTGGTGGCGTGGTTGGCCTGAAAGCGGCGTGGCACATCCCTATTTTTAGGAGGGCGGGGGGGGGGGGGATTATATGAGACCGGGTCTCACGGTTAGCAGGTGAGACCCGCCCTCATGGATGACACATGGCATTCACAAATCCCAAAGCATCTAATCTCTCCCCCTCCTGATTTCAAGTGGGGGTGGGGTAGATGATTTGTGATTTATGAATATCACGTGTCATCCATCAGGATGGGTCTCACGTGAGACCTGGTCTCATAGAATTCTTTTCCGGGGGGGAGGGTAGGAGGAAAAAGTTATATTTGAAGAACTAAAATATTTAGAGAAAAGTTTGACAGCTCCCGGGTGCCCTGACACCCTCATGAACAGTAAATTCAAAAAAATTGAAAAAAAATCTAAAAGTTTGGGAGATCTAAGATAATCAAACTTTTGATGTTCTTGCAAATTTTGAGAAATAAATAATAGTCGAGGAGCTGTGACAAAAAAACAAAATTATTGCTCAAAACTGCACATAAACTTTGAACAGTGATTTTGCTTTTTTAGGTGAGGGCCCTTCGAATGTTTTTTGAGGCTGAAACTTTGCACGAACGTCGAAAATTTGATCATGTTTGATGTTCCAAAGTATTTTTTTATCTTGTTTTCAGTTGTTTTGAATTTATTGTTCATAGAGGGTGTAGTGGCACCTGGGTGTTGAAAGTCATGTCTCAAATATTTAGTGGATCTGCTAGATCATGTTTAATCCTGAAAAAAATCTCCTTAAATATAGTTTTTGGGGAATCTGCTAGAGAAGCCCTTAGTATCTCAGTTGTAAGCAAATTTCTTTTGAAGTTTGTAGCTTGCTTGAAGCAATCAGAGCCAATAAAAGAATTAATTTGCAGACAGATGTGAATTAATTTGCAACTACTAGTCTCGATCAGGTGAATACTGTTAGATGTGTATAGTCTCTATTTGGCATAGCCCCATTGTTTTAGGGGCTTTCTGCACTTTGTCTCACATGTATATGTAATGGATCTTGGCCCTCAATAAAGAGTGAGTTGCTCATTATCCAACATGGTATCAGATGCTAGGTTCGCCCCTTCCTCCCGCACGCAGCAACTCCGTGCGCCCCGTCCCTAGTCCGGCCGCCCCTGTCTCCGGCCATCTCTGGCCGTCTCCAGTCCGGCCTGGACCGGAGCTGCCTTCTCTCCGTCATGCTGGCCTTCCTGTGCTGCCCTGCTTCGGGCGCGTCCAGGTCTTCAGGCGTCGCCCGGGTCTTCAGGCTCGTCCCCGCTCCTCCCTGTGCTTCCCTGCTTCGGGCGCCTCCGCCCCCGGCTCCCTCGAGCGCGTGAGGCTGCATCAGCCTCTTGAGCGGACGAGGCTGCATCAGCCTCTCGTTCGGGCCCGGCCGCCCCCGGCCCCCCTCTTCTTCTTCGGTTGACTGCGAGCGCTGCTGACCCTACTTCGGTTTTCCTCGAGCGCTGCCGGATCCTTGGGCTTCGCTGGTCCCAACTCCAGATCGGGCCTACTTTGCCCGCTCGATCCCCCGCTCGGTCTCTGGCTTCTTGAGCGGTTCTACCTGATCCAGATCGGGCCTACAGTAGCAGTAGACTCCAAAAAAAAGACAGCAACATTGGAGTGACTTCCTCATGTCCTCCTCGGGCTATGTTGTGGTTCCTCGGTGCTCGGTGATCTTCGATGGCACCAACTATGCTGAGTTTGTGGGGTTCATGCATATCCACATGCGCGGTCTACTTCTGTGGGGCGTTCTCTCTGGCGAGGTACCCTGTCCGCCCTGCCCTATTGCTTCGGTGGCCCCTGTTCCGCCAGTACCGCCGGTGCTTGCCGCTGATGCTTCTCAGGCTGATCGGGATGCAACCAAGGCTCTTGATGATGCTGCAGTTGGTGCCTATGATTAGCAGATATCCGCCTATTCTGATGCTCTTCCTGTCTATCGGGATGCTTTGTCTGCTTACACTTAGTGGTGCAATGATGATGCTCGAGCTACTGCTATTCTCACTGCGAGTGTCCTCCCTCAGTTTGCTTCGGAGTTCATGGGCCTCGGCACTGTTGCAGCGATGTGGTGCTATCTTTGTCAGTGCTATCAGCCCTCTGGAGATGCCTTATACCTCTCTGTGGTGCGTCAGGAGCATGCTCTTCAGCAGGGTGACTCGTCTGTTGATGAGTTCTATTCAGAGTGCTCTGCCATCTGGCGTCATCTTGACTCACTGCGGACAGTTGTTTGTGGCACTTACCATTGCTGTCAGACTACGCGGTCTGACTTGGAGTTTCAGTGGGTTCATGAGTTCTTATCTCGTCTCTGCTCTGAGTTTGAGCCCAGGAGGGATCACTTGCTTACTCGTTGTTGTGTTCCTCTCTCGGAGGTGCTTGCCGAGCTTCGTGCTGAGGAGACTCGCCTTTGCTTTGCTGGGTTGCTGGTGGTTTCGTCTGTGTTGGCTGCTCGGGCTCCTGTGTCGCCTGCTCGGCTCACCGCTCCACCGCTCCTACCACACCTTCAGGGGGTGGGTCGCCCTTCTTATGCTGAGAGGGGCAGGTCGCGCCGTGACACCTTCTGTGGCTACAGCTCTCGGCCAGGTCATCCAGAGTCTGATTGCCGTGAGAAGAAGCGAGACCAGAGGCGCTCCTCTTCCAGTGGGAATCCTGGATTTTCCTCGACTCTGTCACTCACTGATCAGGACATTGTGAGGCTCAAGCGTCTCTTGGCTTCCTCAGGCTCTTTGTCTACCGGTTCCGCTGCTGCGGTGACTGCATCCACTTCTCCACCACCGCAGGCATCTACACAGTCAGGTACATCTTCGTGGGTTCTGGATTCTAGAGCCTCTTTTCATATGTCTTCTGATTCTTTCGTGTTGTATTCTCTCCAACCTCTTGATTCACCTGTTAATGTTCTTACCGCCGATGGCACACCTCTTCCTGTTGCTAGTCGTGGTCTTCTTTCCACTCCATCTTTCTCTGTTCCTAGTGTTTCACATGTTCCTCGCCTTACCATGAATCTTTTTTCCGCTGCCCAACTTACTGATTCTGGTTGTCGTGTCATTCTTGATACCGACTCTTGCTCCATTCAGGATCGTCGCACCAAGGCTTTGGTTGGTGCTGGCCCCGGCGTTGTGAGTCAGAGGGCCTTTGGGAAGTTGACTGGCCTTGTGTTCCTTCCGCTGCCACCACTTCTGCCAGCTCCCATGCTCTTGCTGCCTCCTCGTATGCGTCCTTCCAGCAGTGTGAAAGTACATGTAGTCCCCATGTGTGGTTTTGGTAATTGATGACGATCCTAATGGACTAATGTTTGCATTGAGTTATACATTTGAAGGAAAGTTCCATTTCCAATGCATGAAGAATATTGGATGAACTAAAGGATGTTTGTTCCATGGTGATGCAAGAAGGAGATAGAATGGATTCAAAATGAATGCCATATACATATTGTTGTGCATGCATCAAGGCTTATGGGTTGAACCATGATGGATTAAGATATTGGGAGAATGATTAAAGAGAAATTCTACATATGCTTGAGGATAGGATCAATATGAGCTCATATGTTGAGTCATGGATTATTATGTCTTGAAGCAAGTAATTCAAGTGAATAATTCATTGTGCCTCTCAAGATACTATGTTGGAGCATGAGAACGAGAAAATGATGTCCAATATGATATTCAAGGAGAAACTTGACATGGTCATGGTGAATTGAGATATTGGTTATTATGTCTTGAAGAAATGAAGCATAGTGAAGATATCAATAGGGCCTTCAAGACATCAATATTAACCATGGAGCAAAGATAAATGTTGACCAAGATAAAGATCAAAGATTGACCTCTAAGATGGTCAACACACAAGCGCATATCATGTGCCACATGAGATCTTGTGGTATGGTAAGAATTTATCGATTGCGCTTTGTGTACTAACCCATAATATGTGTTGTTTATGTTGTGTGGGTTAGGTAATTCTCATGAGCTTGGTGCTCATAAGAAAGCTTGGTGCTCATCAAAGTATGTCACCAAGTAATTAATGCTGATGGACAAGTAAAGATGAATGCAAAGCAAAGCTTTCCACATTGTGTATGGGGGAGCTACTTGAAGACTTCTCCAATGTCTTGCCTTCAACTTGAGCCATGAAGAAACATCAATATAAAGCTCAAGTGAAAGGCTCTAGTTAAAGGTATTAGTTCCTTTGGCTTTAGATGTGAGGATCGATAACCATCGAAAAGGATATATGCTCAAGAATGAGTTTCCGGTAGCTATCTAGTATAGTTCTTTTATGATTCTTGAGTTATAGGGATCCCGCACTATTAAGAGGGGATCAAAGGGGTTAGTGATGGATTTTCTCAAGTCAACATCATCTTTTTCTATTCTTCTCACATCATATTCCAACATAGGCATATTTCAATCCTATCCAATACAAATACAATATGCCTACATATCTCAAAAGAAAATCCAAAGCCAACTAGGTTCCCCAAAGTATATGTATAACCCTTGCATGCTTTGCACCCTCCATTTTGGCTTATATTGGGTGGTTCTCTATGTGAGGACCTGGAGCTTTTCCATAGCTTCAAAACGAGCCCAAGATCATCAAAATCGGAGTCCGGATGTGAAAGTTATGCATGTTTTAGTTTTGGGGTTCCTGCTGTTTTTTTAATGGCCGGACATCCGGGACTTGGCCGGATGTCCGGGCTTCCGGGTCGCCCCGGATGTCCAGGATCCTCCCAGAAATCCGGCCCGCAAATTCCAGAACCTGTTTTCAAATGTTGGTTGTGCCCGCCGATGTCTGGCACTTGCCCGGAGGTCCGGCCCTTGCCCGGATGTCCGGCCCGGCACTGTCACTTACTCACAAACGGCTAGTTTTCTAGGCCCTCTATATATATCCCTCTACTAATCCGGTAGAGGGTTGACCACTTCATCCCAAATCACCCCAAGAACACAAGTGGCTCCCTCTCACTTCTCCTACACCAAATCTTAGATCCCGGAGAGATTTGTGAGAGTTCTTGAGAGATTTTCCAATCAAGTGAAAGATCCACTCCCTCTCCCTCTCTTGACCAAAGGAATTCGTGATTTGAGCAAGTCTTGAGCATTTCCCCTTTGTTCTTGTTACTCTTGGAGGTTGGAGACTCCTAGGGGGTAAGAGTGCTCCGGTGAGGAATCGACTTGTGATTTGTCCCCCGGAAAGTTTGTGAAGGTTTGGAGGCTGCCTCAAGGTCTACCACTAGTGGATGAGAATCGCCTTTGTGGTGATATCTCAAGGAGAATAGGGTGAGCCTTCGTGGCGTTGGTGTGCCTTCGTGGTAACATCCACCTCTCTAACGGTGACTAGCTTCCCTCCAAGGAAGTGAACATCGGGATACATCCTCGTCTTCGTGACTTTGGTTATTCCTAACCCTAACTCCTTACTTGTGGTTTACTTTGGTCACTTGACCGTGTATTCACTATATCTTGTTGTCCTCATTATATTGTGTTGGCCATTCCCTTGAAGAGATTATTTAGGCCTACACTTTATATTCGCAATTCATACTTTCTACTATTGTTCTATCTTATGCTTATTGTGAATTGCTAGCTTGTAACATTCATTTCCATATCTTGTGACATAACTTGTGTAAGCTTGTAGTGCTTACTTGAGTTTGCTTGTATCATTCAATTCCATATATTGTGATACAATTTGTGTAAGCTTGTATTGCTTACTTGTGGTTGTGTGTATTATTCATTTCCATATCTCGTGATATACATTGAGTAAGTTTGTGTGACTTACTTGTGCTTACTCATATCCTTGTTGTTCTCAGCTTGTTTATCCTAAGTTGTTGGTGCACTTAGTGAGCCTAGTATATTTAGGATTTATGCTTTAAAAGTATCCGCTTAGTTTATTTCCGCATTAGGATATAGCCAAATCCGTAAAAGATTTTAAAACGCCTATTCACCCCCCTCTAGGTGACATCGTGGTCCTTTCAATTGGTATCAGAGCCCGGTCTCTCCTTATTAGGCTTCACCGCCTAGAGAGTAACGATGTCGACTAGTGAACTAGTGCACGATGACACATTTTGTTTTAATGGCACAAATTACATTATGTGGAGATTACACATGCTTTGTCACTTTCGGGCCATGGGTCCAAATGCTTTGCGGATTGTTGTTATAGGGGATTCAAATCTAAAGGATGGACAATCTCCATCACTTGAGGATATGCATCTTGATAGTCAAGTTTTGAGTGCCATTCACCAAGCTATATCCTTCGAAGTGTTTAAGGATATCTTGACTTGCAAGTCGGCTCATGAGGCTTGGACCAAACTTGAAGATATATATGGTGGGTCCAATCTTGATGAAGACAATATTCTTTTCGGGGATTTAATGGAGGAGTTCTCCACATTTTTAAATCATGAAGAACTCTCTATTGCTTCCACCTCCAATTACTTGGATACTTCAATATCTTCCACTTCACCAACATGTGGCGTGCCACAAGGTAATGACATGGTGAGTGAAGAAATATTTTGTGATGATGGTGTTAAGCTCCTTTGTGATGATATGCTTGATCTCCCATGTGGCCATGATAGACATGCTTTGGTCTCCTCTAGTTGTTCTATGACTAACCATGTAGAGGAAATCAAGAAATATGAGGCATGCTTGATCCATGAAGAACCCTCTTCTCCAAAAGAATCATCATCAGCCCCCTTTGTTCACATGTGCCTCATGGCAAGAGGTAATGACGAGGTATCATCTTCTCTTAGTGATAATGATGATAGTTGTAATGAGGATGATGATGATGACTTGACTCAAAATCTCGATGAGATTGGGAAAACTCTTCATAGAGCTAAAAATAACACTTATAAAATGTTCGAAGATGTTCTTGCTTGCTTTCAAAAATGTAATGACTTATTTCTTAATGAGCAAGCGAAAAATGAACAACTTGTACATGAACTTGCTAAGGCTCATCAATGTCTTAGTGACTTGAGGTCTTTAAAAGAAGAGATTGAAGTTACACATTGTAAGCTTAAAGAGGATTTTGAGCACCTTGACCTTGGCTACAAGAATGTCAAAGGAGAGCTCACCAAACTCTCTAAGTCTCATGAGGAACTTCAAGCTACTCATGCGGAGTCTCTAGTTTCTACATGCTCCTCTCATATTGATAATGATGCTTCTGCTACTAACTCGATCTTGTGTGAAGCACCGATGTTGAAAGAAAATGTTGAGCTAAGGACTCAACTTGATTTGCTAACTAGCAATTATGGGAAATTGGAAGAAAGTTATGAAAATCTCTCGGGCACTCATGAGGATCTTATCTCTCATGATGGGCTAAAGTTAGCTCATGAGGCTATGTTCACGAAGGTAAAATCGTGTGAGTCTCATGTGGATATTAGGACATCTTCTACTCAAAATGCCTTATTTCCATGTGCTAGTCCTTGCACTTCCTCTCTACATGATATTGATACACCTCATGATGAATTGCCTACCTTGTCTTGTTGCTCTAACCATGAAATTTCTACTTCCACTAGTCCTCTTGTTTCTAGTCTTGAAACTAACCATGTAGAGGAAATTAATGAGCTCAAGGGCCAAGTCACTAGTTTGAAGAAAGACTTGGAAAAGTGTGATGATGGACATAGTTTTCACTCCAACAAGAAGAAATCCATGAACAATAAAAGGGGGCAAGACCAAGCCAAGAACGAGTCCAACATTTCTTGCTTTAAGTGCAAAAAGGTTGGACATCATGTGAGATCTTGTCCATTGAAGAAAAGGGCTTATGAAGGGAAGCTACATGGGAAGCGGCCTCAAGCTCAATCTCAAGTTCAACCTCAAGTTGAAGAACGGCCACTATCCATGATGAACCATGTTATTACTTCCCAAGTTGAGAAAGTAAAGAAGAGGAGAATGAGGAGTACATGTTGATATATTTGCCGTAAGAAGGGACACATAGCTTCATCATGTCCCAGCGGTAACATCTCTAAGCCTCCAATTATCAATGATCATTATTCACTTATAAAGGATATTGATGGTAATATGTTTGCCAAGTATGTTGGTGCCCAAAGTGGTTTGAAAGTGGATAAGACCATTTGGGTTGCCAAGCCTATTGTTACTAACTTCTTAGGACCCAACGTGGTTGGGGACCATCGAGATCAAACTTGATCAATAGGTGTGTGGAGGGCATTGGAGACTTGGCTAATTCATGAAGAAAAATTATTCTCGCCATTCATTATGATACAAACCAAGTCAAGTGAATTATCGTCATATTTGTCACTCCAATGCTCCTCTTGGCAGTAACTTGTATTTATATTGTCTACATTGAAAGTTACTAGACCCATGCATGTTTAGGTTTTGTACCCAGTATGTATTTGTTAATGTTGTGCCTCTTAGTATGCTTGATTTGTGTTATCTAGCATGTGTAGGTTGTTATGATTGTCATATAGTTGTGTGTGTGGTTTCGAGCCTTTATTGCTTCATTAGTTGAATCTTCCTTGGCTCTTTTGAGATATTAATGGATCATCACATTATGGGGGAGTGCTATGTTTACGCATATCACAAAACTTAAATGTGTATATATGTGGGATACCACCTAGTATTGTTAGTGCAATATTATCTAGTTACTATGTGGTGTGTAAAGCTCATTTGAAACTCAAATTCTCATCCATTAATTATCCTTAGTTGGGTTTCATTTGCCTCTTATGGATAATACATGGATCATCATATTATGGGGGAGTGATATGCTTTGTGCATATCACAATCCTTGTTAATATGAACAATTGAGGGATGCCACTTAGAATTTATATTTGAGATTATCTTATATCGCCGTGGCTTGCAATGCCTTATTTACGTATGGCATTCTTGTGCGGTTTTGCATTTGGTTATCTTAAAAAAACATATTTGGAAAATCGTTTGATTAAAGCTATTCCAGTTGTTGCTTTACATGATGATCTATCTAATTGGTATGTTAATAATATGCTATCCAAGCATTGTGTTTATTTCTAATCTCTCATGGCATGCTTGTGTTAGTATAGATGATCATGTACTTATGTGGTTTCTACGCCGAATAATAACTCGAAAGACCATTTTGTTCGAGTTCATCTTATTAGTTTGTATGGAGTTATTGGAGTTTGTTATCTCATTTTCTATAGTATCCTATATCTACTTGAGTGAAATATTCCTATCAGTATGTGTGCAATGCATATCATATATGCTCATTGGTTTTCCTTTGTTCACATGTTGAACTTTGTGTGCTATCATATGTTGATTTGTCACTTTGATTTATTTTGGACAACATGAATGACCTAGTGATGTTATTGGAAGTATTAATGGTTATGTGTTCATTTGTCCATTTCTGTATCTCCCAGGAATTTGGTAGGCATGTGCATATGCATAGTTACTATGTGTAAATTTGCATGCCTTGTTTGCTTTACTTGATCCCATATATAGGATTGTGCATATGCATAGTTACTTCTTGCACTTAGTGAGCCTAGTATATTTAGGATTTGTGCTTGAAAAGTATCCGCTTAGTTTATTTCTGCATTAGGATATAGCCAAATCCGTAAAAGATTTTAAAACGCCTATTCACCCCCCTCTAGGCGACATCGTGGTCCTTTCACAGTGGCATCATCGCCTTGGTCACATCTGTGGCTCTCGCTTGTCTTCTTTAGTTCGTCAGGGTCTCTTAGGGCTTGTATCTAGAGATGTTTCTTTACATTGTAATGGTTGCAGACTTGGCAAACAGACCCAGCTACCTTATCCCACCAGTGAGTCGATATCTCAGCGTCCTTTTGACTTAGTTCATTCTGATGTCTGGGGTCCTGCTCCCTTTGATTCGAAAGGTGGTCATCACTACTATATTTTGTTTATTGATGATTTCTCTCTCTACACTTGGCTCTACTTCATGAAATCTCGTAGCGAGGTTCTCTCTATATACAAACGCTTTGCTGCCATGGTTCACACCCAGTTTTCCACGCCCATTCGTACTTTTCGTGCTGACTCCGCTAGTGAGTTTATCTCTCAGCTGTTGCGTGGTTTTCTTGCGGAACAGGGTACTCTTGCCCAGTTCTCATGTCCTGGTGCTCATGCTCAGAATGGCGTTGCCGAACGTAAGCACCGTCACCTACTTGAGACGGCTCGTGCGCTGAACATTGCCTTTGTTAAGGCTTGCCTTCGCGATCAATTCCTCATGATTGATCTTGGTCCCCTTCGCTATTTTCTTGGAATTGAGATATACTCGACCTCTGATGGCTTCTACATCTCCCAAGAAAAATATATTCAGGATCTTCTTGCTCGCGCTGCTCTCGGTGATGAGCGCACAGTTGTGACTCCTATGGAGCTCAACGTTCAGATTCGTGCCTCTGATGGTGACCCTCTTCCTAATCCCACTCGCTATCGTCACCTCGTTGGCAGCCTTGTCTATCTTGCTGTTACGCGTCCTGACATCTCCTATCTTGTCCACATCCTGAGTCAGTTTGTCTCAGCCCCCACCTCTGTCCACTATAGTCACCTCCTCCGTGTTCTACGATATCTTCGTGGCACGATCTCTTAGCGCCTTTTCTTTCCCCGCTCCAGTTCTCTTGAGCTCCAGGCTTACTCTGATGCTACCTGGACTAGTGATCCCTCTGATCGACGCTCACTGTCTGCTTATTGTGTTTTTCTTGGTGGCTCTCTTATTGCCTGGAAGACAAAGAAACAGACTGCAGTTTCTCGCTCGAGTACAAGGCCGAGTTGCGAGCCATGGCTATGTTGACGGCTGAGGTGATCTGGTTACGGTGGTTACTTGAGGATTTTGGTGTGTCTGCTGCTACCTCGACTCCCTTACTGTCCGACAATAACTGGTGCTATCAGTATTGCGCGTGATCCGGTGAAGCATGAGCTCATCAAGCACATCGGTGTGGATGCCTATTTTGTACATGTTGCTGTGCAGGATCAGACTCTCGCTCTTCACTATGTGCCCTCTGAGTTATAGCTGGCTGACTTCTTCACGAAGGCACAGACTCAAACGCAGCATGGCTTTTTCCTCTCCAAACTCAGTGTTGTTGATCCATCATGAGTTTGGAGGGGAGGAGGGTGTTAGATGTGTATAGTCTCTGTTTGGCATAGCCCCATTGTATAAGGGGCTTTCTGCACTTTGTCTCCCATGTATATGTAATGGCCCTTGGCCCTCAGTAAAGAATGAGTTGCTCATTATCCAACAAATACCATAACTTTCTCTTACTTAATTATTAGAAGGATGCAATCTGAAGATTGCACTAGTGTATTTGAAAACTGAAGATATGCGCAGTCCTTTGAGGAATACGAACTGTATGCACCAGTGTATTTGGACTGAAGATATACATTCGAGTTCACCTACAGCTCAATGAGACGGGAGATGCTACCTCCGCTTCCTTCATTCAGACGTTCCTTTTTGCTTCCACACCCCCCACCAGACGCAAATTTTCGAGAACTCCCAGGCTGCAAAAACCACGAGGGAGTCAGAAGTCTGAACTCTAAAGAAGCTCGGTCGAGCGTCAGGACTCGTGCGACCATGCAGTGAAGTTATTATCTCCCCTGTTTAATCGTATCTTGAGAAGTGCAGTGCTTTTTCCCTAATGGAAAGTTCTTCTGACTCTCTATTGAACCTGGTAGCCTACCTAATCACACGATTCAGCCATGTGCAAATTGTTTATTTACTGGATGTATTAAATCTGTTTCACTTTGCGCTACGTTATACGCTTCTACTACACGGAAGGGACACTGATAGGAAGAATATAAACAATCTGGTCCAATCCTTTAGCAAACTGTATGTTTTTCTTACCTCTTCTTGCTGATACTGACCCATCTCTGTATCTCCCAATCTTTTACAATTTGAACTAAAGAAGCACTTCCATTTCTGGTTAGCATGCATAGTTAGGAGTACGTACTAAACCTAACGCGTTCTTTGTGAAGATGTCCACGGAATTTATAATGCATACAACAGTTTCAACGCCCTTACAAAAGGCACATATATTTCACCGTTTGCATCAAGTTTATTGTGATGACGATCACTAAAGTAGGTAAGAAACAAGAAAGTCAATAGTTCATGTAACTATGTTCTAGTGGTTTCCTGCATCATGGACCCGCAAATTCAGGTGAGATGGAAATATTTCAAAGTATCGACACCTCATGTTTACCATCAAAGTTCTTGTGTACATACTTCATGATCCTCTCCGTATGAAATCAAAAGAACACGTGCCACGAGAGATATGTAACGAATGAATGTGTTGAACGGTGAATGCATGATTAATTCCTGGTCTCCTCTTCTAGTGAACGCTTGCATATTTAGGAGAAACTTGGAATACTGATCGCACGGCCGTTCCCGTTTTGTGGTCGTTGAGAGATCCCAAAGCTGAGCTATATTAAATTTACAAGAGGAATACAGCTACGCAATTCTGGAGTGATGTGAACTAAGCAAGGTTTATTGACAGTTTCTTGTCCCCCTTCCATCATCATTCCGCTTCTGTTCTGTGCAGTCATCAGCATCTCAATTGTGAGGAAATTTTCCTCTGAGTTTGTAGCTTGCTTGAAGCAATCAGAGCCAATAAGTGAATTAATTTGCAGACAGATATGGATTTTTTTTAAACGAAGACAGATATGAATTTTACTTGGTCTTTTTTGATATAATTTATGCAACTAGCCTCGATTCCGTGAACGGGTAGGTACAACTAATTCCTGTATATTTTTATCTTACTCAAACCCAACCACGCCCATATTATCTGACCTGTGTTGATTTTGACCCGAGATACCATCATTGAAAAGTTGGTCGACAAGTTGGTGAACGGGACTGCTAGCCATAAACATGCATGGAAGAGTATAAGGGACAATACAAAATCGAGTGCATCTCAGATTGTTGTCTACTTTATTATGGATAAATCGACCATATCCTGGTATTTTAGAATCAAAGGAGGATCTATTGACCTTATCTTGGTATCCAAAGTATGCCACGATGTTCACCAATAACTTTAGCTGACATAAATCATGCACCACAAACGTTCAATCAGTCACCTACTTATGCTTGAATTTCTTTCCGTGGAGTACTACACATACATATTTATAATCTGAGCTTTGAAGGAATATGACACCCGGATATCCATACTTGCATCGGACCACTGTACAAAGCCTAAAAAGTTCAGTAAATAAACAATTTGCACATGGCTAATGCTACGGTTAAGTACCGAAAGAAGCTCCCTCTTTATGCTAGCTATCATCTTCCCAGATCGGAGGTGATTGCCTCGGTGTAGACGAGTAAGAGCTCCTGATGAGAGGTACCGTTGCTGCCTCGCACGCTGCTGCTGCGCCGTGCTGGGGGGTTTGGGGTTCGCCTCTTTACAGAATTTTGTGAAATGCATGCTGTCGTTATTATTCAGGTTTTGCAGCTTGCACGGCGTGATCTTCTTCAGATAAGAAACCAGGAAAAGTACACAAAGCGCATTTACAGTCAAAGTCAAACTACTTCAAAATTTTCTCCTGATAGTTTGACGGTCTCGATCTAAACCTGTCGCTTTCGCAAAAGAAAAAAAAACTCATTTTGCATAAAAAGAAACATGTGCTTCTAAAGGAAGCAGTATGTTGAGCAGATGCCACTTTTTATTTTCTAGTAAGCAATCTGATGTGCACTGTGGTTGTTCTTCAGACTTCAGATATTGACGCCGAGCAGTCAAATTTTGGACAACTGTCAATCCTGGACTGACAATTTCGCCTATCCCATATCATTACCAGTATGCTCGCTCTTAGTGCAGTTCAGCAAGTTCGGACTTCAGTGCATACTGGAAATACAGGGTAGACAAATAGGAACAAACCCAATGTCACTGTCGCACAGACCAAGGATGAAACTGCAAAACAGAAGATGCAAACTTAAATTGGCTCCAGTACAAGACAAACTTAAATTGGTTCCAGTACGAGACAGACAACATAAACAAAGCCAAGGCCACTCACAATTTCAGAGTTCAGACTAAGGACTATAATGGAAATCAGCCCGGGACAAGGAGGAATTCGGACAGGGCACCGTGTATGGGCCTATTGGTACCAACCGGGCCGAATTGCCATTGGAAAAGAGTTAACCGGGTCGATGTATCATCCTGTGGCATGATAGGTGGTGCCAAGAGGAGAGCAGCGGCTCTTGTCAAAAAAAAAAAGGAGAGCAGCGGCTGAGATTTGAGATGGGATGGGAGATGTGTAGATCCTACATCTTCTTGGTGTCCATTGGAAAAGAGTTAACCGATCCGACGTGGCCACTGCGTCCGGACCGCCTTATATCCACTGGATACGAGGAGTGTCGGACACCCCGGACAAATGGGATTTATGGTTAAATAAAGAAGAAAAACAAGAAAACGAGGGTTTGAATTTGATTATTCACCTTCTTTGGATTTGTCCAAGATCTTTGGGAATGGGCTGGGTACGGGGTCCGGTTGGGCGGCCGTCTGTGCAATGTCTGGATTGTCCGCCTCGACATATAGGAAGGAAATGGGGGGGTCCGGTCAAAGATGCTTTTAGTTAATGAAAAAGAAACCTGCTGCTTTTTGTTAGAAAGATTTCTTATTCCCGCCTTTTATCATTCCGCGCGAGTTCAATGTTTCTGTTATGACCGGTTTAGCTTACGGCCGTAGAAGGCCCACCGGGCAATCTTAGCCCACAAGTTATCTTAGGTTAATTCGTATGCAAGTTATCTAGATTATAAATATATGCTGTAAGACTCTTTTTGAGATTAAGCAATAAGAATATTATTATCCCTATTGCCCAGCTCCCAAGGAGCCGGAACCCTAGCCGCCTCTAGCCCTAGCCACCGCCGCCATCTTCCTTCTACGCGACGGCGCCCAGCCGCCGGCGCGCCCGCTCATCACCTCGCCCCGCTCCATCCTTCCCCTACAACCTATGGAGCAGGTCCGGTAGGATCCCTGGTTCTACCAATTTGGTATCCAGAGACTCAGTTGCGATCATGTCATCATCGTCATCCACGCCAACGCTGCCCGGCGGCACCACCGCCCTGATGACCATTGCCCCGATGACCACTGTCGGGTCCCCAACGTCGCCGGCCCCGATCACCTCCGCGTCGCCGGCCACCGTCACTTCCGCGCCGCTGACAACCTCCGTCTTCACGCCCGAGGAGATGACCAGCATCCTGCAGGACCTCGTGACAGCCGTCCAGGGCATCTCCATGTACCTGGCCAGCCCGTACACCACCCCGCCGGCTGCGCCCCCTGCCTACAGCCACCCGGCGACGCACTGGCCGATCCAGGCCACGTCTGGCCCGAGCGGACTGCCCCTGTTGCCATTCCAGGCGGGCTACACCAGCGGGCCTCCGCCGCTGCTGCACCTCCAGCAGTCCCCAGCCGCAGGCCAGCTCTGGCCACCGTGGCCGCCGACATCTACACCGGTTTCCGCCGCGTTTGGCCGCTACCCACAGCAGACGCAACAGCCGCTGCAGCTCCAGGCGCCACCTCTGCCCAGCGCCGGCTGTCGTTCGCCGCTCCGACCGGCCTGCCAATACACCAGGTCCGGTTTTCGCCCTCTCCGTCGCCATTACCGGCGTGGGCGGCTGGGTCTTCGCCATCACCGGTCTACACCATGGCTCCAGAACAGCCGACACCGTTCCCACAGTTCGGCGGGCCATCCGGCTCCGCGGGTCCCTACCCGGAGTACTCCGACCAGGCGCCACCCGCCTCGCTGCTCCGCCCCTCAAAGCCCTCTCGACACGGCGCTCCGACGCAGACACCACCACGGTTCGCCAAGATCGACTTCGCCACCTATGACGGCATGGAGGACCCCCTCAACTGGCTCAACCAGTGCGACCAGTTTTTTCTCTGACAGCGCACCCTCGCATCGGAGCGTACCTGGCTCGCCTCTTACCACCTCTGCGGCGCGGCCTAGACATGGTATTACGCTCTCGAGCAGGACGAGGGCGCCATGCCCCCTTGGGAGCGCTTCCGCGAGCTCTGCCTCCTTCGCTTTGGGCCTCCGGTTAGCGGGAGCCGCATGGCGGAGCTCGGCCGCCTTCCCTTCACCTCCACGGTCCAGGACTTCGCCGACCGTTTCCAGGCCCTGGCATGCCATGCGTCCGGCGTGACGGCGCAGCAGCGGGCCGGCCTCTTTGTCGGTGGACTTCCGGATCACATCCGCGTGGACGTGGAGCTTCGGGGACCCCAGGATCTCCAGTCGGCCATGTACTACGCCCGCGCGTTCGAGCGCTGCGCGGTGGCCATCCAGCAGGAATCACCGTCCCAGACCGCTGGGTCGCTACCCGGGCCGGATTCCGTGCAGGGTCGGTCTGCGCAGGCTTCCGCGGCACCCCTCGCCGCGACCGCGGCGCGCCCGTTCCGCCAGCTCACCTCAGCCGAGCTGCTCGAGCGTCGCCGCCAAGGGTTGTGCTTCAACTACGACGAGCCCTACACGCCCGGCCATGCCTGCCCGCGACTCTTCTACCTGGAGGTTACAGCCCACATTCCGAAGGACGCCGTCGCCGCCGACCTGGCCGCCCCAGCTGTCGAGAAGGTGTTTGACGCTGGTTGATCACCTCGAGGAGTTCAGCAAGCGCTTCCCCACCTTACAGCTCGAGGACGAGTTGTTTGTGCAGGCAGGGAGAAGTGTTATGACCGGTTTAGCTTACGGCCGTAGAAGGCCCACCGGGCAATCTTATCTCACAAGTTATCTTAGGTTAATTCGTATGCAAGTTATCTAGGTTATAAATATATGTTGTAAGACTCTTTTTGAGATTAAGCAATAAGAATATTATTATCCCTATTGCCCGGCTCCCAGAGGAGCCGGAACCCTAGCCGTCGCCACCATCTTCCTCCTACGCGCCGGCGCCCAGCCGCCGGCGCGCCCGCTCATCGCCTCGCCCCCGCTCCATCCTTTCCCTACAACCTACGGAGCAGGTCCGGTAGGATCCCTGGTTCTACCAGTTTCTTCTATATAACAGGAAAATAGATGGTAATATATTCATCTGAATCTACTGAATTTGATGCTGTACCTGCTCATCAGAGTTGGAGACGCGTGGTAACCTAATAGCACTTCGCACTAAACTGTACGGTTCTACTATACTGATGGGATACCAGTAGGAAGATAAACCACCTTTCTTGTCCATCCCATCAACAAACTGTTTACTCTTCTTACCTCTTCTTGGTCATATTGACCCCATCTCTGTATATCCCATTCTATTAAACTAAAGAAACACTGTCATTTCAGGTTAGCATGAATGGTTAGAATTATGTACTAAGCGTAACACGTTATCCCTGAAGATGTCCACCTGAATTTGTAATGCATCCAATTGTTTCAGTGCCCTTATAAAAGGCATATATGTCTCCCAATTTGCATCGGGTGATTGTCATCATGACGGTCAATAAAGTAGGTAAGAACAACAAAGTCAATAGTTCATGTAACTATGTATGTATGTTCAACTGGTTTCCTGCATCGATGAACCGACAAACTAGGAACAGTTGCAAAGTTTGGACATGTCATATTTACCATTACAGTTCTCATGTTCATACTTCATAATCTTCTCTGTATGAAAACAAAGAACACGTGCCACGAGAGATATGTACTGAATGACCGTGTTGAACGGTGAAAATCAATTAATATAGTTACGCAATTAAACGCGCGAACGTGTTCAACCAATTCATTAATTCCTAGTCTCTTTTAATGAATAGGTTGAATGCTTGCATGTTTAGGAGAAACTTGGAATTCCGATCACAGGGTCGTTCCCGTTTCGTGGTTGTTGAGAGATCACAAAGCTGGGCTATATTAAATTTATAAGAGGAATACAGCTGCGCAATCAGATGTGAACTAAACCAGGTTTATTAACAGTTTCTTGTCTCTCCTTTCCCTCACAATTCAGCTCTGTTCTGTGCAGTCATCAGTAGTATCTTAGATTTAAGTAAATTTTCTTTTTAGTTTGTAGTCTGCTTGAAGCAATCCGAGCCAACAAGGGAATTAATTTGCTGACAGATATGAACTTTGCCTAGTCTTTTCTGATATAATTTATGCAACTAGTCGATTCCGTGAATGGGTAGGTACAACTAATTCCTGTATGCTTATATCTTACCAAAACCCAACCACGTCCATATTATCTGACCTATGTTTGATTTTGACCCAAACACCATCATTGGAAAAGTTGGTGAACAGGAGTACTAGCCATAAACATGCATGGAAGAATATCAGGGACCATAAAAAAATGAATGCGTCTCAGATTGTTGTCTGATTTATTTTGGATAAATTGACCTTATCCTGGTATGTGTAGATTCAAAGGAGGATAAATTGACCTTATATTGGCATCCATGAGTATGACATAGTGTTCACCAATAACTTTAGACGACAGAAACTATGGAGGGCACGCGTTCAATCAGTCACCTACTTATGCTTGAATTTCTTTGCGTGGAGTACTGCTCATACATATTTGTCAATTGAGTTTTGCTCATTCATTTGCAGTCAAGCTAGTTCTAATTTTCTCCGCATTGTTTAACGAATCATCTCAATCTAAACCTGTCTCTTTCACAGAGGGAAGAAAAAGCATTCCGCATGAAAAGGAACACGTCCTACTAAAATAAGCAGTATGTTGAACAGAAGAAATCTTTGCTGTCAACATACGGTGCCTGGTTTTTCTTTCTAGTAAGCGATGTGTTGTGAACTGTAGTTGGTTTCAGACTCCAGATATTGACGCCGTGCAGTTCAGCAAGTTCAGACTTCAGTGTTTACTCAAAATACAGAGCAACTAAGTTCAGACTTTGTGCAGAATTCGAACTGAAACTGCCAGGGGCCGCCCTCCGTCCCAAAATTCTTGTCATTTTAGTGTTAGATACGAGAAAAAGCACAATGTCAAACACAGTTTCAAAGAGAGTGCAGAATAACAACAAAACTACAAATCAAAAGGACGAAAACTTAACATTGAAATTTGGCAGGGGCCGCGCGAACACGTACCCCCTCTATCACAAATTATGACATCCACTCTCCCTCAAAGGGGAGATGGTAAACCAGCGCACCCACAAAGTGCAATGTGGGCCACTAGCCTAGGCCATGGCTCTTCTTGATCAGCCATAGACCCCGTCCAGGTAAGTATGTTTCAAGGTTGCCCTATGCCCTGCTTATATTGGTTGCGCTGCCTCTGCTACGTCCCTCGACAGGCGATGTGGTACTAAACGAAACGAAAGTATGCCTCGCCTGGTGCTCGCTGCGGGTTTCCTGGATGAGGAGTTCGAATAGAAAGGACAGCGTCTATGGGCCTGTCGGTACCAACCGGGCTGTTTTTTATGGGTTGGACTGGAGGCCCATGCACCAGATGTAGGGAGTCTGAAGCTGGCCCGTCAGACCGACATCAACGTGGAAGAAACCGTACGAGTAATCACACCTTCAAATGCTCAAAAAAAGAAAGAGTAATCACACGTTCAAAGGCATCCTTTCACAAAGATTTGACAAAACCCCTCAGAAGCTGAAGTTTGCACAGATTCTTCGATTCTTGGTCCTACTGTTGGTAGCAAAAGAACAATACTTGTTGGTCGGTACAAACATTGAAGGTGCTATCATGATGTTTTTACATCTTACGTTTAAGGCCCTACAAATATATGCATGTAATCACCTTAGACGTAAAAAAAGGCATAAAAAACAGTATTGTTTTAAAAAAAAGGAGGAATACACCCTAGCAAATTGTTGTCGATTGTTGTTATAATCAGTGCCAAACAAGAATGTAGTTTGGCTTCCAGCCCATAGTTGAACGCGGTATGGCTTCTCGAATCCACAAGTTGGCTCGAAAATGATGTGACACGGATCCATCTCAGAAATTTCTGTTAGTATGATTCCTTCAGGTTCTGTAGTAGCTCAACACGTAAGCAGTCAAATTCAGTGTACCATCATATCTTATTGTAGTACTACTATTACATAGAGAAGCCGTAAGCACGAAATTGAATAAAGAGATCACTTAAGAAAACAGATTTGTGACCAGATCATAGTATTCAGCATAAGAAAATGCACGTTCCTGTTTGTGACGCGGTAGTTCTACTGACAAGGAGATGGTGAAAAGAAAAAATACAGGTTGGCCAAATGGAGTGTGGTTTGTAGGCCAAAAGACCAAGGTGGCCTTGGAATTCATGACCTGGAAGTCAAGAATGAGGCCCTACTTAGTAAGTGGTTGTTTAAACTTCTTACCGAGGATGGTGTTTGGCAAACCATGCTGCGCAACAAGTATCTAGGTCAAAAGGCGGTGTCTCAGGCATATTGAAAACCTGGTGACTCGCACTTTTGGGCTGGCCTAATGGCAGCAAAGAAACATCTCTTTCGCTTTGGGTCTTTCGCGATAAAGGACGGGTCGGAGATTCGCTTTTGGGAAGACATCTGGCTAGACAATGCCAGTCTCCGAGAACAATATCCAGCCTTGTACAACATCGCTCGCGATAAGAATAAAACTATTGCGCAGGTGCTCAGTTCATTCCCGCCCAATATTTCTTTTAGGCGGGATTTGATTGGCCCCCGTCTTACGTCATGGCATAATCTTTTATCCCGTCTGGATTTGATCAATTTGACACAAGGTCGGGATGTGTTTCGCTGGAACCTTACTACATCGGGGTCTTTCACAGTAGACTCTATGTATCATGCGCTCACGCATTCTGAGGTACCAGTGAGTAATAACAAGAAAATCTGGAAGTCAAAGATTCCACTAAAAGTTAAAATCTTCATGTGGTATCTTCGTAGGGGAGTTGTTCTAACCAAAGACAACCTCGCACGAGCAACTGGCCAGGGAGTAAGATGTGTTGTTTTTGCACTCATGAAGAGACAATCAAACACCTCTTTTTCCAATGCAAGTTTGCACGTTCTACGTGGTCAGTCATCCAAATGGCGTCAAATTTGTATCCGCCCACAAGTGTCGCCAATATTTTTGGTCATTGGTTGGATGGTATTCCAAATAGGTTGAAAACGCTAATAAGGGTGGGAGCGTATGCCTTACTATGGTCGCTTTGGCTATGTAGAAATGATTTGGTTTTCAATAACAAAAATGCTTCTCTTTTGCAGGTTATTTTCCGTTGTACGCACTCGCTTCGTACGTGGTCTACGCTACAACGAGTGGAGTACCAACCGCTGTTCAAGGCGGTGTGTATGCGGTTGGAGCAGGTGACTACGGAGGTTTTTACCCAACATGGGTGGCAGCATAATCTCCGGATCGGTCCACCACCCCTTTCGACATAGGCATAGTGTCGGTCTATATGACTCTACTGTCGCCCATTTGTCGTTTTTTCTTTCTTTCTTTTTATCAGACTTTAGGTGATTGGCTGTGTGCATCTTAGTTATGCAAAGACCGGGTGTTACTCATAATGCTTTGTATCTTCTTGATGCTACTTTTTGAGATAATAAAAGCGCCCTTTATCGAAAAAAAAAGTTCTACTGACACAGCACATACTGAATTTGAGTTATTTGCAAATCAGTTTCAAACAGCTTGCATGAAGTTTTAAATTAGCACCTGATCAGTTAGATGGGCTAAAAGATTTCAGGAGTAAGTCTGGTTTCTGTAATTCAAAGAAACTTTGGTGATGCTTGATCTACAGAATTTAAAGAAATGGCCAGATGATGTAGGAGAACTGACAAGATCATGTTAAGAAAAGAAAAGAAAACTCAACTGATACAAAGAAAAGATTAAAAAAGACACATCCTTAATATGATGAGTGGAAATTTTTATTTAACAAAAATGCTCAAATGGTAGCAGCTTCTATAAATAAGCTTGCCACAGCAAACATAGTTCTTTAGAAATGCAAAAGAATAATGAGCTGCGTATTATTGACATGGAAAGAAGCAGAATTGCATTCTCAAAGGACAGTAGCTTTGGCACCGAGCAGAGTCATCTGATCATACAGTTAATTAGCGGTCTACTAACCTGCATTCGACACAGAATGTTAGTGAAATCACCAGAATTTGCCAGCAAAATGAGATCCAAAAAAATTGATGGCATCATATATCCGCCACTTGTGTAGTGATACAGATTGTTTATATTGTAAATCGTGTATGTTGATCACCTATCCTGAGAGGGAGGGCAGAGGATCATTAGGATGCAGCGAAACAGGAAACCAACACTTCTGTTTTCGCAAATCTACAGAAGGCTCACCAGTCCTTGGCTAAGATCATGTCCAGATGGAGCCAGTGATTCATGCCGTTTGTTAATAACTAACTAAAAGTTGACACTAACGACCAAACCACAAATCAAAATGACCAAAACTTACAATTGATATTTGACAGGGGCCACGTGAACGCGTACCCCTCTATAACAAATTATGATGTCCACTCTCCCTCAAAGGAAAGATGATAGGCCAGCACACCCACAAAGTGCAATTTGGGCCACTAGCCTGGTTCATGACTCTTCATGATCAGCCATAGACCCCGTCCAAGTAAGTGTGTTTCAAGGTTGCCCTATGCGCTGGTTTTATAGGATGCGCTGCCTCCGCTCCCTCCTTGGAGGGGCGATGTGGTATTAAACCAAAACCAAAGAAAGCATGCCTCGCCTGGTGTTTGTTGTAGGTTTCCAGGACAAGGAATTCGAACAGGATACCTTGTATGGGCCTATCGGTACCAACCGGGCAGATTGGAATTGGCAAAGAGTCACCCGGGTCGATGTGGGCTGCTTTTTTTGGAAAAGGAGGTTATCCTCCGGCCTCTGCATCAGATCGATGCATGCGGCCATATTATTATGGGTTTTTATCATTTATGTCACTGGTTGTGTTTCACTATTCAGTTTTGCCATTAGAAATTACAACTGCTCAAAAATGCCATCGTTCCATGAGATGTTTTCTCAAAATGTCATTAAATATCTCAAAAATGCCATTGTTCCATTAGATGTTTGCTCGGAAATGTCATTAGACATAGTTATTCTTGGGTCAAACTCGTTGACCATGTTATATGACAAAAATACCCCTATACCCACATGTCAGCTCTCTCTATCTCACAATGATAAATGTGGACCTACTTGTTAGGAGTAAGCAAGCGAATAATTTTAGAGAAAATAAGAGCATTGTTGGGATCAAGTGAGACCCACACTTTATTGTAGTCATGTTGGTCTATAGATATTTTGGTCATTATGACATGAAAAACGAGATTTGAGCTGACAATCATGGTGTCAAGTGGCATTTTTGAGCATGTACTTAATGAAACGATGGCATTTTCGAGCAGTTGAAATTCCTAGTGGCAAAATTGAATAGTGAAACATAACCAGTGACATAAATGATAAAAATCCTATTATTAAACAAGTAAAAGGTGATCTTCTTCGCTTATCACCAATAACTTTCCAGGTTTTGCCGGCGAGGTTCAGGATTGTTTCTTCCTTAATTAGCAGGCTGCAATTCGGTGGACACGAGTTTCTGAACCATGAGAGAGGTCTGAACTCGGAACCCAGAAGCGTCAGGACTCTATGACCCTACATTTGGTGGCCCGGCCGCACGGCATGAACATCCATGGAAACAGAGCACGACGGCAAGTAAAAAACTGAAGTCTATCTAGCTGGTTATACAAAGCAGTCATAGTTGATACATTTGTCAATTTGTGGCAACTCCCCCATTTTACAATTCGGCGTTGTGCATCCAGACCGCTAGCTCTCCACCCCCAAACCGAACCAGGAGGAGCCGCCCCCGCGTGGGCGACCTGGAGGCCCCTAATCCCATCTCCGCCGAACCTCCCCCACTCCTCCTCCTTCTCCTTCGCCGCCGCCCAAGGGCGCGGCCAGGCGAAGCCTAGCCGTCGCCGGCGGCAGCGGGGACTCGGCCCCCCTCGCTCGGGTGGGGCTGGCGCGGGCCGACGCCGCCGGGTCGGAGCGTGGCGGCAGGCCGGTCGCCACGGCGGGTGGTGGCAGTGCCTTAGCGACGTCGATTCCTCGCGATAGGAGGCCTTGCGATCTGGTGCGTCGCGGCCGTCAGGGACGGCGGCAGCGTGTCCGGATCGGTTCGCGGCGGCGCGGTCAGATTGCTGGTCGGCCGTCGGCACGATGGTGGGTGCGACTCGTCGGCAGCTGGGCAGATCCGCGGGATTCTACCCTTGTCTGGCCCTTAACAGCGCGGGCAACTACGGGGGAAACCCTAGATCTCCTTGGGATCAAGCGATGGCGGTGCTTTTGCGTCGTAGTCCCTCTTTAGGGCATTGTTTTGGAGTTTGCTCCGGTTGAAGGGACCAGCGACGTCGACGGCGCACGTTTGGTGGAGCAACTGCCGATGAAAATCGTGCCGACTACGGTCATGGCGGACGATGGCGGCGTCTTAGATTCGTTCCCTTGTCGAGGCATCGTCGTTGCAGTCAGCGTCATCAGGCTCGGGATGCTCCGGGGGAAACCCTAGATCTTGGTCTTCCGGATCGGACGATGATTATTTCCCTCCTGGGGGCATCGTTTTGGAGTAAGTGCTGGCTGGGCGGATGGTGGAGCGGTACTTCATCTCACACATCGATGGCGGCGGATATCGGCGGCATGGCGCTGTGGAGGCTCGGCGTTCGATGCACGAAGATGGACTCGCGCAGGAGGAGGTTGCTGTCTGGCGTCATGGTGACGTCGATGGCAGAGTGGCCAGACAAGGTAGAAGCCTCAATATGTTCTGAAGACGGACCTGTGGAAGATGGCGGCGACGACACACGAGTGCGTCTGACCGGATTGTGCCCCAGACCCGGTATGTGGCTCAGCTGGGGCTTCCGAATATGTTTCGGCTTTCGGCTTTTGATGTTAGGCTTAGGTGAGTGGTTTTGGTAGTGGCCCATCTAGCACCCCTTCATCTTTTTGGATAGGAGTAGCGGCATGTGTTGCCAAGATGGTGGGTTCAGGCACATTGTTGTAATACTTTGTAAGGTCCTCGAGAATATCTTTTTTCTCAACTGGTACCAAGAACGGTGATTTGGCGGCGCGGTGCCACGGGATCCCGGCGACGGACGTGGCGGTGGCGACAACGGTAGCACGACCTTTCCGCGGCAGAGGCGCCCCTGTGGCGGCGGCCTAAGTCTTGGAACTCGTTGGGCCTAGATCAGCTTTGGCGGGCCGGCGGATCTGGTACACTGTGGCAGGTTGGCGTGGTGGGCCTGACAAAGCCGGCTGCTTTGGCACCGTGGTGGTGCCGCGGCCTGTCAGGCGGATGGATCCTTGTGGTCCCCGACAGAGAAGGCGGTGATCCGTGCACAAGAAGTTGGATGGAGTTCTTCGAACAGATCTGGGTGAAAACCCGCTCTCAGCTAGATGCCAAGGCCGGCGATGGCGGTGCTCTATGGTGTCGTTCCCTTGTTGAAGGCATCACCGTGAAGAAGTTCTAGACCACTATCTTCTACCTCCTGGTGAAACCCTAGATCGGTAGATCGCAAGACGGCATCGTTTTCGTGTCGTTTACCCCTTCAGGCGTCATTCTTGGAGGTGTACACGGGCTAGAGGGACCAGTGAACAACATCTTTGGTGGAGCGGTGCTTCATCCTACACAATGATGGTGATGGATCTCGACGGTGTGGTGCTCTGGAGATTCGGTGTCCGATGTGCGATGATGGACTCACGCAGGAGGATGACATTGTATGGCGTCGTGATGGCATCGATGGCATAGAGGCCTGGCACGGAGTTTCTGCCCTGAAGATGGATCGATGGAAGACAGTGATGACAGGCCTTGCAGTGTGCGCATGTGGTGCCCACTATGAGTGTGCTGGACTGGTGTGTGACCCGATCCGGGTATGTGCCTAGGCTGGGACATCCGCCTTTAGATGTTAGACTTTGGTGCGATGTCTGTTTGGTATTAGGCTAGGATATTTGGCGCCCCTTCATCAAGGTGATAGGAGTAGCAACAGGTGTTGCCCAGATGGTGGCTTCAGGCGTACTGATGTATTACTTTCTAAGGTCTTTGTGAATAATTAATAAAATGGCCGCATGCATCTCCCAGATGCAGAGGCCAGGGGTACATCCTCCTTTTCAAAAATAAAAATAAAAAATTACAACCTGTAGCCAGTATCCTGAGGGGGAGGACAGAGTATCATTAGGATGCAAATCAAAACTTCTGTATTTACAACCTACAGAAAGCTAACAAAATTATATATTCCATGGGTCAAAACTAGTTCAACAGAAACACTACTACTTTATTTACACACTTCAATAGAAACACAACTTCCTTGCCTACTCCTAAACTTGGACATTGTGTCCTCTCCAATCTCATCTCTAGCAACTAGTGCATCACCATTTAATAGACCTCTGGCTATCAATATATCAATATATTCTTCTTCCCAAAACCAAAAGTTGCAACTATTCTACATAACAATAAACACAAATTTTAGTTGAACTGAAGAACTACCGCACAAAAATGCACTCTTCTCTATTGACTTCTCTAGTTTGCACACTTGTTTCTTCTCTGCCTCCTCAAACTTGGAGAGTGCGTCCTCTCCAATATCATCTCTAGCAACTAGTGCACCACCATTTAATAGACCTCTGGCAATTAATACGTCAATATATTCTTCTTCCCAAAACCGAAAGTTGCAACTATTCTACATAATGAACACGCCATCCATTTCCTGCATCTATCGTCCATCCACACTAAGCTTGAACCATCCCAACTCCGGAGCGGAGCAACCCACTCCGTAAAGGCAACTCAAGAGGAAAGCGTCCTGACAAGCAGCCCCCCCCCCGCGTTGCCCCCGCTCGGGCGACTCGGGCGGGATCGCAACCCTAGCCGCTGGGGGCTCCCCGTCCTTCTATCCCTCCCTCCCTCCGCTGCCGAAGGATGCCGCCGACCTATAGCCCCGTGGCTGACGGCGGTGGCGGGGGCCTTCCCTCTCTCCCGCGCCATGGGGGCGGTGCGAAGCCCCGCGGCGTGTGGTGGCACGGCCGATCTGGCCTTGGTGGCATGGCGGGCCTGCCTTGACCGGCGGCGGCGCGGCTGCCGCCTCGGCCTAGGGTAGCGATGGTGGCGGGTGCGGCCTTGGCTGCATTCAGCGACGGCGGCTGGGTCTGCGACAACGGACCATTTAACCTCGAATCAGCGGTGGCGGCATGGAGGGCCTGGTGGTTGGGTCTGAAGGAAATATGCCCTAGAGGCAATAATAAAGTTATTATTTATTTCCTTATATCATGATAAATGTTTATTATTCATGCTAGAATTGTATTAACCAGAAACTTAGTACATGTGTGAATACATAGACAAACAGAGTGTCACTAGTTTGCCTCTACATGACTAGCTCGTTGAATCAATGATGGTTATATTTCCTAACCATAGACATGAGTTATCATTTGATTAATGGGATCATATCATTAGAGAATGATGTGATTGACTTGACCCATCCGTTAGCTTAGCACGATGATCGTTTAGTTTGTTGCTATTGCTTTCTCCATAACTTATACATGTTCCTATGACTATGAGATCATGCAACTCCCGAATGCCGGAGGAACACTTAGTGTGCTACCAAACATCACAACGTAACTGGGTGATTATAAAGGTGCTCTACAGGTGTCTCCGATGGTGTTTGTTGAGTTGGCATAGATCGAGATTAGGATTTGTCACTCCGATTGTCGGAGAGGTATCTCTGGGCCCTCTCGGTAATGCACATCAATATAACCTTGCAAGCAATGTAGCTAATGAGTTAGTTACGGGATGTAGCATTACGTAACGAGTAAAGAGACTTGCCAGTAACGAGAATGAACTAGGTATTGAGATACCGACGATCGAATCTCGGGCAAGTAACATACCGATGACAAAGGGAACAACGTATATCGTTATGCGGTTTGACCGATAAAGATCTTCGTAGAATATGTAGGAACCAATATGAGAATCCAGGTTCCGCTATTGGTTATTGACCGAAGACGTGTCTCAGTCATGTCTACATAGTTCTCAAACACGTAGGGTCCGCACGCTTAACGTTCGGTGATGATCGGTATTATGAGTTTATGTGTTTTGATGTACCTAAGATAGTTCGAAGTCCCGGATGTGATCACGGACATGACGAGGAGTCTCGAAATGGTCGAGACATAAAGATTGATATATTGGACGACTATATTCGGACACCAGATGAGTTCGGGGGTCACCGGATATTTATCGGAGTGCCGAGGGGTTAACGAAACTCCCGGGGGAACTAATGGGCCTACATGGACCTTGTGTGAGAGAGAGGAGGGAGCCTAGGGCTGCCCCCCTGGGAGTCCAAATTGGACAAGGAGGGGGGCGGCGTCGCCTCTTTCCTCCCTCTCTCCTCTCCTTCCTTTCCCCTTCCCCCTTCCTAGTTGGACTAGGAAGAGCGGAGTCCTACTCCTACTAGGAGGAGGACTCCCCCTCTCCTTGGCGCGCCCCTAGGCCGGCCGACCTCCCCCTTGCTCCTTTATATACGGGGGCAGGGGCACTGTGGGAGTCCTGGATTAGGGGGTCTCCGGACAGCCGGACTATCTCCGTTGGTCGGACTGTTAGACTATGAAGATACAGGATTGAAGACTTCTTCTCGTGTCCGGATGGGACTCTACTTGGCGTGGAAGGCAAGCTAGGCAATACGGATATGTGTATCTCCTCCTTTGTTACCGACCTTGTGTAACCCTAACCTCTCCGGTGTCTATATAAACCGGAGGGTTTTAGTCCATAGGACAACATACAATCATACCATAGGCTAGCTTCTAGGGTTTAGCCTCTCCGATCTCGTGGTAGATCTACTCTTCTACTACCCATATCATCAATATTAATTAAGCAGGACGTAGGGTTTTACCTCCATCAAGAGGGCCTGAACCTGGGTAAAACATTGTGTCCCTTGCCTCTTGTTACCATCCGCCTTAGGCGCACAGTTTGGGACCCCCTACCTGAGATCTGCCGGTTTTGACACCGACATTGGTGCTTTCACTGAGAGTTCCTCTGTGTCGTCACCGTTAGGCTTGATGGCTGCTACTATCATCGATAGCGATGCAGTCCAGGGTGAGACTTTTCTCCCCGAATAGATCTTCGTGTTCGGCGGCTTTGCACTGCGGGCCAATTCGCTTGGCCATCTGGAGCAGATTGAAAGTTACGCCCCTGGCCACCAGGTCAGGTTTGGAAGTTTAAACTACACAGCCGATATCCGTGGAGACTTGATCTTCGACGGATTCGAGCCTGTGCCTTGTGCATCACGCGGTCACGATGAGTACGATTTAGCTCTACCATCGGACAATGTTCAGGAGATCGCACAGGCAACCGCTCCGACCCTCAATTCGGGGCCAGTTGTGCCGTCCATGGACGGGTGGATGGACCCCGCCACGGAGGCCTTACCCTCAGCGGCGATCGAGCCAAACATCGACCTTACCTTGCACGAGAGCCGTGTTGTTAAACTGCCGGATCCTTCTCCGGCCACGGACTCCGAGCCGCTTGCGCCCGTTCCTATCGAATCCGATTGGGCGCCGATCATGGAGTTTACCTCTGCGGATATTTTTCAGCACTCGCCCTTTGGCGACATACTGAACTCATTAAGGTCTCTCTCCTTGTCAGGAGGATCCTGGCCGAACTATGTCCGGCAGGACTGGGATGCGGACGACAAAGAAATTCGCGGCCCACCCACCACCCACTTAGTAGCCACTATCGATGACTTAACTGACATGCTCAACTTCGACTCCGAAGACATCGACGGTATGGACGACGATGCGGGAGACGAAGAGGAACCATTTCCCATAGGGCACTAGATAGCCACCTCATCATACGATATATAAATGGTGGATACACCCAAAGAAGGCAATGGCGACGAGATAGCGGAGGATGACCCCTCCAAGAAGCAACCCAAGCGCCGATGTCAGCGGCGCCGCTCTAAGTCCCGCCAAAGCAAAAGTGGTGATACCGGCACAGGAGATAATAACACTCCGGATAGTGCCGAAGATAACAACAATCCCCTCCAGCAAGATTTAGAGCAGGAGGATGGAGGAGCCAGCCCTCCTGAGAGAGCGGTAGATGGAGAGGCGGAGGATGATAATTATGTTGGGGAACGTAGCAGAAATTCAAAATTTTCTACGCATCACCAAGATCAATCTATGGAGTAATCTAGCAACGAAGGGAAGGAGAGTGCATCTACATACCCTTGTAGATCGCTAAGCGGAAGCGTTCAAGTGAACGGGGTTGATGGAGTCGTACTCGTCGTGATCCAAATCACCGATGATCCTACTGCCGAACGGACGGCACCTCCGTGTAAAACACACGTACAGCCCGGTGACATCTCCTACGCCTTGATCCAGCAAGGGGAGAAGGAGAGGTTGGGGAAGACTCCATCCAGCAGCAGCACGACGGCGTGGTGGTGGTGGAGGAGCACGGGACTCCAGCAGGGCTTCGCTAAGCACTACGAGAGACGAGGAGGGAGAGGGGTAGGGCTGCGCCAACAGGGGAAGAATTCGTGTCTCTGGCAGCCCAAAACCTCAAGTATATATAGGGGAGGGGAGGGGCTGCGCCCCCACCTAGGTTTCCACCCCTAGGGGTGGTGGCCAGCCCTAGATCCCATCTAGGGGGGCGGCCAAGGGGGAGAGAGGGGGGCGCACCACTAGGTGGGCCTTAGGCCCATCTGAGCCTAGGGTTTGCCCCCTTCCACTCTCCCTTGCGCCTTGGGCCTTGGTGGGGGGGGGCGCACTAGCCCACCTGGGGCTGGTCCCCTCCCACACTTGGCCCATGCAGCCCTCTCGGGCTGGTGTCCCCACTTGGTGGACCACCGGGACCCTCCCGGTGGTCCAGGTACATTACCAATAAACCCGAAACTTTTCCGGCGGCCAAAACAGGACTTCCCATATATAAATCTTTGCCTCCAGACCATTCCGGAACTCCTCGTGATGTCCGGGATCTCATCCGGGACTCCGAACAACATTCGGTAACCGCGTACATACTTTCCCTATAACCCTAGCATCATCGAACCTTAAGTGTGTAGACCCTACGGGTTCGGGAGTCATGCAGACATGGCCGAGACAACTCTCCGGTCAATAACCAACAGCGGGATCTGGATACCCATGCTGGCTCCCACATGCTCCACGATGATCTCATTGGATGAACCATGATGTCAAGGACTTAATCAATCCCGTATACAATTCCCTTTGTCTATCGGTACGATACTTGCCCGAGATTCTATCGTCGGTATCCCGATACCTTGTTCAATCTCGTTACCGGCAATTCTCTTTACTCGTTCCGTAACACATCATCCCGTGATCAACTCCTTGATCACATTGTGCACATTATGATGATGTCCTATCGAGTGTGCCCAGAGATACCTCTCCGTTTACACGAAGTGACAAATCCCAGTCTCGATTCGTGCCAACCCAACAGACACTTTCGGAGATACCTGTAGTGTACCTTTATAGCCACCCAGTTACATTGTGACGTTTGGCACACCCAAAGCACTCCTACGGTATCCGGGAGTTGCACAATCTCATGGTCTAAGGAAATGATACTTGACATTAGAAAAGCTTTAGCATACGAACTACATGATCTTGTGCTAGGCTTAGGATTGGGTCTTGTCCATCACATCATTCTCCTAATGATGTGATCCCGTTATCAACGACATCCAATGTCCATGGTCAGGAAACCGTAACCATCTATTGATCAACGAGCTAGTCAACTAGAGGCTTACTAGGGACATGGTGTTGTCTATGTATCCACACATGTATCTGAGTTTCCTATCAATACAATTCTAGCATGGATAATAAACGATTATCATGAACAAGGAAATATAATAATAACCAATTTATTATTGCCTCTAGGGCATATTTCCAACAGTCTCCCACTTGCACTAGAGTCAATAATCCAGTTCACATCGATATGTGATTAACACTCAAGGTCACATCCCCATGTGACTAACACCCAAAGAGTTCTGGGTTTGATCATGTTATGCTTGTGAGAGAGGTTTCAGTCAACGGGTCTGCAGCATTCAGATCCGTATGTACTTCGCAAATTTCTATGTCATCTTGTAGATGCAACTACTACGCTACATTTGGAGCCATTTCAAATAACTGTTCTACTTGGAGCTATTCTAAATTGTTGCTCCATTATACGTATCCGGTATCTCTACTCAGAGCTATCCGGATAGGTGTTAAGCTTGCATCGACGTAACTCTTTACGTCGAACTCTTTATCACCTCCATAACCGAGAAACATATCCTTATTCCTCTAAGGATAATTTAGACCGCTATCTGGTGATCTACTCCTAGATCACCTTTGTACCCTCTTGCCAAATATGTGGCAAGGCACACATCAGGTGTGGTACTCAGCATGGCATACCGTATGGAGCCTATGACAAAAGCATAGGGGACGACCTTCGTCCTTCCTCTTTCTTCTGCCGTGGTCGAGCTTTAAGTCTTAACTTCATACCTTACAACTCAGGCAAGAACTCCTTCTTTGACTGATCCATCTTGAACACCTTCAAGATCATGTCAAGGTATGTGCTCATTTGAAAGTACCATTAAGCGTTTTGATCTATCCTTATAGATCTTGATGCTCAATGTTCAAGTAGCTTAATCCAGGCTTTCCATTGAAAAACACTTTCCAAATAACCCTATATGCTTTCCAGAAATTCTACGTCATTTCTGATCAACAATATGTCAACAACATATACTCATCAGAAATTCTATAGTGCTCCCACTCACTTCTTTGGAAATACAAGTTTCTCATAAACTTTGTATACACCCAAAATCTTTGATCATCTCATCAAAGCATACATTCCAACTCCGAGATGCTTACTCCAGTCCTTAGAAGGATTGCTGGAGCTTTGCATACTTGTTAGCATCTTTCAGGATTGACAAAACCTTCCGGTTGTATCACATACAACCTTTCCTCAAGAAAATCATCGAGGAAACAATGTTTTGACATCCTATCTGCAAGATTTCATAAATAATGCAGTAATCGCTAATATAATTCCAACAGACTCTTAGCATCGCTACGAGTGAGAAAGTCTCATCGTAGTCAACTCCTTGAACTTGTCGGAAAACATCTTAACGACAAGTCGAGCTTTCTTAATGGTGATACTTACCATCATTGTCCGTCTTCCTTTTAAAATCCATATGTACCTAACAGCCTTACGACCATCAAGTAGTTCTTCCAAAGTCTACACTTTGTTTTCATATATGGATCCTCTCTCGGATTATATGGCCTCGAGCCATTTTGGAATCCAGGCCCACCATCGCTTCTCCATAGCTCGTAGGTTCATTGTTGTCTAGCAACATGACTTCCAAGACAGGATTACGTACCACTCTGAAGTAGTACGCATCCTTGTCATCCCACGAGGTTTGGTAGTGACTTGATCTGAAGTTTCATGATCACTATCATAAGCTTCCACTTCAATTGGTGTAGGTGCCACAGGAACAACTCCCTGTGCCCTGCCACACACTAGTTGAAGAGACGGTTCAATAACCTCATCAAGTCTCCACCATCCTCCCACTCAATTCTTTCGAGAGAAACTTTTCCTCGAGAAAGGACCCGATTCTAGAAACAATCCCTTATTGCTTTCGGATCTGAGACAGGAGGTATACCCAACTGTTTTGGGTGTCCTATGAAGATGCATTTATCCGCTTTGGGTTCGAGCTTATCAGCCTGAAACTTTTTCACATAAGCGTTGCAGCCCCAAACTTTTAAGAAATGACAGCTTAGGTTTCTCTAAACCATAGTTCATACGGTGTCATCTCATCGGAATTACGTGGTGCCCTATTTAAAGTGAATGTGGTTGTCTCTAATGCCTAACCCATAAACTATCGTGGTAATTCGATAAGAGACATCATGGTATGCATCATATCCAATAGGGTGCAGTTATGATGTTCGGACACACCATCATACTATGGTGTTTCAGGCTGTATTAGTTGTGAAACAATTTCCACAATGTCTTAATTCTGTGCCAAACTCGTAATTCAGATATTCATCTCTATGATCATATCATAGATATTTTATCCTCTTGTCACGACGATCTTTCAACTTCACCCTGAAATTACTTGAACCTTTCAATAATTCAGACTCGTGATTCATCAAGTAAATATACTCAACATCTACTCAAATCATCTGTGAAGTAAGAACATAACGATATCCACTACACGCCTCAGCACTCATTGGACTGCACACATCAAAATGTATTACTTCCAACAAGTTGCTTTCTAGTTCCATTTTACTGAAAACGAGGCTTTCAGTCATCTTGCCCATGTGGTATGATTTGCATGTCTCAAGTGATTCAAAATCAAGTGAGTCCAAACGGTCCATTTGCATGGAGTTTCTTCATGCATATACACCAATAGACATGGTTCGCATGTCTCAAACTTTTCAAAAACGAGTGAGCCCAAAGATCCATCAACATGGAGCTTCTTCATGCGTTTTATACCGATATGACTTACGTGGCAGTGCCACAAGTAGGTGGTACTATCATTACTATCTTATATCTTTTGGCATGAACATGTGTATCACTACGATCGAGATTCAATAAACCATTCATTTTAGGTGCAAGACCATTGAAGGTATTATTCAAATAAACAGAGTAACCATTATTCTCCTTAAATGAATAACCGTATTGCGATAGACATAATCCAATCATGTCTATGCTCAACGCAAACACCAATCTCGATGGTAGAGGGAGCGTGCGATGCTTGATCACATCAAGCTTGGAAAAACTTCCAACACATATCGCCAGCTCACCTTTAGCTAGTCTCCGTTTACTCCGCAGCCTTTTATTTCGAGTTTACTAACACTTAGCAACCGAACCGGTATCTAATACCATGGTGCTACTAGGAGTACTAGTAAAGTACACATTAACACAATGTATATCCAATATACTTCTATCGACCTTGCCAGCCTTCTCATCTACCAAGTATCTAGGGTAATTCTGCTCCAGTGGCTGTTCCCCTTATTACAGAAGCACTTAGTCTCGGGTTTGGGTTCAACCTTGGGTTTCTTCACTAGAGCAGCAGCTGATTTGCCGTTTCATGAAGTATCCCTTCTTGCCCTTGCCCTTCTTGAAACTAGTGGTTTCACCAACCATCAACAATTGATGCTCCTTCTTGATTTCTACTTTTGTGGTGTCAAACATCGCGAATATCTCAAGGATCATCATATATGTCCCTGATATATTATAGTTCATCACGAAGCTCTAGCAGCTTGGTGGTAATGACTTCGGAGAAACATCACTATCTCATCTGGAAGATCAACTCCCACTCGATTCAAATGATTGTTGTACTCAGACAATCTGAGCACAAGCTCAACAATTGAGCTTTTCTCCCTTAGTTTGCAGGCTAAGAAAATCGTCGGAGGTCTTATACCTCTTGACGTGGGCACGAGCCTGAAATCCCAATTTCAGCCCTTGAAACATCTCATATGTTTCGCGACGTTTCAAAACGTCTTTGGTGCCTCAACTCTAAACCGTTTAACTGAACTATCACGTAGTTATCAAAATGTGTATGTCAGATGTTCGCAACATCCACAGACGACGTTCGAGGTTCAGCAAACTGAGCGGTGCATTAAGGACACAAGCCTTCTATGAAGCAATGAGGACAATCCTCAGTTTACGGACCTAGTCCGCATAATTGCTACTATCAACCTTCAACTAAATTTTCTCCAGGAACATATCTAAACAGTAGAACTAAAGTGCGAGCCACGACATAATTTGCGAAGACCTTTTGACTATGTTCGGGATAATTAAGTTCATCTTATGAACTCCCACTCAGATAGACATCCCTCTAGTCATCTAAGTGATCACATGATCCGAGTCAACTAGGCCGTGTCCGATCATCACGTGAGACGGACTAGTCAACATCGGTGAACATCTTCATGTTGATCGTATCTTCTATACGACTCATGTTCGACCTTTCGGTCTTCTGTGTTCCGAGACCATGTCTGTACATGCTAGGCTCGTCAAGTCAACCTAAGTGTTTGCATGTGTAAATCTGTCTTACACCCGTTGTATGTGAACGTTGGAATCTATCACACCTGATCATCACGTGGTGCTTTGAAACAACGAACTGTCGCAACGGTGCATAGTTAGGGGGAACACTTTCTTGAAATTTTAATGAGGGATCATCTTATTTACTACCGTCGTTCTAAGCAAATAAGATGCAAAAACATGATAAACATCACATGCAATCAAAAAGTGACATGATATGGCCAATATCATTTTGCTCCTTTTGATCTCCATCTTCGGGGCTCCATGATCATCGTTGTCACCGGCATGACACCATGATCTCCATCATCGTGTCTTCATGAAGTTGTCTCGCCAACTATTACTTCTACTACTACAGCTAACGGTTAGCAATAAAGTAAAGTAATTACATGACGTTTATATTGACACGCAGGTCATAAATAAATTAAGACAACTCCTATGGCTCCTACCGGTTGTCATACTCATCGACATGCAAGTTGTGATTCCTATTACAAGAACATTATCATCTCATACATCACATATATCATTCATCACATCCTTTGGCCATATCACATCACAAAACACTTGCTACAAAAACAAGTTAGACGTCCTCTAATTGTTGTTGCAAGTTTTTACGTGGCTGCTATAGGTTTCTAGCAAGAACGTTTCTTACCTACGCCAAAACCACAACGTGAATTGCCAATTTCTATTTACCCTTCATAAGGACCCTGTTCATCGAATCCGATCCGACTAAAGTGGGAGAGACAGACACCCACCAGCCACCTTATGCAACTAGTGCATGTCTGTCGGTGGAACCGGTCTCATGTAAGCGTACGTGTAAGGTTGGTCCGGGCCGCTTCATCCCACGATGTCGCCGAATCAATATAAGACTAGTAACGGCAAGATAATTGACAATATCAACACCCACAACTACTTTGTGTTCTACTCGTGCATAGTAACTACGCATAGACCTAGCTCATGATGCCATTGTTGGGGAACGTAGCAGAAATTCAAAATTTTCTATGCATCACCAAGATCAATCTATGGAGTAATCTAGCAACGAAGGGAAGGAGAGTGCATCTACATACCCTTGTAGATCGCTAAGCGGAAGCGTTCAAGTGAACGGGGTTGATGGAGTCGTACTCGTCGTGATCCAAATCACCGATGATCCTAGTGCCGAACGGACGGCACCTCCGTGTTCAACACACGTACAACCCGGTGACTGCTCCTACGCCTTGATCCAGCAAGGGGAGAAGGAAAGGTTGGGGAAGACTCCATCCAGCAGCAGCACGACGGCATGGTGGTGGTGGAGGAGCGCGGGACTCCAGCAGGGCTTCGCTAAGCACTACGAGAGACGAGGAGGGAGAGGGGGGGCTGCGCCAACAGGGGAAGAATTCGTGTCTCTGGCAGCCCAAAACCTCAAGTATATATAGGGGGAGGGGAGGGGCTGCGCCCCCACCTAGGTTTCCACCCCTAGGGGTGGCGGCCAGCCCTAGATCCCATCTAGGGGGGCGGCCAAGGGGGGAGAGAGGGGGGCGCATCACTAGGTGGGCCTTAGGCCCATCTGAGCCTAGGGTTTGCCCCCTTCCACTCTCCCTTGCGCCTTGGGCCTTGGTGGGGGGCGCACCAGCCCACCTGGGGCTGGTCCCCTCCCACACTTGGCCCATGCAGCCCTTCGGGGCTGGTGGCCCCACTTGGTGGACCACCGGGACCCTCCCGGTGGTCCCGATACATTACCGATAAACCCGAAACTTTTCCGGCGACCAAAACAGGACTTCCCATATATAAATCTTTTCCTCCGGACCATTCCGGAACTCCTCGTGACATCCGAGATCTCATCCGGGACTCCGAACAACATTCGGTAACCGTGTACATACTTTCCCTATAACCCTAGCATCATCGAACCTTAAGTGTGTAGACCCTACGGGTTCGGGAGTCATGCAGACATGGCCGAGACAACTCTCCGGTCAATAACCAACAGCAGGATCTGGATACCCATGCTGGCTCCCACATGCTCCATGATGATCTCATCGGATGAACCACGATGTCAAGGACTTAATCAATCCCGTATACAATTCCCTTTGTCTATCGGTACGATACTTGCCCGAGATTCGATCGTCGGTATCCCGATACCTTGTTCAATCTCGTTACCGGCAAGTCTCTTTACTCGTTCTGTAACACATCATCCCATGATTAAATCCTTGATCACATTGTGCACATTATGATGATGTCCTACCGAGTGGGCCCAGAGATACCTCTCCGTTTACACGGAGTGAAAAATCCCAGTCTCGATTCGTGCCAACCCAACAGATACTTTCGAAGATACCTGTAGTGTACCTTTATAGCCACCCAGTTACGTTGTGATGTTTGGCACACCCAAAGCACTCCTACGGTATCCGGGAGTTGCACAATCTCATGGTCTAAGGAAATGATACTTGACATTAGAAAAGCTTTAGCATACGAACTACATGATTTTGTGCTAGGCTTAGGATTGGGTCTTGTCCATCACATCATTCTCCTAATGATGTGATCCCGTTATCAACGACATCCAATGTCCATGGTCAGGAAACCGTAACCATCTATTGATCAACGAGCTAGTCAACTAGAGGCTTATTAGGGACATGGTGTTGTCTATGTATCCACACATATATCTGAGTTTCCTATCAATACAATTCTAGCATGGATAATAAACGATTATCATGAACAAGGAAATATAATAATAACCAATTTATTATTGCCTCTAGGGCATATTTCCAACAAATTACATGCCCCCTCCGAAGACGAGGCAAGCCTCGGCGACGACGAATTCGCCGTGCCAGAGGATCCCGTCGAACAAGAGCGCTTCAAACGCCGGCTTATAGCCACGGCAAATAGCCTTAAGAAAAAGCAGCAGTAGCTTCAAGCTGATCAAGATCTGCTAGATGACAGATGGACTGAAGTCCTCACGGCCAAGGAATATAAACTCGAGCGCCCCTCCAAGAGTTACCCAAAATGCAGGATGCTACCCCAACTGGAGAAAGACGCGTATGACATGGCTGATCGGCCACCTCATGGCCGCAATAGAGAGGCATTCCAGCCAAAAACTCAGCCTGCACCCCGACACCATTCAAATAAAAAGGCATGGGGAGATACGCCAGACTTGTGAGACATATTGGAGGACAAAGCAAAGTGTGCAAGATTGATCTAAGGATCACGAGGGCATGCCGCTATGCGAGACGATAAATGTCACGCCAGATACAGTAAAAGTAAATCCGGCCGGGCCGAACACAACGAGCAAGACCCATTCGAGCTGGGTCGCGATATAGCCCAATACAGAGGCACCGCACACCCCTTATGCTTCACAGACGAAGTAATGGATCATCAAATCCCAGAAGGTTCCAAACCTGTAAATATTGAATCATACGACGGCACAACAGATCCCGCAGTATGGATCGAGGATTTCCTCCTCCACATCCACATGGCCCGCGGTGATGACTTACACGCCATCAAATACCTCCCACTAAAGCTCAAGGGACCAGCATGACATTGGCTTAACAGCTTGCCAGCAGAGTCCATTAGCTGTTGGGAAGATCTGGAAGCCGCATTCCTCGACAACTTTCAGGGCACTTATGTGCGGCCACCAGTTGCCGATGACTTGAGCCACATAATTCAGCAGCCAGAAGAATCGGCCAGGCAATTCTGGACTCGGTTCCTAACAAAGAAAAATCAAATCGTCGACTGTCCGGATGCAGAGGCCCTAGCGGCTTTCAAACACAACATCCGTGATGAAGGGCTAGCCCGGCACCTTGGTCAGGAAAAGCCGAAATCTATGGCAGCCCTCACGACACTTATGACCCGCTTTTGTGCGGGAGAAGACAACTGGCTGGCTCGCAGTAATTGTTGGAAATATGCCCTAGAGGCAATAATAAAAGTATTATTATTATATTTCTTTATTCATGATAATAGTCTATTATCATGTACTGGGACCACCGGAGAGGTTCCGGGGGTCCACCCCTCCCGGGGGGCCACTTAGGCTGCGTAGGGATAGCAGCCAGCCCCTAGTGGGCTTGGCGCGCCCCCCCTTGGGCCCATGCGCCTAGGGTTTGGGGGGGAAACCCTAAAGGGGGCGCACCCCCCTTGCTTGGGGGGGCAAGCCCCCCACCCTTTGGCCGCCGCCCGCCTCTAGGGTTTCCCCTAGAGGGCCGCCCCCCTTGCCCCTCTCCTCCTATATATAGAGGGGTGAGGGGAGGGCTGCTGGAAAAAAACTTAAGGCGCAGCCCCGCCCCTCCCCAACACCTCTCCTCCTCCGTACGTGCTTGGCGAAGCTCTGTCGGAGTACTGCTGCACCAACTACACCACGCCGTCGTGCTGCCGTTGGAGCTGCCTTCCTCAACCTCTCCTTCCTCCTTGCTGGATCAAGACGGAGGAGACGTCGTCCGTCCCGTACGTGTGTTGAACGCGGAGGTGCTGTCCGTTCAGCACTTGGTCGTCGGTGATCCGAATCACGTCGAGTACGACTCCATCATCACCATCCCCTTGAACGCTTCCGCACTCGATCTACAAGTGGTATGTAGATGCAAACTCTTCCCCTTGACTCGTTGCTTAGATGAACTCATAGATGGATCTTGGTGAAACCGTAGGAAAATTTTTAATTTTCTGCAATGTTCCCCAACAGTAATAACATATCAAAGAACCATGGTACTTCGGATACCAAGGACGGCAATAGCAGGTCACGTCGCAACAAACATAAGCGCCACATTAACAGCGATAATACCGAGGATACGGTAGTCAATGCCGGATTCAAAGGCTCTAAACCCGGTTAGCGTAAAAAGCCATTCAAACAAAGTACGCCGGGTCCGTCCAGCTTGGACCGTATACTCGATCGCTCGTGTCAAATACACGGCACCCCAGAAAATCCAGCCAATCACACCAACAGGGATTGTTGGGTGTTCAAGCAGGCCGACAAGTTAATTGCCAAAAACAAGGACAAGGGGCCACATAGCGATGACGAGGAGAAGCCCCAGCAGCCACACACCGGAGGACAGAAGAGGTTTCCCCCACAAGTGCGACGGTGAACATGATATACGCAACCCACATCCCCAAGAGGGAGCGGAAGCGTGTGCTCAGGGATGTATATGCGTTGGAGCCAGTCGCCCCAAAGTTCAACCCATGGTCCTCCTATCCGATCACTTTCGATCGCAGGGACCATCCCACTAGTATCCGTCATGGCGGATTCGCCGCACTGATTCTGGACCCAATCATTGACGGGTTTCACCTCACTCGAGTCCTTATGGATGGCGGCAGCAGCCTGAACCTGCTTTATCAGGACACAGTGCGCAAAATGGGTATAGACCTCTCAAGGATCAAACCCACAAAAACGACCTTTAAGGGCGTCATTCCAGGCGTAGAGGCCCATTGCACAGGCGCAATTACACTGGAAGTGGTCTTCGGATCCCCGGATAACTTCCGAAGTGAAGAGTTAATCTTCGATATAGTCCCATTCCGTAGTGGTTATCATGCACTGCTTGGGCGAACTGCATTTGCGAGATTCAATGCGGTACCGCATTATGCATACCTCAAGCTCAAGATGCCAGGACCTCGCGGGGTTATTACAGTAAATGGAAACACAGAGCGCTCTCTCCGAACGGAGGAGCACACCGCGGCCCTTGCAGCAGAAGCGCAAAGCAGCCTCTCAAGGCAATCCACCGGTTCGGCGTTTCAAGACCCGGACACCTTCAAGCACGCTCGGAGCAATCGACAACTAGACCACCTGGCGCGATCTGAGCTCGCGTAGCAATGCGGCCCCCACCCTAGTCCCAGCCAAACGGCGAAACTCGTGCCACGCGTACACAATTACGCATTAAAAATACCATGGGCATAGGTGGGGAGGGGGGCACAACTGCGGCACGCCCCAAGACGCGGCTTAAACCGCACTAGGGGCTTCCCGTTTGGTTATTTTTCTCTTTTGCAGGACCTTAATCTCTGGAAACCCTGCCCGGCAGCACTATTGCCGAACACATGATGCAGCAACCAAGAAGGCAGAAAGCTACGTCCACGGAATTCCCAGGTGGATTACAATAACGAGCGAAATATTTTAATACTATTCCTCAGCTTGCCCTTGGAAGGGACATAGTCCTACTCTTTGCTTATTGCACCATCTATATCATTCTGCTTTAAACGCACCTTTTTGAATAAATAACGCATAACATTACGACTATTATTGCATTCTTGTTATATATATATATATATATATGTGTGTGTGTGTGTGTGTGTGTGTGTGTGTTCATTAATGACGCCTTGCAACCATACACTTTGGTACGACCAATACACCAGGGGCTTACGTACCCCGCAATATGGTGTGAAAAGTCCGAACACTTTCACAAGTGCGGCACCCCGAACTTATAGCATTATATGCATTAGCTCCGAATCATGTCTTTGGTCAAATGTTGGGTTTGCCCGGCTCCTATGTTTTGGTACCTTACGTTCCACTCTATCGGCTAAGGTAGCGCTAGGAGAACTACTGCGATTGTGCCCCGGTTCTGCTAGGCTAAGCACCTCAGTAGAGAAAGCTAAAACTGACTGTCATGATAAGGCGAGAGACTGGTCGCTGTTCAGCGAGGTTTTCGAGTCCCTAAAGACTTATGCAGCTTAGAGCGAGGGGCCGGCCCTGTCCGTCTTAAAGGCGTGTATCGCGCCCCGAATTCGGCCTTCCGAATACCAGGGGCTTCGTTGAAATTTAAAATTATAGAATTCTATGGCTAAGTGAGAGTGATAAAGCATTATTAGTCTGGTTGCCTTGTTCGTTGTGCTGAGCACCTCCCTCGAAGGACCCAAACATGGGAACAAGAGTGCTCAGGTTTATCCCGAACACGCCAGCACTCGTGGCATGGGGGCAGAAGCCGAGGACTAGCCATCTCTCAGATTGGATAAACAGCCAAACAGAAGGTAATATTTTAAATTCACACAAGCGTTGCATAGCGCATATGAAACAAGTTTTCATCATACAGGATCACACGAGCAAGTTTACTCAAACATTACATCCTTTGAACATTCATCCTCTACAAGACAGGCACCCTTCAGGACACCCTCATAATAAATTTTGGGGGTGCGATGCTCCTTGCCCTGCGGCGGCCCTTCCTTGATCAGCTTCACAGCGTCTAGCTTGGCCCACTGCACCTTCACACGGGCGAAAGCCCGGCGTGCACCTTCAATGCAGATGGACCGCTTGACGACCTCTAGCCGTGGGCAGGCATCCACAAGCCGCCTCACTAGGCCAAAGTAGCTGTTCGGAAGGGCATCGCCAGGCCACAGCCGGACTATAAGGTCCTTCATGGCCTGTTCGGCCGCCTTGTGCAGCTCGACCAGCTGCTTTAGCTGGTCGCTCAGAGGCATCGGGTGTTCGGTCTTAGTATACTGAGACCAGAACAACTTCTCCGTTGAGCTTCCCTCCTCGGCCTGGTAAAACTGTGCGGCATCTGACACACTGCGGGGCAAATCTGCGAATGCTCTTGGAGAGCTCTGAATTCTGGTAAGTAATCGGTAATTTACTTTTACATGCTTGCTCTGCATATAGAATGCCTTACCCGCTGCTATCTTCTTCATTGCGTCGATCTCCTGGAGGGCCTTTTGGGCTTCGGCCTTGGCACTTTTTGCGCTCTCGAGGGCCGCGGCAAGCTCAGACTCTCGCATCTTCGAGTCAAGCTCCAAGGCCTCGTGCTTCGTCACGAGAGCCTGGAGCTCTTGCTGCACCTCGGCCACCTGAGCTTCTTGCTTTTCTCGCTCGGTATGCTCCTTGGCCGCTTTATCTTCGGCCTCGGACAACGCTTGCTTTAGGGTCGCCACTTCGGTCATGGCCCCTGGCAAATTCACGATGATCCCATCATTTTGCAATTGCACTCTTTTCATACATATCCACAGACTAGGTACTACTTACCTTTGTTCTCCTTGAGCTGCCTCTTGGCAAGACCGAGCTCGTCCTGGGACCCTTTAAGGTCCTGCTTCAGTACGACAACCTCCGCAGTCAGTGCGGTGGACGCCAGCAGCGAAGCCTGCATACGCATATTGACATACTCATATTAGACTCCTGTGATATTGTTTGATCCTCTGTTCGGCTTTTCTTAGTGAACACCGAACAGAGCATCAGGGGCTACTGTCTATGCGGTAATATTTTCCTATATTTCAAACACTTACCTCAAAGCCTGTTAGAAGGCTGGCACATGCTTCAGTCAATCCACTCTTGGCGGACTGAACCTTCTGGATCACCGCACTCATGATAGTGCGGTGCTCCTCGTCGATGGAAGCGCTGCGAAGCGCTTCTAGTAGATTGTCCGACACCTCTGGATGGACAGAGGTCACCGATACAGGCATCTCGCCCCTCTTAGAAGGAGGGCGCCTGCCCGAGCCCGGAACCACTGGAGGTTCCGGCGCGGTGTTCGGCTGAGGGCCAAACTCGGAGCTCTCAGGGGCCTTGTCCCCTCGGCTCCCGGAGTCCGGGAGGCCGCCTTGAGGCGCCTCCGGGACTGTCTCCCCTCGAACCGGTGCCTCATGAGACAGCACCTATGCGTCGTCCACGGGGCAAGGGGAGGTGGCGGTCGGAAGTGGATCACTATCCATATCCAACGAGCCCAGGGAGCCGTCCGATGATACATCAATACTGGCTCGTGGCGGCCTGCATAATCATGTTTGGCGTTAGGGAAAGCAGTGCGACAAAGGAATGCTATGAGTTACTCTGGTATCCGAATACTTACGATCTCCCCAGGGGCTTGGACTTGGGCAACCACTCGTCTTCACCTTCGTCGGCGGCGGTGGAACTGTCCGAAAGGAGAGTCCTTCCCTTCTTGGACCCTTCGGCTCCCCAGTTGGGGTGACCTTCCTTTTCTTATCTCCCCCAACTGGAGGGGGAGCATCTTCTTCTTCCTCGTCTTCGGGGGAGGAGTGCAGCACAGAGTCATCGGACGGTGAGTCCAACGACACCTGGCGTCGGGAACTCTTTCGGGTTCCCTTGGCCTTCCTGGTCTTCTCCGGCACCTTGTAAGGAGCCGGAGTCAGCATCTCCGTCAGGAGAGCGCCCGCGTGTCTTCGGGCAAAGGGGCCGGACAGTTAATCTGCCCCGACGTCTCCACCCAGTCCTGTCAAAGGCATGGAGATTAGACCCCGCACATGATCAAGCTAGGGCAAATAAATGTCCTACGGGACGTATTGAACTCACCGAACGCGCTAGGCGCTTTGCGCTTAGTCCGCGGTCCTCGGCGAGAGAAGGAGGGACCTCGGCGCCCTTGAACAGCACCTTCCAGACGTCCTTGTGCGTCGTATCGAAGAGCTTGCTCAGAGTATGGTGTTGGGCCTGGTCAAACTCCCACAAGTTAAAATCGTGTTGTTGACACGGGAGGATCCGGCGGATGAGCTCCTTGCTTGCCATACTCCGGATACATTTCTGGAGTCCATCCAGCTCCACCGATGAACCCCACGACAAGCCCTTCTCTTTCCAGGAAGTGAGCCGTGTAGGGAATCCGGATCGAAACTCAAGGGCCGCCGCCCATTTGGCGTCGTGCGGCTTGGTGATGTAGAACCACGCTGATTGCCATCCCCTTATGGTCTCCACAAAGGAGCCTTCAAGCCATATAATGTTGGGCATCTTACCCACCATGGCCCCGCCGCATTCTGCTTGTTGGCCTCCCACCACCTTCGGCTTGATATTGAAGGTCTTTAACCACATGCCGAAGTGGGGCCGGATGCGGAGGAAAGCCTCACACACGATGATGAACACCAAAATGTTGAGGACGAAGTTCGGGGCCAGATCATGAAAGTCCAGCCCGTAGTAGAACATGAGACCACGGACGAATGGATGGAGGGGAAACCCCTGTCCGTGGAGGAAGTGGTGGAGGAAAACTACCCTCTCGTGAGGTTCCGGGGTAGGGACGATCTGCCCCGCAGCGGGCAGCCGATGCGCGATATTCGCGGCTAAGTATCCGGCTCCGCGCAGCTTCTTGATATGTCCCTCCGTAACAGAGGAAGCCATCCATTTGCCTCCCGCTCCGGACATGTTTGGAGAAGGTTGAGGGAAGGGATGTGGACTTGGGTGTTGGAGCTCGAGTGCGCGAAAATGGATGAGCAAAGGAGGAAGAAGGTGTGGATGAAAAGGTGAATCCTTATCCCTTTATATGGGCGGACGAAACTAAGCGTCCCTAGTAGCCTGGTAAAACTCGCTTATCCCCCAAGCGCCGTAATCGATGGCGCGGTTGGGTTACCCACACCCGTATTGATGAGAATCCCGTGATAAGGGGACACGATCTCTGCTTTGACAAGACGTGTCAAAAAACTGCCTCGCATTATGTGCGGGGCTAGTTAAAGGAAACGGTTCGAATAATTACCGGGCCGTGACATAATGTCGTGTTGCCAAAACAAGTCAGCAAATTGGATTTGTGGAAATATTATTCTCTCTACGGTGGTATGTGGAACTTATTTTGCATGGTCGGACACTATCCTTATATTCAAATCTTCCGTGGTATATTCGGAGGAGGAACCCGCCTTGCAATGCCGAAGACAATACTGCGCACCGGACTCATCGTCATTGAAAGCCTGGTTCAGGGGCTACCGTGGGAGTCCTAGATTAGTGGGTCTCCGGACAGCCGGACTATCTCCATTGGCCGGACTGTTAGACTATGAAGATACAGGATTGAAGACTTCGTCTCGTGTCCGGATGGGACTCTACTTGGCGTGGAAGGCAAGCTAGGAAATACGGATATGTGTATCTCCTCCTTTGTAACCGACCTTGTGTAACCCTAACCTCTCCGATGTCTATATAAATCGGAGGGTTTTAGTCCGTAGGACAACATACAATCATACCATAGGCTAGCTTCTAGGGTTTAGCCTCTCCGATCTCGTGGTAGATCTACTCTTGTACTACCCATATCATCAATATTAATCAAGCAGGACGTAGGGTTTTACCTCCATCAAGAGGGCCCGAACCTGGGTAAAACATTGCATCCCCTAACTCCTGTTACCATCCGCCTTAGACGCACAGTTCGGGACCCCCTACCCGAGATCCGTCGGTTTTGACACCGACAGGCACCCTAGAACACACAAGTTGATCATTGATCTCTTAGCCGTTTGCGGTGCCCCCCTCCACCTCGATCATATCGTAGAGGTGCTTAGGCGAAGCCCTGTTCCGGTAGGATCATCATCACCGTCATCACGCCGTCGTGCTAACGAAGCTCTCCCTCGACACTCTGCTGGATCGTGAGTTCGTGGGACGTCACCGAGCCAAACGTGTGTAGGTCGCGGAGGTGTCGTACCTTCGGTGCTAGGATCGGTCGATCGTGAAGACGTACGACTACATCAACCGCATTGTCATAACGCTTCCGCTTACGGTCTACAAGGGTACGTGGACAACACTCTTCCTTCTCGTTGCTATGCATCACCATGATCTTGCGTGTGCGTAGGAATTTTTTTGAAATTACTGCGTTCCCCAACAGGGTCGACGCTATGCGTGGTTTGCCCCCTGGACAGATCTGATCTGGCCGGTGCATCCTGCTCGATGTGCGGCGGCTCAGATCGGCGGCGACCCATGCACACGATGCTTGATGGAGGTTCTTCGAGCAGATCCGAGTGAAAACCTCGTTCTCAGCTTGATGCCAAGACCGGCGTTGGCGGCACTCTTTTTGTGTCATTACCTTCTTGAAAGGCATCGTCGTGGAGAAGCTTCAGACCTCTATCCGCTACCTCCAGGGAAACCCTAGATCAGTAGATCGGATGACGGCGGCGCGTTGGTGTCGTTTCCTCCTTGGGGGCGTCATTCTTGGAGGCGTACATGGGATCGAGGGACCAGTGGGCGGCTTTTTTGGTGGAGCGATGCTTCATCCTACACATTGATGATGGTGGATCTCGGCGGCGTGGCGCAGTGGAGACTCGGCGCCCGATGCGCGGTGATGGACTCGCGCAGAAGGAGGTAGTTATCTGGCGTCATGGTGGCGTCGATGGCAGAGTGTCCTAACAAGGTAGAAGCCTTAATATTTGCTCTAAAGATGGACCTATGGAAGATGGCGGCGACGACACATGTGAGTGCGTCAGACCAGTTTATGCCCCAGACCCGGTATGTGCCTCGGCTGGGGCTTGTGGCTTTTGATGGTAGGCTTAGGTGAGTGGTCTGGGTATTTGGACTAGCTAGCACCCCTTCATCATATGGATAGGATTAGTGGCATATGTTGCCAAGATGGCGGATTCAGGCATATTGTTGTAATACTTTGTAAGGTCGTCGAGAATAATCAATAAAGTGGCCGCATGCATCTCCCACATGCAGAGGCCGGGGGTCATCCTCCTTTTCTAAAAAATATATTCTACATAACAATCACTGTTCAAGATATCTTCCGATATTCCGATAAATCAGCCGATTTATCGCTTACCAGTCTGACCGATAAGATATATCGGCCGATAAATCAACCGATATGATGATAAACCAGCCGATATGCCGATAAACTGGCCGATTTACCCCTTATCATGGGTCGACCGATAAGTTCCCGATAAGCGATATCCCCAACATTAATAACAATAAGCACAAATTTTAGTTGAACCGAAGAACTACCGCACAAAAATGCACTCACTTTGTCCATTTCACACTTGAAGAAAACCCATCATGTTCTGTCGTCTTCGATACCTGGCGCAGCACCAGCTGCCAGCAGTCATCACACTTGATGATCGGTAGACGGACACTGACGAGTTGCTAGGGGAGGGCTGAACCCGACCAACCGGCGGACGAGGATCCGCCCGCGGTCGGACAACAATTCGAACGGCGAGCTAAGGAAGACATACCGCAAGGCGGTGCGGTGAGCTCTGGTTGGCTGTGTGGCTCGGTTTTGCGGGGCATACGTTCATCGAATCCGTCCACGGTGGCGACGGGCGTAGATGTGTTGAATCCGGTGGCGCGAGGACGAGCATCGACCGAATTGAAGTGGGTGGAGGAGTTGCGGGTGCTATGGGGCAACTGCTGTGGTGCATGGTAACCGGCGGGGGCAAGGACGGCCGCGCCGGAGTGGATGTGGTCGAGCGTTGGAGAGGGGCGGTCGCCGGAGGAGGGGATTTTTTCCTAAGAAGTGGCATCGGTCGAATAAATATAAGAGACCACCGACGCGAGAAGTAATGACAGTTACAAGGCGCTAAAGCCGATAAGGAGTTTACCATGCCATCGCCCCATCGTCGAGACCTGCCCCCTTGGCGACGATTTGGCAATGGATCCGGGGCCGCATCCCTTGCGGCACGGAGGTGCTCAAGCGACATGACCCGGGCGATGGGATCCGTCCTCTATGTGGGACGGCGTAAGACTCCAACCACATCTTCTTCTCTTGTGTGTCCGCCCAGTTCCTGTGGAGTTGCTTCCGCGAGGTGGTTGGTGGTCGTTGGTGCAACACCAACTTCCCGGACCTCTTCGCTGAGCTTCAGACCTTACCTCCAACGGGCCACCACATTAGGTGGCTGGCTATTGGGGTCCTTGCCTGTACGCTATGGACGGTTCGAAATAAGCTTGTGATCCAGCGTATCCCTTTGCGACGTGCGACTGACGTGGTGTTCAAAATGTGTGGCCATTTGCAGCTCTGGCGGTCGCTTAGCCGTCCTCAGGACCAGGATGCCATCAACATCATCATCGCCGACCTTCGCTCGATGGCTCTCCGCTTGGCGCCGCCGCTTCCTCCACCACCACCGGAGCCGGATTAACATCTTTGTTTGCGGTGTGTCCGCCTTTTATTATTTTAGGGCTTGTTGAGTTGTGCCCTCAGCAGTACCCTTTCGTGCCTCGTACTTCGTGTTGTGCTACCTTGTGTGTAGGTGTGTGAGTGTTGAACCTTTTGGATGTGGTGGTTTGCTTTATATATAAAGCGGGGCGAAAGCCTTTCTCCGTAAAGCCAATAAGGGGTCAGCTAGGTCCGGTTTAGCATCTTAAAACCAAAATTTTACTCTAAAACTTTTTAAAGGATCGGCTAGAGATGACCTTGTCTTGGTATCCATGATCATGACACAGTGTTCACCAATAACTTGAGGCGACAGAAATCATACACCACACACACTCAAATCAGTCATCTATTTATGCTTGAATATCTTTACGTGGAGTACTGCACCATACATATTTGTCAATTGAGTTTTGAAGGAAGAGATGGAACATGACACCTGGTTATACATACTACTATTGCAACAATGTATAAGCATAAAAAAATTCATTAAATAAACAATTTGGACATGGCTAGTTACATGCATGGTTAAGTACTGAAGAATGAAGAAGCTCTGCTCACCAGTCATCACTTGCCCAGATCGGAGCTGATTGCTTCAGTGTTGTACTGAGGAGGCCATGCGGGCGCCGCGCTGAGAGATGGAAACAGAACTTTCTGAAATGCATGTTCCCGAGCGAATATGGAATCGTTAATATTCAGTTCTTGCAGCTTGCACAGCATAATCTTCTTCGGATAAGAAACCAGGAAGAGAACAGAAGGCACATTTGAAGTCAAGCTAGTTCTAATTTTCTCCGGATTGCTTGACGAATCTTCTCAATCTAAACATGTCTCTTTCACAAAGGTGAAAAAAACGCATTCTGCATGAAAAGAAACACGTGCTGCTAAAAGAAGCTGTATGTTGAACAGAAGAAATATTTGCTGTCAACATACGGTGCCTGGATTTTAATTTTAGTAAGCAATGTGTTGTGAAGTGTGGCTGCTCTTCGGACTCCAGATATTGACGCCGTGCAGTCAAATCTGGGACCGGCTGTTTTATCAACAATGTCGCCTCTCTCGTGTCATTATCAGTACGCTCTTAGTGCAGTTCAGACTTAGGCGAGTACTCGAAACACAGAGCAAACAACAGAAACAAAACCAAGGTTAACTTTCTAGAGGAAAAGGTCACTCTCTTGCACAGACTAGGATCCAAGTAGGTGCAAAATTCGAACTGAAACTTGGCCCGGTAGAGAACAGACAATAGAGAAAAAGCATAATGTCACTTGAAAAACTTCAAGAGAATTCAGAGCTGAGACTAAGGACCAAATCATCACAAATCAAAAGGGACAAAACTTAAAATTGATACTCCCAGTTCAAGGTCATTCACACTCACAGTTTCATAGAAAATTATGACGCCACTCACAGTTTTATAGTAGTAACCACAGAAAATAGAAAGAAGCCCTAGGTCACTCACAGTTTCAGACTTCGGAAAACAGCCATGGTCATTCAGAGAATTCAGAATAACAACAAAGCTGCAAATCAAAATGACCAAAACTTAGAATTAAAATTTGGCAGGGGCCGCGCGAACGCGTACCCCCTCTATCACAAATTACGACATCCACTCTCCCTCAAAGGGGAGATTGTAGGCCAGCGCACCCACAAAGTGCAATGTGGGCCACTTGCCTAGGCCATGGCTCTTCTTGATCAGCCATAGACCCCGTCCAGGTAAGTATGTTTCAAGGTTGCCCAATGCCCTCCTAATATAGGTTGCGCTGCCTTTGCTCCCTCCTTGGACGGGCGATGTGGTACTAAACCAAAGAAAGTATTCCTCGTCTGGTGTCTGTTGCGGGTTTCAGGGACGAGGAATTCGAACAGGACACCGTGCATATGGGCCTATCGGTACCAACCGGGCCAGATTGGCATTGGAAAAGAGTCACCCGGGTCGATGTGGGCTGTGGCACGGTGGGTTATGTGTGTATGTAGCTGCAAACGGAGAACTATGGCAGGTCAAACTTGTCACGGGATACCGCCACGGCTGCGTGATCCTCTATCGCTTATCACCAATAACTTTCCAGGTTTTGCCGCTGAGTTTCTGAACCATGAGAGATGTCTGAACTCGGAACCCTAAAGAAGCTCAGTCAAGCGTCAGGACTCATGGCATGAACATCCATGGAAACAGAGCACGACGGCAAGGAAAAAATGGAAGTCTATCTAGCTGGTTATATAAAGCCGTGATACTCATATAAGCTCAACTTTCCTGAGCGGATGCCAAGATGCCCATTTTTTTACTGAGAAATAATCAGATGAATTTCTTGGATTCTTGTTGCTGCTGTTGGTAGCAAAAGAACAATGGCATTCAAATTAGGCAGCGACAACACTTGTTGGTCGGTACAAACAATGAGGGTGCTATGATGTTTTGACATCAACTGCATATCTTACATTTATGGCCTGAAAGATATACATGTAATCACCTTATATAGACATGAAAAATAAGACATAAAAATAGTTTTGCTGACCTAGCAAATTGTTGTTGATAGTTGCTATAATCTATACCACCATACACACACATCAGCTTCACATCATGCTCATGTCTACATATAAAAAACGACAGAGGCACTTACCTCTAGAATAACAATCTGCAAACCAGAATGCAGTATGGATTCTCAAAAAAAAAAGTATGGCTTCTCGAGTCCACAAGTTGGCACGAAAGATGTCACACAGATCCATCTCAGAATTTTGTGTTAGTATGATTGATGCAGATTTTGTAGTAACTGAACACATAAACAGTCAAATTCAGTGAACCATCGTATCTTATAGTAGTACTATTAGATAGAGAAGCCATAACCATGAATTTGAATAAAGAGATCACTTAAAAAACAGATATGTGACCAGATCACGATTTCAGCGTAAGAAATGTACGTTCCTGTTTATGACGCGGTATAGTTCTAGTGACACATCACATACTGAATTTGAGTTATTTATAGCAAATCAGTTTCAAACAACTTGCATGAAGTTTTAAATTAGCACTTGATCAGTTAGATGGCTAAAAGTTTCAGGAGTAAGGCCCGTTGATGTAAATCAAAGAAACCTGGTAGTGCTAGATCTACATAATTTAAATAAGTGGCCAGATGATGTAGGAGAACTGACCAGATCATGCTAATAAGAATATCTTCTTTCTCAACTGGTACCAAGAAAAAGATTAAGAATAACGTTCGACAAAATGATTTTCAAAAGGAACACAAAAAACACATCCTCCAAAGAGAAAATTACTTACAGTTACTTCAAATTTAAATAATATGATGAGAGGAATGTTTGTTTCACGAATAAACAAAATGCTCAAATGGTAGCAGCTTCTATAAATAAGCTTGACACGCCAAACCGCAAAAAATGAAAAAAAAAGTATGCAAAAGAATGATGAGCAAGTACATTCTGAAAGGACAGTAGCTTTGCCAACGAGTAGAGTCATCTGATCATACAGTTAATTGGCGGTCTGTTGCATTCGACACAGAACGTTAGTGCAACCGCTAGAATTTGCAAGCGAAATGAGCTCTAAAAATAGATATCACCATATATCCGCCACTTCCATAGAGATGCAGATTGTTTATATTAGCAATCATGTATTTACAAAGATGTATTAGATAATGAAATTTCAAAACCATCGCTCTCCCTCAATTTAATTGGCCCGACCACCCGACCCCCGCGTCGCCAACACTAGGCGACACGAGGGGAGATCGGGTCGCCAACTCTCAGCCACCTCTCTCCGATCTCTTCCTCCCGCCGCCGCCCGAGTTCATGTCGGCGAAGCCCGGGCTGTTGGATGTGACGGCGGCGGCGGGGTCTCCTCCCTCGCGCGAGATGGCGTCCTCTTCTGGCGGCGGCGACATGGTCTACGGTGATTCGGCGGCGCGGTGCCACGGGATCCCGGTGGCGGACGTGGCGGTGGCGACCGCGGCAGCACGACCTTCCCGCGGCAGAGGCGCCCCTGTGGCAGCGGCCTAAGTCTCGGATCTCGTCGGGCTCAGATGGGCTTTGGCGGGCCGACGGATCTGGTACGCTGCGGCAGGTTCGCGTGATGAGCCTGACAAAGCCGGCTGCTTTGGCACCGTGCTGGTGCTGCGGCCGGTCAGGCGGCTGGATCCTTGTGGTCCAGTCCCTGACAGAGAAGGCGGTGATCCGTGCACAAGAAGTTGGATGGAGTTCTTCGAACATATCTGGGTGAAAACCCGCTCTCAGCTAGATGCCAAGGCCGGCGATGGCGGCGCTCTGTGGTGTCCTTCCCTTGTTGAAGGCATCACCATGGAGAAGTTCTAGACCACTAGCTTCTACCTCCGGGTGAAACCATAGATCGGTAGATCGCAAGACGGCAGCGTTTTCGTGTTGTTTACCCTTGGGGCATCATTCTTGGAGGTGTACGTGGGCTCGAGGGACCAGTGAATGACATCTTTGGTGGAGCGGTGCTTCATCCTACACAATGATGGTGATGGATCTCGACGGTGTGGTGTTCTGGAGATTGGGTGTCCGATGTGCGACAATGGACTCGCGCAGGAGGATGACGTTGTATAGTGTCGTGATGGCGTCGATGTTATAGAGGCCTGGCATGGTTGATGCGTCAGTTTCTGCCCTGAAGATGGACCGATGAAAGACGGTGGTGACGGGCCTTGCAGTGTGCGCATGTGGTGCCCACTATGAGTGTGCTGGACCGATGTGTGACCCGGTCCGGGTATGTGCCTAGGCTGGGGCATCCAACTTTAGATGTTAGGCTTTGGTGCGATGTCTATTTGGTATTAGGCTCGGACATTTGGCGCCCCTTCATCAAGGGGATAGGAGTAGCAACAAGTGTTGCCAAGATGGTGACTTCAGGCGTACTGATGTATTACTTTCTAAGGTATTTGTGAATAATTAATAAAATAGCTGCATGCATCTCCGAGATGCAGAGGTCGGGGGTACATCCTCCATTTCCAAAAATAAAATTACAACCTGTAGCCAGTATCCTGAGGGGGAGGATAGAGTATCATTAGGATGCAAATAAAAACTTCTGTATTTACAACCTACAAAAAGGCTAGCAGAATTCTGTATTCCATGGGCCAAAACTAGTTCAACAGAAACACTACTACTTTATTTACACACTTCAATAGAAACACAACTTCCTTGCCTTCTCCTACAGCACACTTGTTTCTTCTCTGCCTGCTCAAACTTGGACATTGCGTCCTCTCCAATCTCATCTCTAGAAACTAGTGCATCACCATTTAATATACCTCTAGCTATCAATATATCAATATATTCTTCTTCCCAAAATCAAAAGTTGCCACTATTCTACATAACAATAAACACAAATTTTAGTTGAACCGAAGAACAACCGCACAAAAATGCACTCTTCTTTGTTGACTTCTCTAGCTTGCACACTTGTTTCTTCTCTGCCTCCTCAAACTTGGAGAGTGTGTCCTCTCCAATCTCATCTCTAGCAACTAGTGCACCACCATTTAATAGACCTCTGGCGATCAATACATCAATATATTCTTCTTCCCAAAACCGAAAGTTGCAACTATTCTACATAATGAACACCCCATCCATTTCCTGCATATATCGTCCATCCACACTGAGTTTGATCCAGCCCAACTTTGGAGCGGAGCAACCCACTCCGTAAAGGCAACTCAAGAGGAAAGCGTCCTGACAAGCAGGCCCACCCGCACCCCCTGCATAGCCCCCACTCGGGCGACTCGGGCGGGATCGCAACCCTAGCCGCCGGGGGTTCCTCGTCCTTCTATCCCTCACTCCACCGACGCCGAAGGATGCCGCCGGCCTATAGCCCCGGGGCTGACGGCGGTGGCGGGGCCTTCCCTCTCTCCTGCGCCATGGGGGCGGTGCGGAAGCTCGCGGCGTGTGGTGGCATAGCCGATCTGGCCTTGGTGGCGTGGCGGGCCTGCCTTGACCAGCAGCGGCGTGGCGGCTACCTCGGCCTAGGGCGGCGATGGTGGTGGGTGCGGCGGCCGGCCCTGCTTCGGGCAGCGGCCTTGGCTGCGTTCGGGGGTGGCGGCTGGGTCTGCGGCGAAGGACCATCTGACCTCAAATCGGCGGTGGCGGCATGGAGGGCCTGGTGGTTGGGTCGGCGCCATGCATGGTTTGAAGGAAATATGCCCTAGAGGCAATAATAAGTTGTTATTTATATTTTCTTATATCATGATGAATGCTTATTATTCATGCTAGAATTGTATTAACCGGAAACTTAGTACATGTGTGAATACATAGACAAACAGAGTGTCACTAGTATGCCTCTACTTGACTAGCTCGTTAATCAAAGATGGTTAAGTTTCCTAACCATAGACATGAGTTGTCATTTGATAAACGGGATCACATCATTGGAGAATGATGTGATTGACATGACCCATCCGTTAGCTTAGCACTATGATCGTTTAGTTTATTGCTATTGCTTTCTCCATAACTTATACATGTTCCTATGACTACGAGATTATGCAACTCCCAGATACAGGAGGAACACTTAGTGTGCTATCAAACGTCACAACGTAACTGGGTGATTATAAAGATGCCCTACAGGTGTCTCTAATAGTGTTTGTTGAGTTGTCATAGATCGAGATTAGGATTTGTCACTCCGATTGTCGGAGAGGTATCTCTGGGCCCTCTCGGTAATGCACATCACTATAAGCCATGCAAGCAATGTGACTAATGAGTTAGTTGCGGGATGTTGCATTACAGAATGAGTAAAGAGACTTGCCAGTAACGAGATTGAACTAGGTATGATGATACCCATGATCGAATCTCGGGCAAGTAACATACCGATGACAAAGGGAACAACGTATGTTGTTATGCAATTTGACCGATAAAGATCTTCGTAGAATATGTAGGAACCAATATGAGCATCCAGGTTCCACTATTGGTTATTGACCAGAGATGAGTTTTGGTCGTGTCTACATAGATCTCAAACCCGTAGGGTTCGCACGCTTAACGTTCGATGACGATCGATATTATGAGTTTATGTGTTTTGATGTACCGAAGGTAGTTCAGAGTCCCGGATGAGATCATGGACATGAAGAGGAGTCTCGAAATGGTCGAGACATAAAGATTGATATATTGGATGACTATATTGGATGACTATGTATCGGGTATTTACCGGAGTACCGGGGTGTTACCGTAACCCCCCGGGGAGTTAATGGGCCTTGATGGGCCATAGTGGAAGAGAGGAAGAGGCGGCCAGGTGTGGCGCGCGCCACCCTAGGCCCAATCCTAATTGTGGTAGGGTTGGGGGGGGCCCCTTTTGTTCTCTCCCTCTTCCCTTCCTTCCCCCTCCTAGTTGGACTAGGAAAGGGGGGAAACCTACTCCTAGTAGGAGTAGGAATCCCCCCTTGGGGCGCGCCCTAGGAGGGCGGCCCTCCCCCTCCTCCGCTCCTTTATATACGGGGGAGGGGGTACCCCATAGACACAAAAGTTGATCTTAGCCATGTGCGGTGGCCCCCTCCACAGATTTCCACCTCGATCATATTGTCGTAGTGCTTAGGTGAAGCACTGCGTCAGTAACTTCATCATCACCATCAACACGCCATTGTGCTAGCAAAACTCTCCCTCGGCCTCAGCTGGATCTAGAGTTCGAGGGATGTCATCAAGCTGAACGTGTGCAGATCACAGGGGTGCCGTGCGTTCGGTACTTGATCGGTTGGATCGCGAAGATGTTCGACTACATCAACCGCGTTACTTAACGCCTCCGCTTTTGGTCTACAAGGGTATGTGGACACACTCTCCCCGCTCGTTGCTATGCTTCTCCTAGATAGATCTTGCATGATCGTAGGGATTTTTTGGAAATACTATGTTCCCCAACAGTGGCATCAGAGCCAGGTCTATGCGTAGATGTTATATGCACGAGTAGAACACAAAGGAGTTGTGGGCGTGGGTATATACATATTGCTTGTCGTCACTAGTTGTTTCTTGATTCGGCGGTATTGTTGGATGAAGCGGCCTGGACCGACATTACATGACCGTGTTCATGAGACTGGTTCTACTGACATGCTTTGCACATAGGTGGCTGGTAGGAGTCAGTTTCTCCAACTTTAGTTGAATCAGATTCAATGAACACGGTTCTTTCTGAAGATCAAAAAGCAATCACTATACCGCGTTGTGGTTTTTGATGCATAGGTAAGAACGGTTCTTGCTAAGCCCATAGCAGCCATGTAAAACTTGCAACAACAAAGTAGAGGACGTCTAACTTGTTTTTGCAGGGCATGTTGTGATGTGATATGGTCAAGACGTGATTATATAAATTATTGTATGAGATGATCATGTTTTGTAACACGGTTATCGGCAACTGGTAGGAGCCATATGGTTGTCGCTTTATTGTATGAAATGCAATCACCATGTAATTGCTTTACTTTATCACTAAGCAGTAGCGATAGTCGTGGAAGCAATAGTTAGCGAGACGACAACGATGCTACGATGGAGATCGAGGTGTCAAGCCGGTGACGATGGTGATCATGACGGTACTTTGAAGATGGAGATCAAAGGCACAAGATGATGATGACCATATCATATCACTTATATTGATTGCATGTGATGTTTATCCTTTATGCATCTTATTTTGCTTAGTACGACGGTAGCATTATAAGATGATCTCTCACTAAATTTCAAGGTATAAGTGTTCTCCCCGAGTATGCACCGTTGCTACAGTTCGTCGTGACGAGACACCACGTGATGATCGGGTGTGATAAGCTCTACGTTCACATACAACGGGTGCAAGACAGTTTTGCACACGCAGAATACTCGGGTTAAACTTGACGAGCCTAGCATATGCAGATATGGCCTCAGAACCCTGAGACCGAAAGTTCGAGCGTGAATCATATAGTACATATGATCAACATAGTGATGTTCACCATTGAAAACTACTCCATCTCACTTAGATGATTAGAGGGATGTCTATCTAAGTGGGAGTTCTTAAGTAATATGATTAATTGAACTTTAATTTATCATGAACTTAGTACCTGATAGTATTTTGCATGTCCATGTCATTGTAGATAAATGGCCCGTGTTGTTGTTCCGTTGAATTTTAATGCATTCCTAGAGAAAGCTAAGTTGAAAGATGATGGTAGCAACTGCATGGACTGGGTCCGTAACTTGAGGATTATCCTCATTGCTGCATAGAAGAATTACGTCCTGGAAGCACCGCTAGGTGCCAAACCCGCTGCAAGAGCAACTCCAGATGTTATGAACACCTGACAGAGCAAAGCTGATGACTACTCGATAGTTCAGTGTGCCATGCTTTACGGCTTAGAACCGGGACTTCAACGACATTTTGAATGTCATGGAGCATATGAGATGTTTCAGGAGTTGAAGTTAATATTTCAAGCAAATGCCTGGATTGAGAGATATGAAGTCTCCAATAAGTTCTACAGCTGCAAAATGGAGGAGAATAGTTGTGTCAGTGAGCATATACTCAGAATATTTGGGTACCACAATCACTTGAATCAGCTGGGAGTTAATTTTCCGATTGATAGTGTCATTGACAGAGTTCTTCAATCACTACCACCAAGCTACAAAAGCTTCGTGATGAACTATACTATGCAAGGGATGGATAAGACAATTCCCGAGCTCTTCGCGATGCTAAAGGCTGCGGAGGTAGAAATCAAGAAGGAGCATCAAGTGTTGATGGTCAACAAGACCACCAGTTTCAAGAAGAAGGGCAAAGGGAAGAAGGGGAACTTCAAGAAGAATGGCAAGCAAGTTGCTACTCAAGTGAAGAAGCCCAAGTCTAGACCTAAGCCTGAGACTGAGTGCTTCTACTACAAAGGGACTGGTCACTGGAAGCAAAACTGCCCCAATTATTTGGCGGATAAGAAGGATGGCAAAGTGAAAGGTATATTTGATATACATGTTATTGATGTGTACCTTACTAATGCTCGCGGTAGTGCCTGGGTATTTGATACTGGTTCTGTTGCTAATATTTGCAACTCGAAACAGGGGCTACAGATTAAGCGAAGATTGGCTAAGGATGAGGTGACGATGCGCGTGGGAAATGGTTCCAAAGTAGATGTGATCGCCGTCGGCACGCTACCTCTACATCTACCTTCAGGATTAGTTTTAGACCTGAATAATTGTTATTTGGTGCTAGCGTTAAGCATGAACATTATATCTGGATCTTGTTTGATGCGAGACGGTTAATCATTTAAATCAGAGAATAATGGTTGTTCTATTTATATGAGTAATATCTTTTATGGTCATGCACCCTTGATGAGTGGTCTATTTTTACTAAATCTTGATAGTAGTGATACACATATTCATTGTATTGAAGCCAAAAGATATAAGTTTAATAATGATAGTGCAACTTATTTGTGGCACGGTGATTGATACGTCTCCAACGTATCTACTTTTCCAAACACTTTTGCCCTTGTTTTGGACTCTAACTTGCATGATTTGAATGGAAATAACCCGGACTGACGCTGTTTTCAGCAGAATTACCATGGTGTTATTTATGTGCACGAGCAAACGTTCTTGGAATGACCTGAAACTTCACGGAGCCACTTTTCAAAAAATAAGAAAAATACCTGCAAAAGATGAAGGCCAGGGGGCCCACCACCTCTCCACGAGGGTGGGGGGCGCGCCCCCTACCTCGTGGGCCCCCTGTTGCCTCTCCGACTCCAACTCCAACTCCATATATTGTGTTTCGGAGAGAAAAAAATCAGAGAGATGAAATCATCCTATTTTACGATACGGAGCCACCGCCAAGCCCTAAAACCTCTCGGGAGGGCTGATCTGGAGTCCGTTCGGGGCTCTGGAGAGGGGAATCCATCGCCATCGTCATCATCAACCATCCTCCATCACCAATTTCATGATGCTCACCGCCGTGCGTGAGTAATTCCATCGTAGGCTTGCTGTACGGTGATGGGTTGGATGGGATCTATCATGTAATCAAGTTAGTTTTGTTAGGGTTTGATCCCTAGTGTCCACTATGTTCTGAGATTGATGTTGCTATGACTTTGCTATGCTTAGTGATTGTCACTAGGGCCCGAGTGCCATGATTTCAGATCTGAACCTATTATGTTTTCATCAATATATGAGTGTTCTTGATCCTATCTTGCAAGTCTATAGTCACCTATTATGTGTTATGATCCGTTAACCCCGAAGTGACAATAATTGGGATACTTACCGGTGATGACCGTAGTTTGAGGAGTTCATGTATTCACTATGTGTTAATGCTTTGTTTCGGTTCTCTATTAAAAGGAGGCCTTAATATCCTTTAGTTTCCGTCAGGACCCCGCTACCACGGGAGGGTAGGACAAAAAATGTCATGCAAGTTCTTTTCCATAAGCACGTATGACTATGTTCGGAATACATGCCTACATTATATCAATGAACTGGAGCTAGTTCTGTGTCACCCTAGGTTATGAATGTTACATGATGAACCGCATCCGGCATAATTCTCCATCACTGATCCATTCCCTACGAGCTTTCCATATATTGTTCTTCGCTTATTTACTTTCCTGTTGCTATTGCTATCATCACTACAAAATACCAAAAACATTACTTTTACTATTGTTACCTTTTGCTACCGTTATCACTACTATCATATTACTTTGCTACTAAACACTTTGCTGCAGATATTAAGTTTCCAGGTGTGGTTGAATTGACAACTCAGCTGCTATACTTGAGAATATTCTTTGGCTCCCCTTGTGCAAATCAATAAATTTGGGTTGAATACTTTACCCTCGAAAACTGTTGGGATCCCATATACTTGTGGGTTATCAAGACTATTTTCTGGCGCCGTTGCCGGGGAGCATAGCTCTATTCTTTGAGTCACTTGGGATATATATATCTGCTTATCATTATGAAGAACTTAAGAGATCCAAAAACCAAGATCTATCCCTCAACTACGAGGGGAGGTAAGGAACTGCCATCTAGCTCTGCACTTGATTCACCTTCTGTTATGAGTAACTTTGCGACACCTACACCTGCTTCTACTATTCGTTCTGATATGTCGCATGTTATTGATGATGCCACTTCTGCTATGCATGATACTTATGATGAAACTTCCTCTATGCCTGATACTACTGTGCCACTTAGTGATTTTCTTGATGAACAAATTGCTAGGGCTAGAGAAATTGAAAACATTGAATCTGATGATACTGATGAACATGATGATGAAGAATCACTTGTTATTCCTAAGGTTATGTTTTTGATCAAGAAGCTTCTTTCACGATTTTAGCTTGCAAAAATAGAAATGAACTAAAAAGGTTATTAGCTAAATGGAGTAAGCAATCTCTAAGTGCTAGAATGAAACCTGACCTTGCTTTTGCTACTTCACCTATCTGTGTTACTAATAAGCATTATGAATTCTCTGTTGATCTTGATATAATTACTTTGGTCGAATCTGATCCTTTTCATGGTTATGAATCTAAAACTGTTGTGGCACATCTTACTAAATTGAATGATATAGCCACCCTGTTCACTAAAGATGAGAGAACTCGTTACTTTTATATCCTTAAAATATTTCCGTTCTCATTAAAGGGTGATGCTAAGATATGGTTTAATTCTCTTGATCCTGGTTGTGTGCGTAGTCCCCAGGATATGATTTATTACTTCTCTGCTAAATATTTCCCTGCTCATAAGAAACAAGCTGCTTTAAGGGATATATATAATTTTGTGCAAATTGAAGAAGAGAGTCTCCCACAAGCTTGGTGGAGGCTTATCCAATTACTTAATGCTTTGCCTGATCATCCTCTTAAGAAAAATGATATACTTGATATCTTCTATAATGGACTAACTGATGCCTCCAGAGATTACCTGGATAGCTGTGCTGGTTCTGTTTTCAGGGAAAGAACACCGGATGAAGCTGAAATTCTATTGAATAATATGTTGACAAATGAAAATAATTGGACACCTCCGGAGTCAATTCCTGAGCCTATTCCTAAACCAACTCCGAAGAAGAGGGGTATTCTATTTCTCAGTCCTGAAGATATGCAAGAGGCAAAGAAACCTATGAATGAAAAAGGTATTAAAGCTGAAGATGTTAAGAATTTACCTCCTATTGAAGAAATACATGGTCTTAATTTACCGCCTGTTGAAGAAACATATAATCTTAATCCATTATCTATTGAAGAAACTCATGGTCTTGATAACCCGACACAGGTAGTAAAGGTAAATTCTTTCTATAGATATGATAAAGCTGAAATCCCATTTACTAAATTTGCTAGCCCATGCTTAGATGAGTTTGACAAATTTATGGCTAAGCAAGAAAACTTTAATGCTTAGTGTCGGTGTCAAAACCGGCGGATCTCGGGTAGGGGGTCCTGAACTGTGCATCTAAGGCGGATGGTAACAGGAGGTAGGGGACACGATGTTTTACCCAGGTTCGGGCCCTCTTGATGGAGGTAAAACCCTACGTCCTTCTTGATTTATTCTTGATGATATGAGTATTACAAGAGTTGATCTACCACGAGATCGGAGAGGCTAAACCGTAGAAGCTAGCCTATGGTATGATTGTATGTTGTCCTACTGACTAAAACCCTCCGGTTTATATAGACACCGGAAGGGGCTAGGGTTACACAAGGTCGGTTACAAAGGAGGAGATATACACATCCGTATTGCCTAGCTTGCCTTCCACGCCAAGTAGAGTCCTGTCCGGACACGAGATGAAGTCTTCAATCTTGTATCTTCATAGTCCAATAGTTCGGCCAAAGGATATAGTCCGGCTGTCTGGAGACCCCCTAATCCAGGCTTCAATGACGATGAGTCCGGCGCGCAGTGTTGTCTTCGGCATTGCAAGGCGGGTTCCTCCTCCGAATACACCATGGAAGAATTTGAATACAAGGATAATGTCCGACCCTGCAAAATAAGTGCCACATACCACGGTAGAGAGAATAATATTTCCACAAATCTAATCTGCTGACATGTTTTGGCAACATGACATTATGCCATGGCTCGGTGATTATTCAAACCATTTCCTTTAACTAGCCCCGCACATAACGCGAGGCAGTTTCTTGACACGTCTTGTGAAAGTAGAGATCGTGTCCCCCTTATTACGGGATTCTCATTAATATGGTCGTGGATAACCCAACCATGTCCAGGACTCCTAGATTTTAGGTAAGTCCCAAACGGCCACGAGGAGGACACGTGATATTCACCCTCTTTATAAAGGGTCAAGGATTTTACTTTTTTCCTCCCGTGCTCAATCGAATCCCTCCCCTGCCTCGAGTTCTAACACTCAAAGCCTAGGTCAGGTGCTTCGGATCTTCAATCATGTCCGGATCCAGCCTCCAGGGCCGGTGGATGCCCTCCTCCGTCACGGAAGAGGATATCAAGAAGTTGAGGGAGGCAAGATACCTGACCGCCGAAGTCTCACATCGGCTGCCCGCCCGAGGGCAGGTCGTCCCTACTCCTGAACCCAATGAAGACGTCGTTTTCATCTCCCACTACCTCTGAGGACTAGGCCTCACTCTGGATCCCTTCGTAAGGGATTTGATGTTCTATTATGGGCTTGATTTCCACGATCTAGCCCCGGATTCCTTTCTCCACATCTCGGCATTTATTGTCGTATGTGAGGCCTTCCTCCGCATTACCCCTCACTTCGACCTGTGGCTCAAGACCTTTGATGTGAAGCCAAAGACGGTCGAAGGGCAGTATGCTGCGTGCGGGGGTGCATTAATAAGCAAGATTGCCGGAGCTCCATGGCCAAAAGGTTCCTTTCCAGAGGTGTCCGGATTATGGAAACGGGAGTGGTTCTACATCACTGCTCCCAGAAGTGCCAAGTGGGTAGCTTCCCGCGGCTTTCACTCGGGCCCTCCACCACAACTGATGTCATGGATCAGCAGGGGGCTGAGCTGGGGTCCAGCCAAGGATGTGGCCATACTGCAGAGCCGCATCTGGGATCTCTTCGGGGGAGATTTTAGTTTGGTTATGGTAGTGCAAGTCATGCTGGTTCGTCAAGTCCAGCCTTGCAAACGCCGGCTCCTCTGCTTGTGGGAATTCAACTCAGAAGGACCGCACGCTATTCAGAATTTCCTCGGCCTGACGCACCAGGAGATGTACAAGTCATTCTTCGGACCCCAAATAGAGTGTCCGGACACCTCCGAGGACGTGGGCCCGAGCAGCAACTGCACCACGGCCCAAGTAAGTAATCCTCTAGCCGAACACATTGTCTTTCATTTATCATGACATCATTCTGAAGAATCGCTTTTTGACCAGGACTAGATAACAAAGGCGAAGATGATCTGGTGTTTGACCCCCCTTCCCGAAGGCTTGGACAATCCGGTGCTGGAAAGATGCTCGAGCCAGCACCTTGCCTGGTGCCCTCAAAGGAAGATGAAGGGGGGAATAAAGAGGGAAAAAGCGGGGCCCCACCGCTACCTATTCCAACCAAGGGAACAGGCGCCTCCGTGAGGGAGGATAACCAAGGGAAGGAATCTGACATTCCCTCGCCCCGGGGGAGGAAGAGGACTACCTCTGATGACCCGGAAACCAAGGTTTCCAAATGGGAGAAGAAAACTCCACCAGAGGGTCTCGCCTCGGAGGGTGCTCTTGCCGCACAAAGTCCATGCGGGGATCAGCCTTCTAACGAGCTGTAAGTAATCAAAAAGTACTTAATAGTGAAGATATACTACCTTACTTCTGAGGAATATAACCGAAGCATCTATCTTGTTGTTCGGATCTGAGCCCTTCTTATCAGAGCTCGTCTTCGAGGGATCTTCTTCCGGAGATGATGGAGAGCGAAACGCCTCCTCCGGACTCCCTGGCTCAAGAAGCGGGCGACCTTGAAGTGTCGTCACGGAGAGTTTCTCCGGATCCGGCAAGGCCAGAAGGTAATCCCATGGTCACCCAAAGCCCTTAGTATCCGGCTCTTGAAGAGAGTAATCAAAAGAGTCCGGCGCCGCTTGGTATGCGGTCGGACATACTGAAGGGTCTGCTAGAGCGAGCGACTATCTCAGAATAGCACCGTACATTAATGTGTATGGTGATTGAAAGGATTTCGTCCGTCGAAAACGGGTTGCATGAAGCCTTTATGAGTCTACTGACGGGCTTTGAGGTACGTGGAATGATGTGCGTTTGTGGTAGTACCGCACATTTCTAGGTGCACCCTGTGTAGATAGTAGCCCCTGAGACTCTGGTTGTCGTCGAGAACGGCGGCGAAGAGAGGATTGTAGTCCCAGGTAATGACCAGACTGCCGTTATGTGCAGGTGTCGGAAGCTCCGGTGGCTAGCCGGACTGATGGGGTTGCCGAACTAAAACGGCGATTGGATGCGGCGGATGCCGACATCGAGCTTGTTAACAAGCGGCTTGACGAGGCACAGGGTAGGTGATATTTATAGTGAATGTCACATAGTAAGAGCAGCATGATGCCAGTATCTTTAATATGTTGTGACTGCAGATGGAGCTGCCACCATGGAGGCCCTGCGGGCGGAGCTTGCCCGAGCCAAGGAGCAAGCAAGGAGTAGTAATGCGGCCGCTTTGAAGGCGGCCGAAGAGTTGAAAGCCGAGAAGGCCGCTCATAGCGAGAGCAAAGAGAAAATGGCCGAAATGGCTGTGAAGTTAAAAGACACTGCCGACCGCTGCCAGTTTTTTGAGGAAGAAAACCGGTCGAAGGCTACGGACCTTGAAAAGGCCACAATGGCGACCAAATACACCTGCTCTGCAATGAGAGCGAAGAAGGAGGAACTGCGTGAAGCCGGGGACATTGTGGCTGGGAAGCCCTTTATGCTGCGGAGGAAGTTCGGCGATCCGCGGTATGCCCCTCTGGATCAGCTGTGGAGTTCGGCCGACGCATATCTGGACTTAGCGGCGAGCGCTGTCGATGCGACCGAATACTTCCGAGATCAGACAGATCGTGAAGTGGACAAGCTATTCCGGTCGCAATTTAACGTTCCAGAGCGTCCGCTTCAATTGACTGATCAGCTTGCGGAATGGGCTGAACTCAATAGATTGCCCGGACTCACCATGAGGTCTGTCGTGGATCATCTGTGGCCGGGAAGGCCAAAGCTGAACATCTATTTTAGCTTGGTGCAGCAGTTCCTTGGTGCGGTGCCGCGCATTAATGCGATGAAGAGGTCGACGTGCATAGAAGGCTCGCGGATGGCCCTTGCCCGTGTCAAAACATACTGGGCGGAGATGGATGCCACCACTATCACGGCGCAGGGTTCTGCCATAGGCCGAGTGTCTGCCGAGCACTATTTTGAAGAAGTTCTTGAGGGCGCTTGTACGATAGAGGCCCAGTGCTCGAATAATGTTATGTTTGAGTGACATGTATTCCCATTGTAAAAACAACGTTTTATTGAATTTATCAAGGCTGTATTTATACTTTTGCTCGAAAGTATTGTGATGCCTCTTGTGCGGCCGTTTATGTATACATGTATATAACCTAAAAGGTTGCAGTCGTCGGCTTCAGCCCCCACGCATATAATGCAGGGGTGTTCACAGAAGACGCGTATTCACACTTAATCCAACGTCTTGGTCCTAATAAGGAGGTGATAGCGCAGCGAACTAGGCAACCAGACTATAATGCTTTAACACTTTCACTTAGCCATAGGACTTTAACAGTGGGGCTACTATATAGCCCCTGGTGGCTCCGCACTCGTCCGGATCCGGGGTGCGTACATGCCTGGCCGGGAAACGACCCTTCGTTAATGCGGAGGAATCCCGAAGATTCCAATAGGTCATCCAGTGGTTGAGCAGTCTCATGCTATATCATGACAGTCAGTTTTCGGCTTTCTCTACTAAGGTGCTCGTCCGGATGAACCAGGGCACAATCGCAGTAGTTCTCCTGGTGCCGCCTTAGCCGATAGAGCGAAACGTAAGGCAGCAAAACACAGGAGCCGGGCAAACCCAACATTTGACCAAAGACATGATTCGAAGCTGATGCATATAAGGCCAAACTCGCGACGCCGAACACTCCCTAAGGTATTCGGTCTTTATGGTGTAAACCGGGTCTAAACAGTACCCTTTGTAATAAGCCCATGGTGTCTAAGTACGTGAATTATTCTGGCGTGGCCACATGCCAAGACGTCAGCATCCTTCTCGGTTGTACTGAGAATCCGAGGGATGTAAATCAACAAGAGACAGTAAAAAAGGTTTATGCAGGGTCTTAATCTACAAAGAATCCTTGGAACGGGTCCCTGCTGCACGTCTGCGCCTGTGTCTCCGTTGTGCCATATCCTGGACGGGTGTAGCATGATGGTCATCTGAAAAAGAGAGGAACTTAATTGAAAAGTTGACGTGCAAAAGTTAAGTTATACTAAATAAACAATATATAGTTGAAAATGAGTAAAGGTGAGCCTTATTGCCACTTTTGCACGCGCGTTGAGCCCCTTTTATTGTAATAGGGGTATAGCCATCAAACCTGTATTAATTACATATAGCTGAGCCAGACTCGTCTAGCCGTGTCCGTGGTCTTAACGACCTGTCAAATGCTTGAGTTGGTGAGGCCGTTTAGTGTGCGGCGGCCAAGGCGGCCGCACCATCTTTGGCGTGCAAGGAGCGCTCAATATTTCCATTTACTGTAATGATGCCGCATGGACCGGGCATCTTGAGCTTGAGGGAAGCATAATGCGGTATTGCATTAAAGCGAGCGAAAGCTTCGCGTCGGAGTAGTGCTTGATAGCCACTTTGGAACGGAGTGACGTGGAAAGTTAAATTTTCGCTGCAGAAGTTGTCGGGGAAGCCAAATATGAGCTCTAGTAGCAGGGAGCCCCTGCAGTGAGCCTTCGGGCCTGGCGTTACTCCTTTAAAGGTAGCATTCTGCGGCAAATTTTTGTTGGGTCTATCCCCATTTTGCGGACTGTGTCCTGATATATCAGATTCAAATTGCTGCCGCCGTCCATCAGGACTCGGGTGAAGTGGTATCCATAAATTATTGGATCTAATACCAAGGCAGCCCATCCTGCACGCTGGATACTTGCCGAGTAATCCCGATGGTCGAAGGTGATCGGTTGGGACGACCAGTGGCGGAGCTCCGCGGTGATAGGCCCTGGGGCATGTTCCTCTAAAGGTGCCGCTTTGTTTCTCCCATTTATCACTTGTAACATGTTGACTGTTTTGACTTCTGGTGGGAATTTCTTATGTTCCTCTGTGCTTTGCTTGAGAGGCTCGTCCTCGTCTTCACTTGGTGTATCCTGCCCCTTGTGTTCGACGTTGAGCTTGCCAGACTGTTTGAAGACCCAACATTCTCTGTGGGTATGATTTGCAGGTTTATCAGGGGTGCTATGGATCTGACATATTTGGCCCAAAATTTTGTTTAGGCAGGACAATTCGTCTCTGTTGCCTTTGGAGGGCGGCTTCTGCTGCCCTGGCCGAGAGCTTCTAAATCCGGCGTTTACCGCCGTGCTCTTCGGGCTGTCTTCTTTATTCCGGCGCTTATTCTTGCTGCGTCATGATTTCCCGTTTCCATCCCTGACTTCGGATGTACTTGGGTCGCTGGTGCTGCATCGGGCTAACCAGCTGTCCTCGCCCATGCAAAAATGGGTCATGAGGCTTGTTAATGCTGCCATTGTTCTCGGCGTTTCTTGACCGAGGTGTCTGGCAAGCCATTCGTCTCGAACGCTATGCTTGGAGGCTGCTAAGGCTTCGGCGTCTGGACAGTCAACTATTTGGTTCTTTTTAATGAGGAACCTGTTCCAAAGTTTTCGGGCTGACTCACCGGGCTGTTGAGTTATATGACTTAAATTGTCTGCATCTGTTGGTCGGACATATGTCCCTTGAAAATTTGCCCAAAAGGCGTCTTCGAGCTCTTCCCAGCTTCTAGTGGAGTTTTCGGGGAGGCTTTTAAGCCAGTGTCGAGCTGGCCCTTTGAGCTTGAGGGGTAAGTACTTGATGGCGTGGAGATCATCTCCTCGAGCCATATGGATATGGAGGATGTAGTCCTCAATCCAGACCCCAGGGTCTGTTGTTCCGTCGTACGCCTCTATGTTTACGGGTTTGAATCCCTCTGGAAATTCATGATCCAGCACCTCGTCGGTGAAACATAGAGGGTGTGTGGCGCCCCTGTATTTGGGTGTACCGTGGTGTTCGGATGTTTGTTGTGTTGCATTGTATGTTGGAGCGCGCCTGCGTGGTCCATAGATGGATCTGGTTGCACTGTCCTTTTGATGCGAGCCCTTACGCGGATCGCGTACTGGTTTATGTGCGGCATCGATTGCAGCTTTATGTTGGCTATGAGGTTGTCTATCCGACCGAATGGCCGTTTTATTTTTTAATTGTGGAGGATCTAAGGCCTCCTCATCAAATTCAGGTAGCAACTTTCGCTTCGGATAGCTCTTGGTGTGGCGATTACTGCCATATTTCGCTGCAGTGTTGAGTACTTCACTCCATCTGATTTTGAGTGTGTCTTGTGCAGCCTTGAGCCTTTGCTTCTGTTTTTTCAGACTCCTCGCTATGGCAACAAGCCTTTGGTGGGCATTATGTTGCTCCTGGCACCTGTCCGGTGTGATGTCGTCCGGACTGTTATCTTTGACGGGGTTGGGTTGTTCGGCTTGATTTTCCGTGTTGCCGTGGTCGGGCAATGGTTCACCCTGCTCTAACGCTGGGTCTATGTGATTGTTATTTCTGCCGAGGCGGGATTTGGAGCGGCGTTTACGCCGCCGCTTTGACTGCTTCTCGAGGGAACAACCCTTTGCTGCGTCCTTCCGTTCCTCGTAGTTATTTTCTTTAGGTGTGTCCACCATGTATACGTCATGTGATGAAGTGGGCGTCCAGTGCCCTGTGGGCAGTGGTTCCTCTTTGCCTCCCGCATCGTCGTCCATATCATCGATGCCTTCGGAGTCGAAGTCGAGCATGTCGGTTAAGTCATCGACAGTGGCTACTAAGTGGGTGGTGGGTGGGCGGCGAATTTCTTCGTCATCCGCATCCCAATCCTGCCGGACGTAGTTCGGCCAGGACTCTCCTGACAAGGAGAGAGACCTTAATGAGTTCAGTATGTCGCCAAAGGGCGAGTGCTGAAAAATATCCGTGGAGGTAACTCCATGATCAGCGCCCAATCGGATTCGACAGGAACAGGCGCAGGCGGTACGGAGTCCGTGTCCGGAGAAGGATCCGGCAGTTTGGCAACACGACTCTCGTGAAGGGTAAGGTCGATATTCGCCTCGATCGCCGCAAAGGATATGACCTCCGTGTCGGGGTCAATCCACCCGTTCATGGATGGCACAACTAGCTCCAAACTGAGGGTTGGAGCGGCTGCCAGTGTGATCTCCTGAACACTGTCCGATGGTAGAGCTAAATCGTACTCATCGTGACCGCGTGGCGCACAAGGCAGGGGCTCGAATCCGTCAAAGATTAAGTCTCCACGGATATCGGCCGTGTAGTTTGAGCTTCCAAACCTGACCCGGTGGCCAAGGGCGTAACTTTCGATCTGCTCCAGATGGCCAAGCGAGTTGGCCCGCAGTGCGAAGCCGCCGAACACAAAGATCTGTCCAGGGAGAAAAGTCTCACCCTGGACTGCATCGCTATCGATGATAGTAGGAGCCATCAAGCCTAACGGCGACGACACAGAGGAACTCTCAATGAAAGCACCAATGTCGGTGTCAAAACTGGCGGATCTCGGGTAGGGGGTCCCGAACTGTGCGTCTAAGGCGGATGGTAACAGGAGGCAAGGGACACGATGTTTTACCCAGGTTCGAGCCCTCTTGATGGAGGTAAAACCCTACGTCCTGCTTGATTTATTCTTGATGATATGAGTATTACAAGAGTTGATCTACCACGAGATCGGAGAGGCTAAACCCTAGAAGCTAGCCTATGGTATGATTGTATGTTGTCCTACGGACTAAAACCCTCCGGTTTATATAGACACTGGAAGGGGCTAGGGATACACAAGGTCGGTTACAAAGGAGGAGATATACATATCCGTATTGCCTAGCTTGCCTTCCATGCCAAGTAGAGTCCTGCCCGGACACGAGACGAAGTCTTCAATCTTGTATCTTCATAGTCCAACAGTCCGGCCAAAGGATATAGTACGGTTGTCCGGAGACCCCCTAATCCAGGACTCCCTCACTTACTTTGGTAGACAATTGAAACACAATTCAAATATGCTTGAACACTTGGGTGATTATATGGATAATGTTAAAGGTGAACTTAAACTTATTAGTAAACATGCTTCTATGGTTACCACTCAAGTAGAACAAGTACTTAAAGCTCAAAATGATTTGCTCAGTGAATTGAATAATAAAGATAAGGACAATGCTGTTAGAGTGGCTACTAGAACTGGTAGAATGACTCAGGAACCTTTGTATCCTGAAGGCCACCCTAAGAGAATTGAGCAAGATTCTGAGAGAAATAATATAGATGTACCTAGTCCTTCTAAAAGGAAGAAAAAGAAAAATGACAGGACTTTGCATGCTTCTAGTGAACCTGTTGTTGAAACACCTGAGAATCCAAATGATATTTCTATTTCTGATGCTGAAACACAATCTGGTAATGAACCTGAAACTAGTAATAATGTTACTGATAATGTTCATAATGATGCTCAACCTTGTAATGAAAATGATGTAGAAATTGAACCTGCTATTGATCTTGATAACCCACAATCAAAGAATCATTGTCATGATAAAAAAGACTTTGTTGCTAGGAAACATGGTAAAGAAAGAGAGCCTTGGGTTCAGAAACCCATGCCTTTTCCTCCTAAGCCATCCAAGAAAAAGGATGATGAGGATTTTGAGCGCTTTGCTGAAATGATTAGACCTATCTTTTTGCGTATGCGATTAACTGATATGCTCAAAACCAATCCTTATGCTAAGTACATGAAAGATATTATTACAAATAAAAGAAAGATACCAGAAGCTGAAATTTCCACCATGCTTGCTAATTATACTTTTAAGGGTGGAATACCAAAGAAACTTGGAGATCCCGGTGTACCAACTATACCATGCTCCATTAAAAGAAATTATGTTAAAATTGCTTTATGTGATCTTGGAGACGGTGTTAGTGTTATGCCTCTCTCTTTATATCGTAGACTGGATTTGAATAAGTTGACACCTACTGAAATATGTTTGCAAATGGCTGATAAATCAACTGCTATACCTGTCAGTATTTGTGAGGATGTGCCTGTTGTAGTTGCAAACATTACTATTTTAATGGACTTTGTTATTCTTGATATTCCCGAGGACGATAGTATGTCTATTATTCTTGGAAGACCCTTTTTGAATACTGCAGGGGCTGTTATTGATTGCACTAAAGGCAATGTCACTTTTCATGTTAATGGTAATGAGCATACAGTACACTTTCCGAGGAAACAACCTCAAGTTCATAGTATCAACTCTATTGGAAAAATTCCATCGATTATATTTGGAGGTTTTGAATTTCCTCTTCCTACTGTCAAGAAGAAATATGATATTCTTATTATTGGGGATGTGCATATCCCTGTTGAGGTAACATAGTGTTATTCGAAATTTCTCCGGTTCCATGTTATTCGGAATGAGTTCGTTAACAAGACTTGATCAACCTTGTTAGTGGATTCCTTTTGATGATCATGAGATGGATGAAACTAGAAGGCACAACCTTCTGTACCCCACTTTTACTTTCTGTTATTTATATTAAATAAAATAAAAATAAATATTTTTCTGTCTGTTATTTGATTATCCGTGCAATATAAAAATACCTCGAAAATAAAAGTTCTCCAAATGCCCTGAAATTTAAATATGATTTTTCTAGAATATTTGAGAATATTTGGCATTGAGAACACAACAGGGGGGCCAACCGCCTGCCCACAAGGGTGGAGGGCGCGCCCCTGCCTCGTGGGCCCACGGTGGCCCTCCTCCACTTATTCCTGCACCCATACACTTCTTCTTCCTCCCACAAACACGAATATCCAGCTCAAGCACGAGTTCTAGCTCATCTTGCTGCCATTTTCGATCTCCTTGCTCAAAGCACCTCTCACAAAACTGCTTGGGGAGATTGTTCCTTGGTATGTGACTCCTCCATTGATCCAATTAGTTTCTGTTCTAGTGCTTTATTCATTGCAAATTTTTGCTTCTTAGGTGACCCTATTCTTGAGCTTGCATGTCAAATTTATATGGTCAAAAGTAGTTTTGATGGATGATATAGGCCCTAGGCACTTGTAGGAGTAGTTGCTATCAATATCATTGAGTTTGGTTTACTTTTATTTTGAAGTTACTAAAAAAATTCATAATTTTTCAGAGGAAGAAATATGCTTAGGAAAATGTTCCAAGGTGGTTCTTCAAGGAAGCAAGGACCCTGGCTTGCAATGTGTGATGCTGATGACGAGCCACCAAGAAACGCTCCAGTGCGTCCTTGTGAATGGCCCTCTGAGAACTTTATGGATCGAGCGGGAATGAAGGAAGAATTCAATGCATATTTGTGTAATGCTGATCTTGTGAGCTTTGAGGAAGAGAAGTGCAGCCA